>NC_067152.1:22187762-22487762 GCF_903995435.1 Acomys russatus
GCCTCTGTTCTTTCACTCAAGATGGTGGGTGTGAGTCTAAAAAGCCCCAACGCAAACATGGCCCTTCATAGCACCATGCATTTAATTCTATTCTCTCTCTTTGCTTTGGCGACCTTCACAGAAAGATGTGGTGTCGTACTCCCGTCACCCCCCCCCACCTCATGGGAGATGGAGGTAAATAAAGGACTCCTAATTTGTAACTAGCTAAATGTTTGAAGTTCTAATTTCAGAACTTTCCAGATTGAGCACCGTTTTGTGGTCTGGAGATTGTCTGGGATGCTACTTGCTAAAAAAACCAAGCCACATCACTCACTGCGGCCTGCCTACATTCCTGCTCTGGGAACGTTGGCAGCTCCAGGCCTGTAGGCTGGCTTCCTCCCAGGGCCTCCACTGGGTGTTCATCTCAATGCAGGCCTGTACTAATGAGTAACCCCTCTCCTGGGCCCAAGCGTGCAGGCGAGAGAAGCCACACTGTGAAATCAGCCCACCGGTCAAAGCGGCATGGCGGCTTGCTGATGTGACTTTCGCAGACTTGCAGCAAAAGAAGGCAGAAAAGTTGTTCCCACGAGCTGACTGTTGGTCAATCAGTCGTTCCTTGGCTTCTGGCCCCTGTCAGGGCTCCGTCAAGGGAAGTGTCCACCAGAACCTCCTGCGGCATTTTCTGCTTCCTCCGTCAAGGGAGGTGTCCACCAGAACCTCCTGTGGCATTTTCTGCTTCCTCCGTCAAGGGAGGTGTCCACCAGAACCTCCTGCAGCATTTTCTGCTTCCTCAGCTGCCCCAGCCCAGCCCCCAGCAGGTGGCCCTCCTGCCCATTCAGAGTCCATGCCACCCAACTGTTTCCCTATGCTCTGGTGTGCCTAAAGTGACTCTCACGCCTGCCTGCTAGACTGATGAGGGCTGTCCCCAGAAGACACTTCTCTACTGTCCTTATTTTTATTTTTATTTTTTTATATTTTTTTTATCTTTTGTCACTGAAGGGGGGGAAGGGGCGGAGTTGAACCTAGAGCTTTGTAGACACTAAGGGATATTGTATATCCATAGCCCTCATTTACTTTTTATTTTGAAAATATTGAGTGGTCCAAGCTGGCCTTCAACTTGTCACCATACTGCCTCAGCTTCTCAAGTAGGTGACATTACAGACTTGTGTCACCAAGCCAGGATACCAGCTTTTTTTTTTTTTTAAACTAGACTAGCTTTAGGACAGAGCCCTAAATTCAGGACAGTGCCACAGCTATGTCCCTCAGGAAGTCACCCTTCATTTGTCCTTTCTCTTTCATGTTGGCATCTCTCTCTCTTTCTATTCTCAATTTAAAAATTTCTCGCCGGGCGGTGGTGGCGAACGCCTTTAATCCCAGCACTTTGAACCCAGAGCCAGGCAGATTGCTGTGAGTTCGAGGCCAGCCTGGTCTACAAAAGCGAGTCCAGGATAGTCAAGGCTACACAGAGAAACCCTGTCTTGAAAAAAAAAAAAAAATCTCATCTGTTCCTCTGTGAAAGGGGCTGATTCAAAATGAGAGGAAATGGTTCTGGACGCCTTTTTAGCGGCTGATCATCACCCCATAATAGGGTGTTGAATGCACTACCTTCTCTGTCAAGCTGGGATTGCCTTGTGCTAAGACACTGGTCTCCTCTGAGCACCCTGTGCCAGATGGCAGGAACCAGGGAGTCTGGAAAGTGCTTTCTCTGGCCGTGAATACGCCACACACAGTCAGGAAGCAAATGTTCAGATTGGTCAGGCTATGCTTCTGGCACCTACGGATGGGGAATTAGGCGGAAACTACCTCTCCTCTCCTCAACAGGGACAAATTGGAGCAACTAGACCACCAACACCCTGGTTTCCAGCAGGCTGTGCCAAGGCTTGTCCCCTAGTCCTGCAGCTCACTGCAGAAAGAAAACTGCCTCCGAGGTCTCAGCCTGTCCATAGCACATGACCAAAGGTATGCAAATGAGTGCTTAAGGAGGCTATTCACGTGGGCTAGGCAAGTTTCTTTCTTTTTTTTTTTTTTTTTTTTTTTTTTTTGTTTCTTGAGATGTGGTCTCACCATACTGTCCAGACAGTATGTAGACCAGGCTAGCCTGGAACTTGTAGCGATCCACTGGCCATGATGAAGCCAGGAGTGGCGGCTGCTGCCTGTGACCTGAATACTCAGGATGCTGGGAGTTGGGTAGGGTGCTGGGTATCTTGTCCTAGGCTAGCCTAGGCTGCAAGAGGAAGAGCCTGTCTCAAAGAAAATAATAATTAAAGAGACTCTGTGATGATTCCCAGTCACACTTCATGACTGGCCTGTCATGTCTAGGAGGTAGTCATGAAAGACCTGGAATTTCTTTTCTTCTTTTCTTTTTCAAATTTATTTATTATTATGTATACATTGCTCTGCCTGCATATACACCCGCAGGCCAGAAGAGGGCATCAGATTACATAATAAATGGTTCTGAGCCACCATGTGGTTGCTGGGAATTGAACTCAGGGGTTCTGGAGGAGTAGACAGTGAGTGCTCTTAACCGCTGAGCCATCTCTCCAGCCCTAAGACCTGGAATTTCTAAGCCCTCAAACCAAGCTTGCTTAACCCAAGCACCCCAGCCTAGTAGCTCTTGCTTGCCAGGACTTAAGGAGATTACATCCAAACACCATGACTGTTCAGAAAGAATTTAGGAGTTAAATGCACTTCTCGCCCCTCTGTGAGCATAGGTCAGACACCTAGAGGCACTTTGGAATCTGTCTCGCTGCTGCTGAGAAGATGCAAGCAGGGATGAGCTATGGCTCAGGTGGAAGGGTGATTATCCAGCATACGATAAGCCCTCAATTTTCTTTTTCTTTTTGAGACAGGGTCTCCCAATGTAATCCTGGCTGTCTGCCTCTGCCTCCTTAGTTAGTTCTGGATTAAAGGTGTGTGAACCATGCCCAATTTAAGCTCCCAATTCTTTTTGTTGTTGTTTTGTTTTGTTTTTTTGTTTTTGTTTTTTGAGACAGGGTTTCTCTGTGTAGCCTTGGCTTTCCTGGACTCACTTTGTAGACCAGGCTGGCCTTGAACTCACATTGATCTGCCTGCCTCTGCCTCCCTAGTGCTGGAATTAAAGGCGTGCGACACCACGCCCGGTTTTTTTTTTTTTTTAACCCCTATTCTTTAAGAAATGGGAAAGCCCTAAAACAAAACAAAACAAAACAAACAAAAAAGTGGGAAAGCTGTGCATAGTAGTCCATGCCTTTAATCCCGTGACTCAGGAGGCAGAGTTCAAGACCAATCTGGTCTACAGAGTTCTGGGACAGCCAGAGCTACACCGAGAAAGCTTGTCTTGAAAAACCAAGTGGGAGTGGGGAGGGGATAAATAGAGACATAGATGGATTGCTTGTACGTATGTCTGTACACCATGCACATGTGTGGTGCCCTTGGGGTTCAGAAGAGGGTGTCAGGTGCCCTGGAACTAGGGTTGCAGTTGCAGGTGGTTGTGACCCAGTGTGTGGGTGCTGGGAACCTAACCTCGGTCCTCTGAAAGATCTGTACAAATAACAAATAACAAGCACTTTTAACCACTGAGCCATGTCTCCAGGCTTTTAGCCCCCAATTTAATTTTCAGGATTGTATAAATTTGAACGTAGCTCTCATGCCTATAACCCCAGCAGTGGAAGGCGGAGAAGAAGAACTGAGTTCACCCTTGGCGGCACGGTGTTTGATGCCGGCGTGGCCTGTGTGAGATTCTGCCTTCCTCTCCCCCCTGTGCCCCAAAATAGATCATGCAGAGAGTAAGTGTGACCAATACCTCAGTCTCACATATTTGGAGGAAAGACCCAAGTCCTCCTCGGGTACCTCAGCACCCCTCTGGGCCTCCCTAAGCACCCTAGGGTTTGCCATCAGCCACTGCAAGAGCAAGCGGCCCTCTTCCCACATGCTGCTGTTTGAGGGCAGAGCAGGGCTTTAGGCAGCGCGACGTCTGATGTGGGCCACCGGGAGCAGAGGACCCTCCTTGGTGTGGTTTGGAACAATGCCGCTGTGTGTTTGGATGGCGGCTGAATTAGCCCTCCATAAAGACTGGAAATGAAGCCATGCCTAAGTATAACCGCAGAGGACATGTGCAGTGGAGACAGAAGCAAGGTGGCAATTCCAGGCAGGCAAAGGGGACTTATTTTTGCCAAAGAAAACAGAGCAACCACACCCTGCATTGCAAAAGCCAAAGCTGTGTGCGTTGGGGAATGTTTCTGGAAAGCCCCCCCCCACCCCCCCATGGCAGACAATGTCCGCGCCTCAGCCACACACAACAGACATGCACGTGGCAAGGGAAATAACAAATCAGCCTGTGGTGCAGTGTATGAGCCAGCAGCGGTGACACAAGTTCATCTGGCCGGAGAGAGATGGCCCGCTGCCTGGCGGAGAGCATCTGCTGTTCTCACAGAGGGCCTGGGTTTGGTTCCCAGCACCCATGGCAGGCAGCTCACAACCCCCTGTAACTTCAGCCTCAGAGTGATCGGGACTCTGAGCGACTCAAGGCATTTGTACATACCCAAAATTAACTTAAAAGAAAATCTTAAAACAAGAAAGAAGGAAAGAAAGTCATCTAGAGGCACGAACAAAGCCTTGGGCTCAAACCTCAGCATCTCATAAACTGGGTATGGCGTCACTTGCTTATATAACTCTAGCACTTGGGAGGCGAAGGCATTCAAACAACGCATATCCTTGAGTTCATAGGGAATTTGAAGACTGAAGTCAACCAAGGCTACAGGAGACAAAGTGGGGCGGGGGCCTGTGGCTTGACCCAAGAGCACCTACCTGAAGGCACAGATGACTAGCCCTTAGGACCCGGTTCCTTTTAGAGACACTAAGTCTGTTAGGAGACACCACAGGAGCCTCCCAAGCACTGGCAGTACAGGAAGAAGGGCTCTAGAGGAGTAAGGTCACATCAGGTCCCGGGGTATTTCTGTTTCTAGATGCCACAGAAGGTGCTGTTGTGTGTCTGGAGCTGCCAAGCTGCAAAATGTCAACCAAGGTTATGCAGGTGACTTGGGGTGCCAGTGGGTGAGCAGGCCCAAGAAGATGGTTTTTATTAGAAACCTTTCATTTTTCAGACTTTTTTTCCCCCTAATTTAGTCTTGGCAAAGGTCTGTGTGTCCTTAGCCTTGGGGCAATTCTGACTTAATATGAGGTGGGCTGTGGCGTGCTGGAGAAAGGAGATAGCAATTCAAGACAAAAGCTGGAGGACCGACTCCAGTCCAGCATATAGTTGACTGCAGTAGGGTCTGGGCCTCAGTTTCCCCATGAGCAAGACACAAAGAACTGGTTGAGCCCTAGGCTGTTATCACTTAGACACAGGGTGACAGAGCCAACCATTCCCCCAGCCCATCCTCTTGAGAGAGGAAAACGATAGGCCAGCTTCAAAGAATCCTCTAGTACGGACCAAGTTCGGTGAAGTCAGCCCTTTTACCAGCTGGCTTTTGGGACAACAACAAGTTGTCTCATGTGCAAACCTCTGTGGTAGAAGCGCAGATCTCAGGGGTCCTGGTCCCCGCCCTACCCAGCCCCAAGCGACCAGCACCCTGGCAGCCATGGTGGACCCCTGAAGGCGTGCCCCCTCCCCCGCGCCTGGCCCGTTGGTGGCGCCTTCCGAGGCGTGGCCAGGACTGGGTGGAGGTCACCCATCCAGGACCCTTCTCGAACAAGCGTAGCTCAGCTCCCGCCTGCCCATATCCGTAACCGCCGGAACGCCCAGGGCGCCGCGGCGCGTGCAGGGAGACCGGGGCCATGGCAACCCCAGCGCGCACCGCCCTCCCCGCCATCCCGCGCCACCCCCGCGTCTGCCGCTGTCTCCGCAGAGCCCCGCGTCGGGCCTGCTGATTGTTCGGATCCGAGACTGGCTGGCTCTGCTCAATTTCCAGACGCCTCCATAGCCCTGGGGGAGGAGAGGAGGAATCTGTGCTTAGAAAAAGCAAGACGCAACGACTCTGCTGCTCTTTCGATGCTCTTAAACCGCGCTGGCCTCCAAGTGTGGCCAGGACGATGCCGTTTCACAGACGGCAAAGCCTTGGGCTCACAGCGGCGGGTCTCTGGAGGCCTTCTGCCCTCAGACTGATAGGGCCAGTTCCCTCCACCTGGCTGTGGCCTCTCAGGGAAGGGAGGGCAGGCTCCAAGGGTCTCTGCCTTCCCTTGTCCTGGCTTCTCCCCATACTCCTCAGAGGCCAGGGCTACAGAAAGCTGGGCACCGGGTGGTGGGCGTCCATAGCTTACAGTAGACTTAAGTCTCAGTCTCCCTGCTTGATTCCACCAGAACTGGAAGCCAGGACCAAACTTCCTGTTTTCTTCTTAATACGTCCAATTAAAGGCTATTTGAGTGTTTCAGAGTGGGAGCGTATGACTTCAGCAAGCCCCTCCTCTTTTGGGGGTGTCCTTTTGTTTTGGGTGCTTACACATCCCAAGCAAGCAATGTATCTCCGAGCCACATCAGTCTCTTTCCCTATTGTAGAACTTCATTTCCCTATCCAGGGGAATTGCCTGTTTAGGGACTAAATTAACTCCTAAGATGCCCCCCAACGCTGTTATTCCAAGATATTCATATTCACAAATTTTCCCTGCAAGCCTAAGCAAGGGGTTTTCTTTTCTGCTTTGCTCTATTGTGATTAGGCTCACCTCCCCAGCACTGTTCACCTACTGAACTAAATAAAGGAGGTTTGAGGGCTCGGCAAAGGCCGTTACCACCAAGTTTGACGACTTAAGCTGGAGCCTCAGGACCCAATCGTTTAAGAAGAGAGCTGACTCCCACAGGTTTTCCTGACCTCCGTATATGACATGGCCTGTCCATGTGTGTGCCCGCACACAAGAAAAGAAAAGATCTCGCTGGCGGAGGTGGTACACTCAGGAGGCAGAGACAGAGGCAGGTGGATCTCTGAGTTTGAGGCCAGCCTGATTTTCAGATCAAGTTCCAAGACAGCCAGGGGTACACAGAGAAACCCTGTCTCAAAAAAAAACTAAAAGAAACCAACCAATCGTACAAACAAACAAAAAACCCCACTCATACGTATATAATAAAATAAACAAATCTAAAAGCTGACAGTGTAGCACACACCTGTAATCCAAGCCCTCGGGGAGGCAGAGACAAGCAGATCTCTGTATGTTCAAGGCCAGCCTGGTCTACAAAGTGAGTCCAGAACATCCCAGGGATACGCAGAAAAACCCTGTCTTGAAAAACAAAAACAAAGTCGGGCGTGGTGGCGCATGCCTTTAATGCACTCGGGAGGCAGAGGCAGGCAGATTGCTGTGAGTTTGAGGCCAGCCTGGTCTACAAAGTGAGTCCAGGATGGCCAAGGCTACACAGAGAAACCCTGTCTTGAAAAACAAAACAAACAAAAACAAACAAAAAAAAACAGGCTGGAGAGATGGCTCAGAGGTTAAGAGCACTGACTGCTCTTCCAAAAGGTCATGAGTTCAATTCCCAGGAACAATATGATGGCTCACAACCATCTGTGAGATCTGGTGCCCTCAACTGGTGTGCAGGCCAGAACACTGTAAGCTAACTAAATAAATGAATCTTAAAAAAAGAAAGAAAGAAAAACAAAAACCAACCAACAAACAAAACCCCCTAATAGATAAGTTAATAAATACATAATAAAAATGGTGGACACCTGAGAACCACCATCAGAGACTGTCCTTTGGTCTCCTGTGCAGTGTACCTATGGACCTGTACCTGGGGCTGGAGAGATGGCTTAGCAGTTAAGAGCACTTGGCCACTCTTCCAAAGAACCGGGTTCACGGGCTAGAGAGATGGCTCAGAGGTTAAGAGCACCGTCTGTTCTTCCAAAGGTCCCGAGTTCAATTCTTAGCAACCACATGGTGGCTCATAACCATCTATAATGAGATCTGGTGCCCTCTTCTGGCATGAAGGCACATGTGTGGACAGAATACTATATAAATAATAAATAAATCTTAAGAAAAAAAAAGAACTCGGTTCAGTTTCCAGCACCCACACGGCAGCTCACAACTGTCTGTAATTCCAGTTCCAGGGGATCCAGCACCCTCACACAGACATATATGCAGGCAGAACACCAGTGAGCATTTTTAAAAATTAATTTTAAAAAAGATGTTGTTTTATACGAAAATCCCAAATGTTCTATTTTACCACTAAAAGACTCAGGAGCCAGATGTTGGGGTGGAAACCTGCTAGCTCAGAGAGGTAGAGAAAGCACCCAGCTGACCTTCCTACTCAGCTCACTTCTCAATGGAAAAGGCCCAAAAGGCTCACTAGCTCAGCTCACAGCCCAGGAGGACCAAAAAACCCAACGCCAGAGACTTGTTAGCTCAAAGCCCAAAAAGCCAAAGGCCAAGGAGCTGAAGAGCTCAGAAGCTACAGAGCCGATGAGCTCCTTCTACTTTTACTGGATGTCTTGAATACCCTTCAACTGAGAGGCCCTCCTACTTTTTTTTTTTTTAATATTTTTATTTTATTTAAATTTATGTGTGTTGATGTGAGGGTGTCAGATCTTGGAATTACAGACAGTTGTGAGCTGCCATATGGGTGCTGGGAATTGAACCTGGGTCCTTTGGAAGAACAGTCAGTGCTCTTAACCACCGAGCCAGCTCTCCAGCCCCCCACCCTTTTTTTTTTTTTTTTTTTGGCCCGCCTACTCTTTAATCCCCGTCAGCTGGTTTCTTGCTCCCGCTCTTGACCTGTGTACAGAAAGCTCTTGGATTAAAGGTGTTTGTTAGGGCTCAACCACACCAAACAAGAAACAGGTTTTTACAGTTCATAATCTCAGGGATCACAATGGGATCAAAGATCCTGCAACAAAAAGGTTTTGTAATTCTGGGGATCTGACCTATGTTTTGTGCTTACGAGGCAAGTTCCCGGTGCTTTATGCATTTAAAAAAATATTTCATTATTTTATTTCATATGTATGGGTTGTTGTTGTTGTCATCTCAATATGTGGCGCTGGCTGTCCTGGAATTCATTATGTAGAGTAGGCTGACTTCAAATTCACCTGCCTCTGCCTGTGGAGTCCTGGGATTAAATAGATATTTTGTTTGTTTATATATCTGTGCACACCTGGGTCTGTGTAGGCCGGAAGAGAGCATCAGATCCCCCAGAACTGAAGTTATAAACGTTGTGAGCTGCCACGTGGGTGCGAGGACTAGAACCTGGGTCCTTTGGAAGAGCAGCCAGTGCTCTTCCCCATTGAGCAATCTCTCTAGGCGTGCTCTCTCTCTCTCTCTCTCTCTCTCTCTCTCTCTCTCTCTCTCTCTCTCTCGGGGTGCGGTGGGTGTGTGTGTGTGTATGAGAGAGAGATTTTTTTTTTTCCAGAACAGGGTTTCTCTGTGTAGCCTTGACTGTCCTGGACTCACTTTGTAGACCAGGCTGGCCTCGAACTTGCAGCGATCCACCTGCCTCTGCCTCTCAAGTGCCGGGATTAAAGGTCTGTGCCACCACACCCGGCTGAGAATTTTTCTTTTTAAGACAGGGGCCCACCACTAAATTTCCCAGACCAGCCTTTTGCCTTCCCATCCCCTTGCCTTAGCTCTGAACAGCTGGCATTACAAGCCTGTACCACAAGACCCAACCTCACATAAGATGACTATTGAAGGCTCAAGGTAACGTGGGCCATCCCTTTTCCATCCACAGATTTCTAGAGATGACCAAAAACGAGAGAGAGAGAGAGAGAGAGAGAGAGAGAGAGAGAGAGAGAGAGAGAGAGAAGTACATGAGACTTGGTGGCACACGCCTTTAAAATCCCAGCACTTGAAAGGCAGAGGCAGGTGAATCTCTGTGAGTTTGGAGCCAATCTGGTCTCTATAAAGAGCCCCAGGCCAGCCAGGGCTACAAAATAAGACTATAACCCCACCCCCACGCAAAAAAGGAAAAAGAACAGAGTTATCAACTGTACAAAGAACCCTGTGGATCCCGGGTCGGCGTGGGGGGCTCCAGGGTTGAAGAGGACACTCCCATTTCCTGGGGTGGCAGACTGTGCCACTGGAAATCCGGGTTCTTTCTTGCCCCCTGGTTTGTTGGGAACAATGCTCAGAAACAATGGCTTGGGTCTGATAGATAACAAACTCTAAGAAGTACCTGGCTTGGCTGAGAGGACGCCACAGATACTAACAGCCCCACCATAGCTCATCGCCTGCCCCCCTTTTCCCAGCCTGGATGTCCTATCTGAGAGAAGGGCCAACCGGGTGACACCCTAACTTCTCCTTGGGTGGTAGGATGACTCTGCATGACTCAGGCCAAGTCTTGGGAGTGCACTGTAGTTCAGCTTCTGTGTAAGGAGGGTTTTTTGCTTTGTGTTTGTTTGTTTGTTTGTTCTTTTTAATGAATAAATTAAGCTACCTTCTGGGAATAGAGCACGTTGGACAAAGTTCTACACGATTCAAATGAAATCGGTGTGGTGGTGTACAACTATAAAATACCCCAGCCTAGAATCTCAGGCAGGAGGATTGCTATGAGCTTGAGGCCAGCCTGAGTTACACAGTAAATTTCAAGCTAGCCTAGGATAAATAGTAAGGCCAAACAATTTAACAGACTTTAAAGACTGAGACAGGGAAAAAAAAAAAAAAAAAAAAAAAAAAAGACTGAGACAGGGCCGCAGGGCATGGTGGCGCACTTGGGAGGCAGAGGCACCAGAGCTCTGGGTTTGAGGCCAGCCTGGTTTATGTGGTGAGTTCTAGGCCAGCCAGGTAGACCCTGTCTCCCTCCCCCACCTCAAAAAAAACATATATACACTCATATATATTTATGTATACACACACACACACATACACATACATATGGGGGACTGGGGATATAGATCATTGGCAGAATGTTTACCTAACTTGTGTGAGGCTCTAGGATTGGCCTGTGTAAGCCAGACATAATGGTGTACACCCGTGATCCCAGAGCTTGAGATAGTAGAGGCAAGAGGATCTGGTTTCTCTGTTACATAGCAAATTTGAGGCTTTCCGGGGCTACTTGATAGCCCTTTTTTTTTTTTTTTTTTTTTTTTTTTTAATTTCACTAGCAAAATGGCTCAGTGTATAAAGGCATTTGCGTGTAAATCTGATGACCTGACTTCAAGCCCTGGACTGCCCAGTGGATGGAAAGAATCCATACCCAGAAGTGGTCCTATGACCTCCACACATTCACACACACACACACACACACACACACACACGCGCGCGCGCTCTCCCACTCCCACTTACATGCACAAGCAGGCACACATGTATTGCCTGAGTCGGCCAGAAGAGGGCGAAAGAGAGATATCTTCTGGAGGTCCCCATTTCTCCGCGAGGATACAGAAGCGGATACAGAATTTGCCTGTTTTAGTACCCAAGTTGCTGGCACTTTGCCCTTTACCACTGTGGTGGTTTGAATAAAAATGACCTCCATAGACTCACAGGGAGTGGCATTATTGGACGTGTGGCCTTGCTGGAGGAAGCGTGTCACAAGGGGTGGGCTTTGAAGTTTCCGAAGATCAAGCCAGGCCCAGTGTCACTCTCTCTTCCTGCTACTTTGAGATCCTGATGTGGACCTCTCAGGTGCCTCTCCAGAAGCATGTCTGCCTGCGTGCAGCTGTTTCCCACCATGATGACAATATAATGGCCTAAGCCTCTGAACTGTAAGCCAGCCCCAATTAAATGTTTTCTTTTATAAGAGCTGCTGTCCAGGACAGCCAAGGCTACACAAGAAACTCTGTCTTGAAAAACCAAACCAAACCAAACAAAACAAAACAAAAGAGCTGCTGTGATCATGCTGTCTCTTCACAGCAATAAAACCCTAGCAAATACAACCAGTCTTAGTCGGGTGCGGTGGCACATGACTGTAATCCCAGCGCTTGGGGAGGCAGAGGCAAGCAGATCTCTGTGAATTTGAGGCCACCCTCGTCTACACAGAAAAACTCAGTCTCAAAAAAAGAAAGAAAGAAAGAAAGGAAAAGAAAAGAAAAGACAACCAGTGTTGTGTTTTGCAGACCTTGTGTGTGTGTGTGTGTGTGTGTGTGTATGTGTGTGTGTGTCTGGGTGTGAGTACTTATAACAAATCTTTCTTTCAAATGGAGCTGACCCAGTGACACTGCATACTTAATAAATAAATCTTTTTAAAATGTATTATTTATTATTATGTATACAGTGCTCTGCCTGCATGCACATCTGCAGGCCAGAAGAGGGCATCAGATCACATTATAAATGTTGTGAGTCACCATGTGGTTGCTGGGAATTGAGCTCAGGAGGCCTGGAGGAGCAGCCAGTGCCCTTAACCTCTGAGCCAACTCACCAGCCCAATAAATAAATAAACAAACAAACAAATAAATAAATCTTAAAACTGGTTTGAGAGATAAGTGTTCACAACCATCTCACAACAAACTTCCACCCATCGTCCATCAAATCCACTTTCCCTTCAGTGGCCCCTGCTTAGCTTACCTGGGTCCCCAAGGCTCTTGAACACCCCTGGAAGGTCCCTACTTGAGTCCTTGAAGTTCCCTTTGTAGAAAGCCACTTACTTCCCTTCATGTCTGCTTGCTCAACATCCTGTCACTGTAGGCACTTCTACTTCCTGGTAGGTAAGTGTCCCCCTTGGCGCCCTTGGTTGCTTCTTGTTTCCCAGGGTGTCTGTAATGCTATGGTATCTCTGCACTTTCTTACAGCTGATCTGTCTCCCACTGGACAGGAGCTCCCTGGTATCCAGGACAGAACCAGACACAGGCAGTTCACACTGAGCATTGGTGCAATGAATAGCATAAGTGATTCCCCTTCACAGCCCGAGAGCACTCACAGCCTGAGCACTCACACTGTCCAGGAGGTTGGTTTTGTAGATAGCTTTCCTGGTGTATTTTACTGGGCTGCAGGCAGATACAGCAGCACAGTGTCAGCTGCCAGGTTGAAAGGGCTCCTCAGCTCACCTTGGGGCTGGATAGGAAACCTTGTGGGGGAGGGTGGTGCCGCTGCAGAAAGGAATTGTTACAAGGCTCCTGAGGAGCAGGTAGAGGGTGTGGTCCCTGCCCACTGCTGCAGGCCACTCACTGCAGATACCAAGCTGAGGTTAGAGAGTACCAGCAGCTGTCAGAACCCCAAGGCTGCCAAGCTTCAGACCTGGCCTCCCCTCCCATTTCTGGGCTCTGCTCTGTGCCCTTAACCTGCCCTTGGTTCCCCAGATGAATCAGCAGGTTCCAGCCCCTGGGGTTCCTCGCAGCACGTCCCTAGGGGAAGTTGAGAGGCTCATATAGGACGTTAAGAAACACTTGGAGTACCCTATGAGCATATACAGGGGGAGGTAATCCCCCTCAGGAACAGTCATAGGGGAGGGGAATAATGGGAAAATGGGGGGGAGGGAAGAATGGGAGGATACAAGGGATGGGATAACCATTGAGATGTAACAAGAATAAATTAATTTAAAAAAATTTTTTAAATAAAAAAAAAAAAATACATGGAGGAGGGCAGGAGGCTCTAAAACCACCAGCAGTTTGGATAAGTGTCTCCCAGGGCCCAGTCTATGCTCATGAAGCCTCCAGCCTAGGAAAACAACCAAAGGAGGAAACCTGAGGGGGGGGGGGAGTGCAGCAGGGATGCCCCAGGCTCCTCTGTAAAAAACCAAACCAAAACAAAACAGTTACAAAGAGGCAGTTTGAAAGCAGAACCACCTGGAGGAGAATATACCCTGCTTGAAACTCACCCTGGGATGAAAACCACATAGCTCCCCAAAATCCCAAGGGAAGCCACCGAGATGGTTTAGTGGGTAAAGGCGCTTGCTGCCCGTCCTTGACTACCTCAGGTGGATCCCCGGGACCCACAGAGTGGGTGGAAGGAATGAGACAACCTTCACACCGATACCGTGTGCCGTGGCCCGTCTGCACACACATAGACACATACACGCACACTAAATAAGTACATAAATAATAAACATGTTAAAAAGAAAACACAAAGACAATCCCTCGTCTTGAAGAACATGCTGCTCGGGGACCTAGGTGAGCTCTCCTGGTAAACTTGGCGTTATTGACCCCTTTGTTTAATATTTATTTATTTATTTTGGGTTTTTTGAGACAGGGTTTCTCTTTATTACCCTGGCTGTCCCGGACTCGCTTTGTAGACCAGGCTGGCTTTGAACTCACAGCTATCCATCTGTTTCTGCCTCCCCAAATGCTGGGATTAAAGGCGTGCACCACCGCTGCCCTTTAACATTTAATTTCCATAGATGGAGAGACAGTTCCACAATTAAAAGCACTGATTGCTCTTCTAGAGGACCTGGGTTTGAGTCCTGTGAGGCAGCTCACAGCCACCTGTTCTCTAGTTCTAGGGGATTTCTGATGTCCTCTTGTGGACATCAGTGTGTCCAGTGGACATATGGTGTCCAGTACAGACACACGTGCAGATTAACACACCGAAGCTCAGCAAGGGATCGGTCCAAGCTAGTCAGCTCCCACATGAGCCGCATTGCAGAGGTCTCTGATGGGCAGGCCACCTTCAGAGACTCCAGTTCTCTGGCGCAGTGCCTTGTCTAGCAGACACGAAGCCCTTTGGTTCGTGCCCTACATAAACCGCGTTGAGTGGTCCACACCTGTAACCCTGGAACTCTAAGGTACAGACAGGCAGAAGGATTGAAGAGTTCAAAGTTATCCTTGGCTATATAGTTAGCAAACTGGAAGCTAAGCTGGGCTACATGAGACCCTGTCTCAGAACAAACAAGCAAAAGACTTAAACAGTTCAAACGTGCACAATGTCAGACTCCCAGAGGACCCCAAGAAGGTCCACAATTTCCCCAGCTTACGGGAGGAAACAAGCTTGGACTGGGTAAGACGTGTGACTCAGACTGCTGTTCAGGCTAGAGGCCTCCAGAACACGGTACTGCTCTGGTGTAGACACAGCTCTGGTATGCCACTGTCACTGTTCTAGTGCTGTGAGTAGACACAGTGGCCACAGCAACTCTTTTTTTGTTCTGTTTTGTTTGTTTGTTTGTTTTTTGAGACAGGGTCTCTCTGTGTTAGCCTTGGCTGTCCTGGACTCGCTTTGTAGACCAGGCTGGCCTCGAACTCACAGAGATCCGCCTGCCTCTGCCTCCTGAGTGCTGGGATCAAAGGCGTGCGCCACCACAGCCGGCCACAACAACTCTTATAAAAGAAAGCATTTCATTGGGGGCCTTGCTTATGGTTTTGGAGGCTTAGTCCACTATCATCGTGGGGGGTAACATGGTGACACACATGAGACAGGGCAGTAGCTGAGAGCTCTGTCCTGAGCTGCAGGCAGAAGGCAGAAGGACTCTGGCCCTGGCATGGGTTTACGAAGCCTAAAAATCCCCCTTCCCCCACCCCCCCAGCGTCACACTTCCTAATTCCTCTAATCCTTTCAAACAGTCTCTCCCTAGTGACTAAACACTCAGAACCTATGAGCCTAGCTGGGAGTCATTCTAATTCAAACCACAATAGCCAGTATGAGGAAAATGACCATGATCCTAGGGAACCAGCATGGGAAATGGTTGTCACATCTGGGCTCAGGTCACTCGACACGTTCTCCCCCCCCCCCCCCCCAGAGCCTTCATCTTCCTGTCTGTAAATGAGGGTACTCACACTGACATGAGCAGGACGGTGCGGGTGAACTGAAGTGATGTGCGTTACTGCTCAGAACAGCCTTGACACACGGCTGCCATTAGTCTGCCTGTCATACCTGTTATTTTTAGCGGGTCTCACACTTCCTTGAACTATCCATGGGGACACTTAAGGGAGAGTCTCCTCCCCTCGGGGGTAGGCAAGATGTCATCCAGCCTGCATTTTAGACCTTTGCTCTCCTACCACTTATCCCCTCCTAGAAGCTCACACCTGGCAGGTCTCTCTCTACCCACATGAGTCTCCCTGCCATGACCTGGCTGGATGGGGTGGACAGCACTTCATACACACCACGAGCCCATCTTGTAGTTACTGGACTCAGCCTGACACAGTGCCTGGAACCCAGACATGCTGGGCAGGCAGGCAGGCTGCCAGGACTTCCTTGGTAGGAGGCCCCGGCACTCCCTGTGGGCCCCTCTATTCTGGGAGCTGTAATTTACACACATTTCCCCACCCTGCTTGCTATCTGTGGCCACAGTCACGGCTCCCCGGGGCCCTGCCCATCTCCAGCTAACTGGCCTTTCATAAACAGCTCCCAAACTGCCCTGCTATCTTGGACACTAGGGCTCTGGGAGGAGGCCTGCCACCCTGGGAGGGTCCCAGGGAGAAACTGGCCCCAGTCTGGGCTTCAATGGGAGGTAGCCATTACCCACAGGAGACAGGGATAGCATCCTCAAAGCCTGACCTCCATGTCTGCTGGGCTGGGTGGGGTGCAGAGCAATTGAGAGCCTGTCATTACCTGCCCCCACCCCTAGTTCACACAAACACCCTAGGAACTGGCCTGTGTTCTAGAGGTCTGACTTGCTCAGGCATGGGGTCCAGGAGAGAGGGAGTGCTGGGGGGAGAGGGAGGGAGGGAAGGAGAGAGGGAGAGAGAGAGAATGGGTATATGTGTATGCAAGTATGTGTGTGTGTGTGAGTGTGTATTGTGTATGTGAGTGTATGTGTTGTGGTGTGTATGAGTGTGTGAATATGTGTGTTGTGTTGTGTGAGTGTGTATGGTGTGGGAGTGTGTGTGGTGTGTGTGAGTATATGTTGTGTATGTGAGTGTGTGTGTTGTGTGTGTGGTGTATGTCAGTGTGTGTGTGTGAGTGAGTGAGTGTGTGTGTTGTATGTGTGAGTGTGTGTGTGGTGTGTGTGGTGTGGTGAGTGTGTGAGTGTGTGTGTCATGTGTGTGTGGTGTGTGTGTGAGTGAGTGTGTATGTGGTATGTGGGGTGTGTGTGTGTGTGTGTGTGTGTGTGTATGTGTCCTCGACCATCTCTATCCCCTTAGGACCTTTCACATGCTCTTCCTCCTCAGCACTCTTTCCTCACCTGACTCCCACTCAGCTTAGAAGCTACTTCTCATAGCAGCCTTTCCTGACGGCACAGCACATACACCCATCTATCCAGACCTGGAATGAGCATCCCTTCTAAGTTCCCCAGAGGCACAGTGGCCTTGTCTGTGCCCTGGGCTGTCTCCCTGGGCAGCTAGGAGCACTCGCAGATGGTTCCTCCTTTGTGTTTAGCTTGTTTCCCTAGCACTTGGCACACAATAGGTGTTCAAGAAATGTCTCAAAAGAATATATAAAAATTAATGAATAAATGATTCCTCCGGCCACTCTGGGATGTTGTGGGTCTCTTAGGAGGCTCTCAGAGATGGAGGCTTGGGGTGGTACCTGGTTACTTTGTACCTTCCATTTTCCAGGAAAGCCCATATTCCTTTATGTTTGTTTCATGAGGTAAATTCTCACTTAGTTCAGGATAACCTCAAATTTGCTTTGCCTTGAAAAGTATAATAACCTTGACTTCTGGTCCACCTGCATCCACCTGAGTGCTCAGATCCCACTATGCTCTGTTTACATGGTGCCAGTAACTGATGCCAGGGCCTTGAACCTATGTGCGCAGTCTACCAACTGGGCTACATTTCTAGTGTCCACCTCTGACATCTCCCATCTTCAGTATCCTGTCCCTTTGTCCTTGAAGTAAAACATCAGGCTTGTCCCACACTCTGTCTATCTGCTAAACAGAGTTGCTCAAGGGAACCCCAGAGTTTCTGAGGAGATGCCAGCGACAGACAAGCATCCTGAGGTTGAGAGGGAGGCAGGTGGAAAGGGGATCATGACTCACCAGCAGGAAACCCATTCTGTTAGTGACAATTTGGATGCCCAACTGACATGGCAGAGTCATGCTCTCCCATATCCTCCCCTGAATGCGGCCCAGACCTGCTCTAGTCAGGGGCTGGAACAGCACATGGTCCTGCAGTGGCTTCTACTTATGGGGCCCGTGAGAGCCACTCCTGAGAATGGAGTCAAGGAGCCAAGATTTAGGGCCTCAGCCTTTTATGGGGACAGCACAAGAGTAGTGATGCCACCACATGCCACCTTCCCCCCACTTCTGGAGGTGGCCAGAGCTAAGCCCAGTGAGGACAATAAATTTGCTGGTGAAATATATAAGGCAAGAACAGTCAGGTGTGGGGTATGACTTTCACACGAACTCTGGTGCCTCATACTTGACCATGTCCCCTGGAGGGGAAGACCTGGTGACACTCAGAGGAAGGATAGCAGGTTACCAAGAAGAGACTTGATACCCTATGAGCATATACAGGGGGAGGAAATCCCCCTCAGGAACAGTCATAGGGGAGGGGAATAAGGGGAAAATGGGAGGGAGGGAAGAATGGGAGGATACAAGGGATGGGATAACCATTGAGATGTAACAAGAATAAATTAAAAAAAAAAAAAAAAAAGACAGTCAGGTGACCCAGCCATGCCTGCATCTCAGGACCTTTGCACTTGCTGCTTCTGACACCAACGGGCTCTTCTCCTGACCTCTCCATTCTTCCTTCCTTTCTTTTCTTTTCTTTCTTTTTCTTTTTTTTTAAGACAGAGATTCTCTGTGTAGCCTTTCCTTTTTTTCTTACTTTCCTCCTTTTCCCTTGTTCTTTCTGTTTGATGGGGTCTTTTTATGTTGCCACCAAACAGCTCAGCTCAGGGATGGCCCAGCCTCAACTCCTGAGAGGCTGGCACCCCAGGCATATTATGGAAGTGCACTGTCAGCCCCTCTGACTTCTGTTATTGATCATTCTACCATTTCAGGTATTTGTTGTTGTTGTTATTGTTATTAATTTTTACAATTGTGTGTGTGTGTTATATGTGTGTTTGAGTGCAGACTCACCTGTGCTCGGGTGCACATGCAGAGGTCAGAGGACAACTGTCAGGGGTCAGTTTTCTCCATCTTCTGTGGCTTCCAGGAACTGAGCGTACGGAAGCAGACCTGCTATGAAACAAGAACTTTTACTGGATAAGCCATCTTGCTGGCTCCTGGTCTTGGTTTACCTGTTCCCTTCTAAGTCAGGCCTTCGTCTTTTTTTTTTTAAAGATTTATTTATTTTTATGTATACAGTGCTCTGCCTACATGTACATCTGCAGGCCAGAGGAGGGCACAGATCACATTAGAAATGGTTGTGGGCCACCATGCGGTTGCTGGGAATTGAACTCATGACCTCTGGAAGAGCAATCAGTGCTCTTAACAGCTGAGTCATCTCTCCAGCGCCCAAGTCAGGCCTTCTTTGATCACCCCGCTTAAAATTATCGCACACACATACACACACACAGACACACCAGTGCATTCATATGATTCATATGTACGTGTGTGTGTGTGTGTGTGTGTACACATGCGCGTGTTTGAGACAGGTCTCACATACATAGCCCAGGCTGGACTTAAACTCTGATTTTCCTTCACCTATTCCTGAGTGTTAGGCTCACATCCCACTAATGACCTCACTTAAATTGAACCCTCCCCCTTCCTTCTCCCCCTGCTGCTCACCAGGGTCTTTTCCACAATGCCGGCTGCTGACCGGCACACTGGGTTGACCTTGTAGATGAATGACCAAAGCATACGGTCTACCCCTTTTCCTGCTATTCTCAGAACTCAGCTAATTCGGTTTAGATGAAACTGATGTAGTTTTCTTTGGGGGGGGGGTGTCAGACAGGGTTACTCTGTGTAGCATTGGCTGTCCTGGACTCGCTTTGTAGACGAGACTGGCCTCGAACTCTTAGCGATCCCCCTGCCTCTGCCTCTCGGAGTGCTGGGATTACAGACGTGCACCCTCCCCCCAATGCCTGGTATCCCGATGTCCTTTTCTGTTATCATGTGACAAACTATCCCCAAATTTAGCAGCTCACACCAGCAAGTATTTATCTCTAAGGCTGTGGGAGTGGGAGTCCTCTTAGAAGTGTGGGTCTCTCAAGGCCAGCTGGGGTGGAGACATGTGTATGCTCCTTCATGAGGGATCAGCAGACCCTGGTTCCCTCTGACTAGGGCTCGATTCCTTCTGGGGCCTCTCTCAGGGGCGCTCCCAAGCCAGTGGCTGTGTCCCCTAGAGCCAGGACCCAACCTCACAGTGATGGCCCTTCACATCATGGCAGAATGGGCACCAAGAAGCAGGTATGCAGGGCCCCTTGGAGGCCAGCACCCTTGTCACTCACACACACCCGTCACACAGAAGGCTCAAGGGGAGCTGCCACTGTAGCTCATATTTGAGGTTTTGTTGTTGTTTTGTTTTTCGGTTTTGTTTTTTTTTTTTTTTTGTTTTGTTTTGTTTTGTTTTTGGTTTTTGAGACAGGGTTTCTCAGCCTTGGCTGTCTGAGACTCATTTTGTAGACCAGGCTGGCCTCGAACTCACAGAGCTCCACCTGCCTCTGCCTCTCGAATGCTGGGATTAAAAGTGTGCGCCACCACGCCCGCTCATAATTCACATTTGTAATCGCTGGATTCAGAAGGCTGAGGCAGGAGAATGAGGAGGTCAAAATCTGGTCTGCATAGAGAATTTGAGGTCACCCAGGGACACTTAAGGCTCTGGGAGGAAGGGACCAAGGGAGGGAGGGAGGGGAAAGGGAAGGCAGGAAAGGAGGAAGGGAGAGAGGGAGGGAGGGGGAAGATATGAAGAAAGGCATTTTAGCATCATTATGTATAGTTTAGTCTTTAGTTCTCTCAGGGATTAAGCAGCCTTGACAATGAACTTATCCTGAAAGGACCTTTAAACCACCCAGCATTCTCCCAGCCACCCCCACCCAGAGGCCTGTGTGACTGTGGGCGCGTTCCAAAACACATCGGCCTATTGTGCCGAGGGAAACACACACAGATGTCAACAAGCACCACAGTGCAGGGCACACCCACCTCCAGATGGAGCCATGATGCACACAGTATTGTGTGTTCACACTCTGGGGATGACCCGCACACCTCCCTGATCTCACAGAGTTTGTGGGGCTGTGACATAGAGTGAGTGAGAGCACATGGGCCAGTGTTCCTAGGCCTAACCAGAGGAGCCACCCAGGGGTGGCGGTGCCCAGACGGGTCATCATTTGGGCCAGAGATGCTGATATGCTATAGGGACATTAATCACCAAGCAGGCAGGGAACAGTGAGGTGCACAGGGGCTGTTTCCCATTTACACTGCAGGGCCTGTGTTACCCAGGAGTTTTTGTTTTGTTTTGTTGTTTTCAAGATTGACTTGCTCAGGCTGGAGAGATGGCTCAGAAGTTAAGAGCACTGGCTGCTCTTCCAAAGGTCCTGAGTTCAACTCCCACCACATGGTGGCTCACAACCATCTATAATGAGATCTGGTGCCCATTTCTGACCTGTAGACAGAATACTGTATACATAATAATAAATAAATCTTTAAACAAAAAAGATTGACTTGTTCATCAGTTTTTAAACTTTCTTCAGAGAGGAAAGTTTACAAGAAAATTGTTTTTGTAGGCTGGGTATGGTAGTGCACACCAATCCTTGCCCTTGGAAGGAAGAGAGAGGAAGCTGAGGAGTTCAAGGCCAGCCTCAGCTATATGAGATCCTGTCTTCCCAGCACCCATACTAGGTGGTTTACAACTGCCTGTAACTCCAATTTCAGGGGAACCAATACTCTCTCATGGCCTCTTTGGCACCTGCATGCACACAATGTACTTAAAACCCACTCAGGAGCCAGGCATGGTGGCATACCTTTAATCCCAGAACTCAGGAGGCAGAGGCAGAAGGATCGCTGTGAGTTTGAGGTCAGCCTGGTCTACAAAGTGAGTCCAGGACAGCCAAGCCTACACAGAGAGACTCTGTCTTGAAAAACCAAAAAAAAAAAGAAACTCTTATTTTGGTGGGTACATCTGGAATGAAGCCCAAGGAACTGAGAGTTCCGAGCCAGCAGTCCTGTTGGCTCTGGGTTACCATCAGCAGCACTGCCCTGCCTTGGGGGAGAGGTGGTTCCTGGAGGAGCAGCTGGCTCAAGGTGAAGAATGAAAATGTCTCAGCTAGCCCTTCCCTCTGTTAACGCAACCACAGGCTTCAGAAGGCTGGTCGTGACCTGACCGAGGCCTGCACAGTTTCCCCCATTCACCCTATAGAAGTGGACCAGATGAATCCTACTGTTGTCCAGGCAACGCTTATTGTTAATATTCAGACAAGGATAATTTAATTTACTTTTTATTGATAGATTTTGTTATTTGACAATTTCATATGGGTATATAACTTATTTTATCTTGTTGGTTTGTTTGTTTGTTCTGGAACAGTGTCTGGCTGTGTAGCCTTGGGCTTGCCTGGAACTCTGTAGATCAGGCTGGTCTTGAGCTCACAGAGATCCAACTATCTCTGCCTCCCACGTGCTGGGATTAAAGGCGTGTGCCACCATGCCTGGCCCTGTTTTGGTTTTTTTGTTTTTTGCTTTTCCTTCGAGACAGGGTCTTGAGTGTGTCTACACTCATGTATAATACGCTTGTGCTTGCATGTCAATGTGTGCATGCGCAGATCAGAGGACAACTTGTGGGTGCCCGTTCTCTCTTTCTACTCAGGGTTTGGGAGATTGAACTCAGGCTGTGGGATTTGCTCAAGATGGTACTTGTACCACTGAGCCCAACATTTTCTGAGTAGCTCTTATAGGTCAAGGACTCTATAGGGCATGTTGTATACCATGCAAGTAAACCCAGGAAGGTCCCTGCGTGCTGTGGAGTAGGCAGTCTAGGGCGAGTGAGGTTATTACTCACCAGGAGAAATACAGGGGGCTGTGGAGATACAGATGAGGCCCCCATCATGGGACTGAGCATCGTGAGCTTCCTTACAGACAGTACTTAAGAGCAAAGCCCTGAACTCAGTTGAGGAGTCCTTACCCCAGGCAGAGGCTCCAGCAAGCACCATAAAGTGACTGAAAGAGGCCAGGCGTCGTGGCGCACGCCTTTAATCCCAGCACTTGGGAGGCAGAGGCAGGCGGATTGCTGTGAGTTCGAGGCCAGCCTGATCTACAAATCAAGTCCAGGACAGCCAAGGATACACAGAAACCCTGTCTCAACCCAAAAAGAAAAACAACAACAAAAAGACTGAAAGAAGGCACATATGGTTGTAAATTCCATTTATGTATGGAATTACAAAGTTTTGCAGACATTTCAAGGAACACATGCACCAAAAGGAGAGCAGTGGGAGCTAACGCCGCAGGAGGTGACACTTCTCAGTGAACAGCTGGAAGGGTGGGAGGCACGCAAGGCATGGATGGAAAGAAACATGCGTGTTAAGACAGGGTTCTCAGAGGAACATAAGGGACAGAATGAACTGACACATGTATTAAAAAGGAACCTATGAAGCTGCAGAAACGGCTCAGAGGTTAAGGGCCCTGGCTGCTCTTCCAGAGGTCCTGAGTTCAATTCCCACCTTGGTGGCTCACAGCCATCCGTAAATGAGATCTGGTGCCCTCTTCAGGACCACATGCAGGCAGAGCACTGTGTACATAATAAACAAATAAATCTTTTTTTAAAAGTTCAAACGGAGCCGGGCGGTGGTGGCGCACGCCTTTAATCCCAGCACTCGGGAGGCAGAGGCAGGCGGATCGCTGTAAATTCAAGGCCAGCCTGGTCTACAAAGCGAGTCCAAAGGTCAAGTCCTTCTCAGCTACTTAATGAGTTTGAGGTCAGCCTGGGCTATATGAGACTGTCTCAAAAAGTAGGAGGAAGGCTGGGCCGGGGATAGCTCAAAGGTGCAGTGCTTACGTAACATGTGTGAGGAGGACCCATGATCGGTCTCTGGTAACGAAAAAAATAAGGGGAGGGGGTGGTCAGCGCCAGAACAGCTATCTGAGCTGCTGCCGTCCTCCTGGGGACTTCTATGTCATCTGTGTTTCAGGAGGTCTAGGAACTGTCACCCGACAGACCGTAGGGGAGAAAAAGGAGACCCAGCACTCAGGCAGCGGGTCCCCTGAGAAGGGCCCAGCCTGACCATTCTACTCCTTTCCCGTTTAAAACTTTTTTTTTTTTTTTTGGTTTTTCAAGACAGGCTTTCTCTGTGTAGCCTTGGATGTCCTGGACTCGCTTTGTAGACCAGGCTGGCCTCGAACTCACAGGGATCCTCCTGCCTCTGCCTCCTGAGTGCTGGGATTAAAGGTGTGCACCACCACCCCCCGGCCCTCAGCCAGGGTCGTTGTTTTGAATGAAAAGAAAAATCTCAATAAAGACTCAGGAGCCAGATGCTCAGTGAAAACCTGCTAGCTCAGCAGAGAAAGCACCCAGCTGACCTTCCTACTCAAAAGGCTCAGCTGACAGCCCAGGAGGAAAAGGCCAAAAAATCTCAAAAGCCAAAGGCCAAGGAGCTCAAGAGCTAAAGCGCGAAAGTTCCTTCTTCTTCCACACGCTGTCTTAAATACACTTCAACTCAAGGTCCCTCCCTCCTACTCTTTAATCCCTGTCAGCTGGTTTCTTGCTTGTCTCTTGACCTATGGTTAACCTCATTAAATCCTATGTAAAGAAAGTTCAGCCAGGCGCACGCCTTTAATCCCAGCACTCGGGAGGCAGAAGCAGGCGAATCACTGTGAGTTGGAGGCCAGCCTGGTCTACAAAGTGAGTCCGGGGCAGCCAAGGCTAACACAGAGAGACCTCGTCTCAAACAAACAAACAAACAAAAGAAAGTTTGAGGCCAGCCCAGTCTACAAAGCTACTCCAGGACAGCCAAGGCTCACACAGAGAGACCTTGTCTCAAAAAACAAAACAAACAAACAAAACAAAAGAAAGCTCTTGGATTAAAGGTGTGTGTTAAGGCTCAACTGTACCAGGCTTTTACAGTTCACAATCTCAGGGATCACAATGGGATCAAAGATCCTGCAACACAGGGTTTCTATGTGTATCCCTGGCTGTCCTGGAATTCAGTTTGTAGACCAGGCTGCCATCGAAGTCGAGACCAACCTGCCTCTGCCTCCCAAGTGCTAGAATCAAAGGTGTACATCACCACTTGCCACCGCCGCCCTTGCTGCCACAGCCTCTGCCCGGCTGCCGCCACCTCCTGATCTTGGTGCCGGCCTCCAATCTCAGCCCTCAGGAAGCAGGGGCTGTCAGCTTTCCGTGAGTTTATGGCTAACTTGGTCTACATAGTAAAATTTTGTCTCCATAAATAAGTAAATAAATAAAAAGAGAAGATAAGGGGGGGAAAAAACCCCACGACCTTGAGTAACCTTTGTAAATCAACCTTGAACTTCTGACCTTCCACTTCTCAAGAGCTGGGATTAGAGACACACACTACCACATCCGGCTTCCCAACGTTTCAAAATTACTTTTAGTCTTTACTTTGAAGGGGGAAATCTTGCTAAGTTACCTAGACCAGTCAGTCTTAAACTCACTGTACAGCCCATGTGGGCCTTGAATTTGCCTCAGCCTTCCAGGAACTGATCTGCCTCTAGGGCTGGCTTTCTCTGACACTCTTCTGAAAGGCCTGTTCTTTTACCTTCAGACCATAAGCTGACCTAGGTCAGGGGCTACACCCTAATTGAATCTCCCTCCCCCCAGTGCCCTACACAGTAAATATAAATATTTGTCTCCTTCTATTTGTTTATTTCTTTTTTCTTTCTCTGTGTAGCCCTGGTCGTCCTGGACTCACTTTGTAGACGAGGAGACCCACCTTCCCATGCCTCCCAGAGTGCTGGGAGTAGGGGCGTGGGCCACCGTGCCCAGCAGTCTCTTTTTATTTTTATGAGCATGGATGTTTTGCCTACATGTATGCCTACACCATGGTATGCCTGGTGCCTGTGAAAATCGGGAACTGGAGTTACAGATGATTATGAGCTGTCACGTGGGTGTCGGGAATCAAACTCTCATCCTCTGAAAGAACAGTCAGTGCTCTTAACTGCTATGCATGCACGGAACCATATCTTCACCTTCTGTGGGTTTTTTTTTGGGGGTGTGTGTGTTTGTTTTTGTTTGTGTTGTTTTTTAAAGAGACCACAAACAAATGAGCATAGCATGGTTGTGCTGCCTGGGCAGCAGGAGGGCACAGGCTGTTCCCAGCTTCTGAAGGATCTGGCTTTGAAGCTCAGAGGCCTGACCTGTGCTGTGCTCTTGCCCAACTCCTCTGTGGACCAGTGGGCGTGGCACGGCAGGTTCACATGGTTACCGAGAATCACACGGTGTGAAGATTCAGAGTCTTCCCCATCGGGGGTAGAGATAGGGGCCAGACTTGTGGAATGCCCCAAGTGCCACCGGGCAGCAGACAGGTTTCTGCCTGTTTGGGTGATCCCAGGGACTCAGGCCAGACTATTTCAAAAATGCTCCTTGTCATGCCCTCCTGGGGCTGCGGACGCAGGTCACTAGGCAGGCTGGTGCCTGTGCAGAGGACACTTCACCCATGCCTGCTCTGCTCCTGCCCATGCCCTCTGGACCTGGCTGGGACCTGAGGGTTCCAGGGGACTGTGTGGCCTCTAGGCAGGTAGAGGAGGAACCCTTGAAACTCACAGTCTGGATCCCATTAAATAACAGGCAGCCCTTAAAACTTGCAAGATCTTGATCATCTACCCTAGTTGGAAAACAAGGTCCCCAAGGGAGCCACGTGCCTGATGTCCTCGTTCCTAGCCAAACTGTTCTTTCTAGAAGCCAGAACTTAAGGGATGTTCAACCCTACAAGGTAATACATATTAGCTCTGGAGGTAGAGACTGGCTGATCTCTATGAGTTCGAGGCCAGCTTGGTCTACATGGTAAGTTCCAGCACAGTCAGGACTCTGTAGAGAGACCTTATCTCAAAACAATAACTAAACTAAAGCTGATTGTGGTGGCCCACACCTTTAATTCCAGCACTAGAGAGGCAGAAGTAGAGAGATCTCTGAGTTTGAGACCAGTTTGGTGTACAAAGAGAATTCCGACACAGCTAGGGCTACACAGAGAAACCCTGTCTCAAAAACCCAACCAGCCAAAACACCTAATAGGACCAAATGTGCTCAGAAAAGAAAGTATTATAGTCAAGAACTTGAGCCTCCTGACAGACATGGTGCTGTAATCTCTGTTTGGGGCTTGGGTGCGTAGAGAAGGGGGATTCGGTGTTTTAGGTCAACTTCAGCTACATAGTGAGCTGGAGTCTGGCTTGGCCTACAAGAGACCCTGTATCTAAACACACACACACACACACACACACAGGCACAGAGGGGGGATTAAATAAGGCTGGGTTCCAGGCCCCCCAGAGCTTTATGGTGAGACCCTGTCTCAGAAAAACAAACAAACAAACAAAAACAAAAAGAACATAAACAAGTCTCCTCCCCTACGGTAGCACCTTTACTTGACCAGAATAACTCTGGTTAAGAATTCTGATTAAGGCCGGGCATGGTGGTGTACGCCTTTAATCCCAGCACTCTGGAGGCAGAGGCAGGCGGATCGCTGTGAGTTCGAGGGCAGCCTGGTCTGCAAAGTGAGTCCAGGATGACCAAGGCTACACAGAGAAACCCTGTCTCGGGGGAGGGGGGGGGGAAGAATTCTGATTAAGGGACTGGAGAGATGGCTCAGAGGTTAAGAGCACTGTCTGTTCTTCCAAAGGTCCTGAGTTCAATTCCCAACAACCACATGGTGGCTCACAACAATGAGATCTGGTGTCTCTTCTGGTATGCAGGCAGAGCACTATATACATAATAAATAAATAAATCTTTAAAAAAAAAGAATTCTGATTAAGGCTGGGTGGTGGTGGTGGACGCCTTTAATCCCAGTACTCGGAAGCAGAAGCAGGCAGATCTCTGTGAGTGAGTCAAGGCCAGACTGGTCTACAAAGAAACCCTGTCTGGAAAAACCAAAAAAAAAAAAAAAAAAAAAAAAAGAATTCTGATTAAGAATACAGTTGGAAGCCAGGCGTGGTAGTGCACGCCTTTAATCCCAGCACTCGGGAGGCAGAGGCAGGAGGATCTCTGAGTTTGAGGCCAGCCTGGTCTACAGAGTGAGTTCCAGGACAGTCAAGGCTACACAGAGAAACCCTGTCTCAAAAAACAAAAACAAAACCAAACAAGACTGTCTCAGCTCCCAGATGGATATGATGACAGGCTCCTATGTTGCTAGCATTTGAGAGGCTAGCCAGGAGGACTAGAAGTCAGTCACTCTACAAAATACATTCATGTGTAATAAAACCATCAGATTTCATGCTGGGCGTGGTGGCGCACGCCTTTAATCCCAGCACTCGGGAGGCAGAGGCAGGCGGATCGCTGTGAGTTCGAGGCCAGCCTGGTCTACAAAGTGAGTCCAGGACAGCCAAGGCTACGCAGAGAAACCCTGTCTCGAAAAAACCAAAAAAAAAAAAAAAAAAAAAAAAAAAAAAACCATCAGATTTCAAATCTTGTACTTTGCCATGTCCTAAGCTCTATGACTCTGGGCAAGTGACATATCCTATGCCTTGGTTTTTTTTTGTGTTGTTGTTTGTGTGTGTGTGTATGTTGTTGTTGTTGTTTTAAAGATTTTATTTGTTTTATGTATGAGTGCTCTGTCTGCATGTGCATCTGCAGGCCAGAAGAGGGCATCAGATTCCAGTATAGATGGTTGTGAGCCACCATGTGATTTCTGGGAACTGAACTCAGGCTCTTGTGACCCATCTCTCCAACCACTCTCCCACCCCACCCCACCCCTTGTTTTTAATTAATTAATTTAGGTTTTTCTTTTTTTGTTTGTTCGTTTTTTGTTTGTTTTTTTGTTTGTTTGTTTTTTTCAAGACAGGGTTTCTGTGTAGCCTTGACTGTCCTGGACTCACTTTGTAGACTAGACTGGCTTCGAACTCACAACGATCCTCCTGCCTCTGCCTCGAGTGCTGAGATTACAGGTGTGCACCCAGGCCTGCCTTTATTTATTTTTTTATGTGCGTTAGTGTCTTGCCTGTGTCAGATCTTGAAGTTACAGACAGTTATGAGCTACCTTGTGGGTGCTGGACATTGAACCCAGGTCCTCTGGAAGAGCAGCCAATGCTCTTAACTGCTGAGCCATCTCTCCAGTTCCTCACCTCCACCCTCCCTTGCATATATAAATTGGGGGACTAATAGCACATGGGGGGGGAGTGCTTTTGGAAGGAAGAGGGGAGAATTTTGGAATGGGCCTTTTTTGTCCAGGCTAGGCTAGGAAGTGGTTGTTTTCAGTCCTGAAAACAGCTCCCAGCACAGTGTTTTACAACAGAAGGAACTGAATTGGACACTCAGCCCCGTCTCCCGCCTAAGCCCGCCAGTCCCCACGTCACTGATGGTCCCACCTTTGTGCTCTCTGGGTTCACCAGCAGTACAGCTCTCCATCTGATCACCTACGTTTGACACATTGTGCCCTCAGGCAAGGTACTTTCTTACTGTCCCTAGGCTTCTGACTCAGTCAAACTGGAAATACTAAAGGCACCTGCCAAGGCAGTTGGGCGTATCTCATGGCCAACACCCAGATGGTTCCTGGACAGATTAGAGGTCTTCCTCCCTCAGGTGGGCCTTGTGAGCTGAGCTGTCCATTCCTTCCTAGGAGCAGGCTGTGACCTTGGATCCCTAGCTTCTTGGCTTCACCACTGAAACCTTGGGCAAGTGAGTCAACCTCTTTGTGAAGATCACGTAGTTGTAACCCTTGATGGACTCTGGCCACCTGAGTCAAGGGTCACCACAGACTTGAGCAAGCTCCGTCACCTCAGACGACCCTTTACCCCACGAGCTCTCTGCCAGGTCAGGTGACCCAAGTTGTCAAGTAAAACTGACTCAGAGTAAGAACTTTGACCCTGGGCTGAGCGTGTGGCTCAGGTGACTGGACCGGGGCTCACTCCTTCCTTCCCATTTCTGTCCCCATCTTTAGACACAAGGTTGACCATCTGGTGGTTCACTCTCTTGACTGTTAAGAGGGAAAGCAAAGAAAATGGAAAGACAGGCAAGGAGTGTCCGGAACGTTTTAGTGCTGGGGGAATAGATGTTTTCTGCACTGGGGGCTGGAGAGACGAGTGCTGACACTTATCTTACAGAGCAATTGAGTTTAGTTTCCAGCCCCCATATAGGGCAGCTTACCCTCATTACAGTCTCTGCCTATGTCTCCAGCTCAGGGAGGTCTGAAGCCGCTGGCCTCCGAAGGCACCTGCCTGCTCACGCACATACCCACATAGTTTTTTTTTTTAATATTTTTGTTGTTGTTTTTTTTGTTTTGCTTTTCAAGACAGGGTTTCAAAAAGAGTCCTGGAACTGTCTTTGTAGACCAGGCTGACCTCGAACTCACAGGGATCCACCTGCCTCTGCCTCCCGAGGGCTGGGATTAAAGGTGTGCACCACAACACCCAGCTTAATAAAATACATCTTTAAAAAAAAAAATCTTAAAAAAAAAAAAAGTTAACAGTTTCTATGTTTGGGCCTGAGAATATGTCAGTGGTAGGGCAGTTCCCTAGCATGCCCGACACTGCCCTGCCAACACTATTACACTTATTTCACAGAGGCACTTTGCAGGTGGCACAGGTGAGTTTTTGCAGCCCCGTGACTGGATTAGAAGGCAGTAAAAAAACATGAGATCATTAGTAGAGACCAAAAGCCATTTACCAGCTCTCTCTGGCCATAGTAGGGATTTTGGAAATGAGGGTGAAACTGCACCAGAGATTCAGGCTTGTTTGTTTGTTTTTTCAAGACAGTCTTACTATGTAGCTCTGACTGTACTGTAACTCACTCTGTAGACCAGGCTGGCCTCAAACTCCCAGAAGTCCACCTGCCTCTGCCTCCCAACTGATGAGATTAAAGGCATGCACCACTGCCACCACCAGCCAGCTCAAAACAATGGTAATTTTTTTTTTTTTTTTTTTTTTTTTTTGGCTTTTTGAGACAGGGTTTCTCTGTGTTAGCCTTGGTTGTCCTAGACTTGCTTTGTAGACCAGGCTGGCCTTGAACTCACAGCAATACCCCCACCCCCACCCCACCCCTGCTTCTGCCTCCCGAGTGCTGGGATTAAAGGCGTGGGCCACCACACCTGGCATGTCTTCTTTTAAAAATTTTTACAGCTGGGCACGGAGATGAACGCCTGTAATCCTAGCACTCGGGGAGGCAAAGGCAGGCAGTTCAAGGCCAGCCTGGTTCCACAAAGTGAGTCCAAGACAGCCAGGGCTATGTAGAGAAATCCTGTCTCAAAAAACATAAACAAACAAACAAACGATTAAAAAAAAAAAATCTAAGGCCTATAGGTGTCAGTACCTGGGGTCTCTGTCATAGTGCTACACAGAGTGAGTTCTAGGACATGCAGAGATACACAGAGAAACCTTGCCAGTCTGGAAAACAACAACAACAAACAACAAAAGACAAAAACATGCTCTCTTTCAATTTTTTTACTTAAAAGAGAGCAAAGATGAAGAGGCACATATGAGGTCAGGAAGCCAACTGGATTAGAACACCAGCATTACTCAGCTGGATGGCCCTGAGGCAGCTCAGCTAGCTCCTCATGCCTTGATTTCCTCATAGCCGGACTGGCAACATTTTGGTGTGAGAATAAAGAATCAGATGGTGGATCCACACTCTTAAATATTTCCAGCACTTCCTCACTGCTCTGTGAGTACACACAGGACCCAGCAGAAGCACAGCAGCACATGCTTTTAATCCCAGTGCTCAGGAGGAAGGGGGGGGGCGTCAGGAGTTGACAGTCATTCTGGATTATATTATATAGCAAGGTCCAGACTAGCCTGGGCTGCATGAGACTGTCTCAAAGGGCAAAGGGGTGGGGCACTGCAGGACAGGGGACAGATACAGCACAGACGCTTAAGATTGTATGAGCGTCTGTTTTTCGAAGTGTCTGGAGATGAAACAGCTTCTGCAAGAGGAAGGATTGCAGGGTGTGGTGACTCAGACCTTTAATCCATGAAACCGGAGGTGGAGGTCCAGGGATTAGGAGCTCAGGGCCAGGCCTAGGACAGGTAGGTGAGGTTAGGACAAACCGTAAAAGACCCCCTGACTCAAAATAAAACAGCCAAACAAGGGCCTGGGCACCGCAAGGTGGAAGGAGCACAGTGGTCCCTGTTAGTTGTCCTCTGACCTCAGCAAGTGAGGTGGAGGGCGCTGGTCTGTTAGGAACAGAGGCTATGAAGAAGTCATCCTTAAGGGCTTTAAGGACATGGGTGGTCGACCAGGCCCGCAATTTTCCTGCGTAGCTGTCTTTGTACTGGTAGAAGCATTAAGTACTGGTCTTCAGAGCCAGAGGAGGGCATAGGAGGGCTGAAGTTAGACCCAGGACTGGGCACCTTCTCACCTACAGATCCTGTTCTGTGACTGAAAGCGAGGCGCTCCCGTGTCTGAACTCTTGAGGCAAATCGTTTCTCCTGGGTCATCAAGTGCTGGGTTCATAGAACAAGCTCAGGAAATCTTAGGTTTCACCTCTCTTGATCGTAATCTAGTGTCCTGAGGGCTGGGAAGGACCGGGAATAGCGGAGGATGGGGTCCAGGAACGGACTCTTGGGACTTGAGAAAAAAGCGGTTTTGTGTTTTTTTTTAACTTGGTTCTCCAACTCCGTGTTTACGCGGTGTCGCGTGGGAGAGTCCCTCCGCCTCTCAAGCCCGAGTACCGGGTAATCTGGGGACAGGGTTCCAAGGGTTCGACGGGACGCCTTGGCTCATCTCGGAAGGACAGAGGGCACCGAGCTTGGCGCACGTGGAGAGAGAGGGTCTGTCACCCGGCAGTCCCGCGGAGCTCTCCGACACCGTGGACCGGCTGCATGCAAACTCCCCGTGCCGGGGCCAGCAGGAGGCGGGCAGTGTGACAGTGACTCACGCGCGTGCCCACGCGCACGCAGAGGGTGCCCCGCACCCCACGCTGCTCGGACGGGACGCGCCACGCTCCACCCGTCCCGCCCGCCTAGCCCCACCGCCGCCCGCGCGGCCTCGGGGACAGCCGGGAGGCGTGGCCCGCGGGCAGCCCGCCCCTTTGATGTGCGCCGGCGCCGCGGTGATTGGCTGGGCGCTTGTGACGTGAGGGGACTGCGGTGGGCCCGAGTGCTGCGGCTGCCGCAGCGCCCGCCGCGGCTCGGGCTCAGGCTCCCTGGCATTTAAAGGGGACGCGGTGGCGGCCCCGGGGATGGGGGGCAGGTGGAAGGGACGGAGCCGAAGCACATCATCCACGGTCCCTCGGGCAGAAGGGACGCGTGAGCCGGAGCTCAGAAATCCGGGGGTGGATAAGACCGCGTCCCCTCCAATTCCCGTAAGCACCCCTTGCTCCATCCTGCCCCTAAATCTCTTAGCTAGCCCCCTCCCCACTATTTTCCACTCCAAACTAACTCTGCTGGGACAGAAGTGCGACCGCCGCTGCCTTGCATGAGTCCTGGGCTCCCGGAGGACCGCAACCTCAATGTTGGGGTGGGGGCTGTGTGGAGTTTGAGGGTGTTTCGTGCGTTTGGTGGTGGGATAATCCTTGGGGCAGAGAACTGAGCCCCCTTCTTTCCCAGATTTATGGTGCCCAGTGTCCCTTCATCTCCGGGTACTGTCATAGCTCCCCGCCACCCCCAAGTCTTCCCTTCTACCCGAGCTGCGCACCCCCCGCCCGCATTAGAGGGAAGCGCCCGCCAGCTGGGGGTGTGCCAGAGTGCCTGCTTTCCAGTCACCTCTAAAAATATCTCTCCTGCTACCCCACCGGCAGCTGCCATCTCCCTGCCCCTACTCAGTGAAGATCACCTCTGCTTGTCCACCCAGGCAGGGAACCCCAAAGGCGACGCCTAGTCCCAGATTCCTCACCGGCACCAGGGCACAGATCATTAGCTAGCTAGGACAGGGAGCATTACACAGCTTCCAGAACAGCCGAAGAGGTTCAGCTAGTTTCTCCAGGAGACAGTAGAGACCCCTAAGTTCTAATCCTGTTTCTGACACTGTGTAACGCCGGTGATGTAAGCTGGACTTCACTGGGCTTCTTTCTTTCTTTCTTTCTTTCTTTCTTTCTTTCTTTCTTTCTTTCTTTCTTTCTTCCCCCTAGTACGGATTAGTGAACAAGAAGTTAGGAGTGTTAAGGGCAGGAATCCCAGCTTAATTGTCGGATCTAATTTCTAGTGATGGACAGAGAGGGCTTACTGTGACATTTCTTAGTCCTCATTCTCAACCTGCATGTTTCTTCTGAAAAACTCCTCAAACTTTCCTATGGGCTCTGCCCTCTCCAACATTAGGAGTATTTCAAGCATAGACCCCGCACCCCCACCCCCACCCTCTCTCTCTCTCTTACCCCACCTTTCCACAGATTTAACCTAAGAATATTTGTGTCAAAGGAGGGAGGGAGCGGGCTGGGGCTGCCATCTGATGTGGAACCAGGGCCCCAAAGGTTGGTTTTAGTTGAGGCTAGAAAAAACCTTCAGCCTGAGAAACCTGCCTTTCACTGCTCTAGCATGCTGGGGAAACTCAGAGATCCTGTCCCCATTCTCCACAAGGAACTCTGGTGGCCACACAGGACTTTTTTTGTTTTTGTTTTTTTGGTTTTTCCAGACAGGGTCTCTCTGTGTTAGCCTTGGCCATCCTGGACTCACTTTGTAGACCAGGCTGGCCTCGAACTCAGCGATCCGCCCGCCTCTGCCTCCCGAGTGCTGGGATTAAAGGCATGTGCCACCACCACCCAGCTTCCACACAGGATTTTTTTTTTTTTTTTTTTTTTTGTTACTGTTGTTTTGTTTTTCAAGGCAGGGTTTCTCTATGTAGCTCGGGCTAGCCTGGAACTCACTCCGTACTGGCCTCGAACTCAGATCCCACTGCTTTTGCCTCCCGAGTACTAGGATTAAAGGCACATGCCACCACTGCCTGGCATCGCTGGGGGTTTTTAATCACTTATACAAACCTGTCAGAAGTAAGTGACTCTTGGGATATTTGTGTGTGTGTGTGTGTGTGTGTGTGTGTGGTGGTTTTATGTTTGTTTGGTTGGTTGTTGGTTGGTTTGGGTTTTTCAGGACAAGGTTTCTTTGTGTGTAGCCTTGCCAATTCTGGACTCACTTTGTAGACCAGGCTGGCCTTGAACTCATAGAGATCCGCCTGCCTCTGCCTCCCGAGTGCTGGGATTAAAGGCGTGCACCACCACACCCGGCTTGTGGTGGTGGTGGTTTTGAAACAGGAACTTTTCATGTAGCTCAGGCTAGCTTAGCTTCTTCTACGCCCCCACCTCTTCTGCATCCCCAGGCCAGGCATCTGCCACTGGCCTTTTCAAATGTTATGAAGTCAAATAATAACTAGGGAGTGAAGCAGGGGTCGGGGAGTCACAGTGAGGCTGCCTTAGTTTCTGAGAAGAAACCCAGGATGCTGGCTCTCTGCTGGGGATAACGAAGAAATGGGAGTGGTAGCACTGGACTTTTAATCCCAGCAGTTGGGGGCAGAGGCAGGTGATCTGAGTTTGAGGCCAGCCTGGTCTACAAAGAGAGCTGCAGGCCAGCCAGTGAGACCCTGTCTCAAAACCAAAAAAAAAAAAAAAAAAAAAAAAAAGGAAATTTCCATAAACACTTATCTAGTATTAGGTAAAAAACAGAATCGTGTCTGCTACCGCGGCATAAGAATTTTCAAGACAGGGTTTCTCTGTGTAACAGCTCTGGCTGTCCTGGAACTGGCTCTATAGTCCAGGCTGGCCTTGAACTCATGGAGATCCACCTGCCTCTGCCTCCCAAGTGCTGGGATTAAAGGCGTGCACTGCCGCCAGCCACTATCACCTGGCTAAGATTGGTATAATTCTTTCAAAGGAAGACAGGCAAATAGTTGGCCTTTCCACACCCTCGAGGGACAAAAGTTGATCCTTAGCAGAGAGTGTATTTATTGCATGCCTGGAATCCCCAGGAGGATGTCCATGTTGGGTGAACCTGTCTCAAAATTAAAAACAAAAACATATTGGATTAAGGGCATGCTGTTTAACACCTGTAAAGCCCCGGGCTCAGTGCTGACTACGGAAGGAAGGGAGAAGTAGAATGAGAGAAGAGAAAATTGGTGTCTGTGGCTGCTGGTGACCCATTTGTGTCTTTGTGTGTGCCCCTTGTTTTGTGCCCTGGCTGACACTTAGTCCTTCTTTTTAATGATTGTGGCACCCCCTGACCTTTCACCCCTAACTCTTGTCTTGGGACGATGGTTCTATCAGCCGGGATTCTGACAGTGGCTGCTCCCCCAACATCCCTTGCCCGCCATTCCCTTGTCCCTCCCCCCTCCCCCCAGCCCTGTCTCCTTGTCATCCGCTATCTCAACAATTTTTACCTTCCGAGCTATAAATTCTTTGGGGGTGAGGGGACACTAAACACTACTTCCTGTCTCTACAGAAAAGCTTTGCTTTGAGGAAGCAAGGGAGGCTAGGGTTGCAGCTCTATAAAGAGATTTGTGTGCCCTCCCCCCTTCACTCCCCCCCCCCCCCCCCGGGTCCTACCCTAGTCTATTCTGGAGGCAGTTGCCTCTCTGCTGCCCTGGGATGGTCTTGGGAGTGTCACCTTGACCAAGTCAGCATTTGCTTGTGCCGCCCTCTGTCACCACGAGAGGGCAGCAATGAGTTAGATCTTTGCAATAGCTCTGGTATCTTTCCAATTCCAAGGGGCTGCTGGCCTCTGGTCTCCCAACCTGGGGATGGAGGGGTAGCGGAGCAGGGGGGCACCGGAGGCTGCAGATGGTGTCCTGTGTAGGTGCTCTGATGAAGGCCCTAGCCAAAACATCAGACCGGGTCACCTAAACTCCAGTGGAGATTTCAGCCTGTCCTGTCAGTGCTGGTGGCAAGTCTCATATCTCCTGCAGGGGCCCAGGGCTTTCAGCCTCTAGACAGTAGTGCACTGCACATGAACCAAGTGCCACCTTGTTTAAACACTATAGCCTCTAGGAAGTGAGCTATCCCTCTGTTCTCTGCCTTCATAGGTCTGATGAACCGTGAATGAGGTTGGAAATAAAAGTGATATGTAAACTAGGGTGTGCCCCACTCACCTGTGGGAAACGGCCATACTGGAGAAGCAGCCCTGGACCAGACGCTGAGATCTGGTTTTGAAAAGTCTCAGCTACTTTGAGCGAGTGGCCTTTGGGCATGTCCCTTCCTTAGCCTGTCTTATCTCCAGTAATGGCCTCTGCAACCTCTCTGGTAAGCCAGGGACCTGGCCAAGGATGCTACTAGCAAGGAGCATGGCCTAAGTACGTATTTAAGAGTTTACTCTTGCTGAGAACCTGGGTGTGGCTCATGGGCTTAATGGAAGAGACAGTCAGGTGGGCATTGGGTGGTGAATAGAAGTCAGTACATGGCTAATTTGTTTTTTTGTTTTGTTTTTTTGTTTTTTGGGGGTTTTTTTTTGAGACAGGGTTTCTCTGTGTAACCTTGGCTGTCCTGGACTCCCTTTGTAGACCAGGCTGGCCTTGAACTCACAACGATCCACCTGCCTCTGCCTCCCGAGTGCTGGGAGTGCACCACCACACCCGGCTGTCTAATTTGTTTTTGAGGCAGGGTCTCTCTACATATTCCTGGTTGTCCTAGAACTCACTCTGTAGACCAGGCTGGCCTCAAACCCACCTGCCCCTGCCTCCCTCCCGAGTGCTGAGAGGTGTGGGCCACCACACCCCAAATAAACAGGTATGGACTTTTGTGGGTCTTTCCTCCCCCCCTCCAGGAGCTCTGGATGACAGTTGAAGACCGACAAAGTTTCTAAGAGGTGGTGCTCAGTATACTATACTGACAATGAGCGGCTGTTTTCCAGCCGTTGGTCTACGATGCCTATCTAGGGTAAGTGGGAGCCCTTCAGGATGAAGCCTCAAGCCCCAACTTTCCACCCTGGGATATGAGGAGCCTTCTCCAGCCCCTTTCAGATTTGCCCTTTCCGCTAGTGCTCTGTGAATCCCTGAAATTTTCTCTGCTGTGGATCCTGGTGCCTCACATAATAGGCACCCCCCCCCCAAGCCAGAGGTTCCCACAGACGGGTGCTAAAACCCCAGAGTTCCTACTGGAGGTGACAAGCTGGAAGAGACAGGTTTTCTGAGGGCGACAGGTAGCCAGGTTCCAATACCAACTCTGAAATGAGCTTGAGGTGTTGTTTTACAAAGTGCCAGGCTGCCCGGCCGGCCGTCCCTGTCTGTCAGCACCCCAGAAGTAATAAGAGTGGGTGAGGGCTTGGGATGTAGAGTGCTGTTAGCCTCAGCACAGAGAAGGCCTTGAAGACAGGAGGACCAGGAGTTCATAATCATCCTCAGCCACACAGCAAGTCTGAGGCTAGCTTGAGCTACATGAGACACATTCTTTACAAAGAAAGAAAGGCAGACGTGGGCGGAGGTGTGTGATCTGAGACCAGGTTCCATATTGGATATTTAGCGCATTGAGATAGGAAGTGTTGAAAAGAGACAAGCAGTGTGACAGGTTTATGGGAGGGGGGGGTCTGCCACTCTGCCCCTCTCACACAGCTGCTGGCAAACAAAGATGGCAGGAACATGTAGATGGAATCTTGCTGTGTCCGTGTGCTTGCTTTTCTTTGTGCCCCAACACTCCCATTATACCCCCATCTCCCACACTCTCCCCACCACCACCCCCATTCCCCATGCCTTGCCATTCCCACCAAGTTTCAGCAGCCTACTCCACCCTCCTTGGTCTTAACTTCATCCTAGACACGCCCCGCCCCACCCACCCACCCTCACGCCATCTACCTGCCCCTTCCTCTCTCTGCTTTTTTAGCCACTGCTGCTCTTTCCTCTCCCCTACCTGTCTCCCAGGTATGCCGTGGCCTGGCGTGGGGGGGTCCCACCTCCTTAAGCTCCATTGCTTCTCCTGCTGCTTGCTTGCTTCGGACTCTGGCAGAAGCCCCACCCGCTGGCACGTGCTTCTCAGGGACTTGGCAAGTGATTAGTGGTGGGCAGCGGCCGCGCAGGGCCCAGCAGCTCCCAAAGAGCCTTCCCTGGGTCTTGTGTGGTCTGCATATCTACTTGGTAATCTCAAGGCCTAAAAAATATCTAGTTCTTTGGCCAGGCCCGAGGAGGCTCAGGGACCAGGCTTTCCAAGCCTGGCACTTATAGCTAACATCCAGGCCCAGGCAAAGACCTGATGCTCACTGCCCATCTGTCCTGGTGATGCCAATGGTCTAGCCTGGAGCCTACCTCTCCCATTAATCCTTGATCTCACAAAGATCAGAGGGAAAAAGAGACTGCCTCCCTTGGACACACGACTGATTTTTCTGTCTACTTTGATGGGGTAGAGCGGAGGGTGTGGGGTTCGCCCACTATTGTCTGCACCTCCAAAAGTCTCCGACCTAGTTGAGCCTCAAGGTCACTCCTGTAAAAACCCCAGGGGTCTCATGAGAGCAGCCGAAATGAAAGCCAAGCAAGCCTTTGGCTTCAAGACTAGTATGGCTCCTCCCCCACCCCCCTTGCCTCGACCCAAGCATGATTAGCTGAAGAGACAGACAAGGGACAGCGGGATGGGCCACACATTGGTTCCAACTCCAGCTTAACCAGCCTTGGGTCCTCCTCAGGTCTTGGATGTGCCAGCGACCCTGGCCGTGGCCCGCTAACCAGCCTCTCCCTGGCCGGCTCCCGCCGCGCCGCCTCTCGCTTGTCCCCTCCTGCTCCTCTTCCCCCTGCTCCCAGGACGGCAGGATGGCTGCGCCAGGAGCGCCTCGCTTCCTTCTGACCTTCGACTTCGATGAGACCATCGTGGACGAAAACAGCGACGACTCGATCGTGCGCGCTGCGCCAGGCCAGCAGCTGCCCGAGAGCCTGCGTGCCACTTACCGCGAGGGCTACTACAATGAGTATATGCAGCGCGTCTTCAAGTACCTCGGTGAGCAGGGTGTACGGCCTCGGGACCTGCGCGCTGTCTATGAGACCATCCCCCTGTCGCCGGGCATGGGCGATTTGTTGCAGTTCATAGCCAAGCAGGGCTCCTGCTTCGAGGTTATCCTCATTTCGGATGCCAACACCTTTGGTGTGGAGAGTGCCCTGCGCGCCGCAGGCCACTACAGTTTATTCCGCCGGATCCTCAGCAACCCGTCCGGGCCGGATGCACGGGGACTGCTGACGCTGCGGCCCTTCCACACGCACAACTGCTCGCGCTGCCCCGCCAACATGTGTAAGCACAAGGTGCTCAGCGAATACCTGCGTGAGCGGGCCCGTGACGGCGTGCACTTCGAGCGCCTCTTCTACGTGGGTGATGGTGCAAATGACTTCTGCCCCATGGGGTTGCTGGCGGGTGGGGACGTGGCCTTCCCGCGCCACGGCTACCCCATGCACCGCCTCATCCAGGAGGCACAGAAGGCCGAACCCAGCTCCTTCCGCGCCCACGTGGTGCCCTGGCAAACAGCCACCGAAGTGCGCCAACATCTGCAACAGGTGCTGAAGACGTGTTGAAGATCATGGCCTGCAGGGGGCGCGGCGGCGGTGGGGTGTGAATCGGCGGAGGAGGGACAGGACTAGGAATTGGTTTAGGACCACCTGGTTTTAACTCCTCCGTCTTCGCTTTCGCTTTGCTACCCTCCCCCGGGCATTTCTGGAATTCCGTCCGCTTGGGCTGGGAGCGGAGATTCAGGGCCGTCCCTATCTATGCAGTTAACACAGCTTGGCTGCCTCCCGCCAAGGAAGTGGTGAACACCCCTTAGAAGGCAGGCAGTGTCCCTGGAGCTGAGAGGAAGGGGCTCCTGGCAGTTAGGAGAAAGAGTAACCCCCACTACTTTAGCTGCTGCTCCGACTGCGTAACCTTCCCTACCTAGTCTTCCGAACGGACTCAGGATTCCCCCCAATCCGCATGCCAGCACCGAATTCCTCGCGCAGACCTATGATGCTCTCTCAGAAGACAGCTCGAGGTATCCCTGATCTTGCATCAGCCGCCACAACCCTACACTACCGCTACGCTGGCTACGCCTTGTTTCCTCCCGCCTTCCCCACTTGGCTACGCCAGACACCTCTAAAAGGAAGAAAAAGCCAGAAGGAACAACCACCTCCTGCTGGTGGAACGAGGTAGAAACAACCAAAGACCTCGGAGAGTGTGACAGACCCTCTCACTCCAGCCTCATCTACCGAAGCAAGAGGCCAGGGACTTCACCAAAGTCGTCCTCCGCATCCCCCTCCGCCCTTACGGAACAGAAAGCCATGTTTTTAGGCAGAGCCAGGGAAGCCCAAGCCCCTCCCCCCCTCCCCTGGTGTTTCAGACCTATAAAGGAGGTGTAGGGGGGACAAAGTGACTCATTCTCTTGCGCCACAGTGGGAGGGGTGTGAGAGAGGTGCTCTTTGCTGTCGGGGAGCCCACATTGAAGTAGGGGGAAGCCTGATGAGCCCAGACTGGACGCAGCAAGCAAAAGGCGAAAGATGCAGGGAATGGCTGCCTGTGATGTCAGAGGTCTAATGGCACCAGGAAAGAGATGGTGAGGTCCTTCTGTGACAGTCAGCAGGGCTCTATTAATGACCTCGTTCGCTCTCCATCCGTCCTTTCTGGGCCGCTGGCTCTGTGGGGCAACTACCAGGACAACAGAGTTTGATTCAAAGCTGTCAGTGTGCTCTGCATGAGGTAGGGGGTCCTCTGTGCAAGGGGCTTGAACTTGTCTGCTAGTTTTGGGTTTATTATTTTTATCCTCCCGAGTACCAGCCAGCCCCTCTCTAAGCATCCCCCTTTTCCTCTGCTGTGTGGAGTAGGGACTGAATCCAGTTCGCAAAAACCCAAGAGGTAGACAGGCAGTCCAGCTTTGACTGTGGAAGCTGGCTTCTTGGGGGCTCACGAGGCCCGCCGAGGCAGTGCTGGCTTGGTGTTGGGGAGTACAGGTCTGGGCTGTCAGCAGCTGGGCTCCACATAGTTCCCTGGGAAGAACCCAGTGCCCTCTGAGCTGACACCCTCACACCAGCCATCTGAGTAGCGGCGAGTGACACAGATGACGGTGCCTTCAGAGAAGGAAAGCTCATTGTCCTTCTGCCGGGTGTATGGGTACAATGTCACCACTGCAGGGCAAGAAGAGAATCTCGTGAGGTGTGCCCTCTGTCGTGCCCCCTTCCCCCAAGGATAGAGGAGCTACAATGCTGAGCTCTAGGGGAAATGGGAAAGGGCTTTGGAACTTTTGCATTTCTCCCCAGCTCAGGTAATATTCAGTAATATTAGTCCAGCTGCTCTTTTCCTAGGCTTCAGAAATGAAAGGGAAAGAGAAACCCAGTAGAGTTGTACTTTGGGGGGAGAGAGAGAGGAGAGAGGAGAGAGAGCGCGCTAGCTCTCGAATGCCTCTGGGATGGGGAGTGGAGGTCAGGCAACAGAGCCCAGAATGCCAATAGATTCTGGGACCACACTCAGTCCCAAGAATAAGGTACCTTTCTCCAAGTAGGCATCAGGGACCCAGCTGGGCTCATCTGGTCCAAAACCTGGCGGAGGAGGAGGCAGCAGCCCCAGTTCATCCTCCTCTAGGGCTGGAGGAGGGGGCAGGGGCAACTCTGCTTCTGGAAAGGAAGACAAAAAAAGGTACATGGGGATGTGTGTGGCATGGGCCACCCCTTGCATCATCAACTACGATGCCTCCAGCCCACTGCTGGAGCTTGGATGGACTCAGCATACAGAGAGGGTTGGCAGACCCTCCTGGGCAACCTTTAGGCAGGTGGCTTAAGACCATAAAGTTCCTGCCAAAGTTACCTTTAAGTGAGAAGCTTGGTACACGGGGCTAGTATAAAAGAGTCTTGGTTTACTGCTTCCATGGGTAGAGCACAGAAGGATGGATGAGAACTTCAAGGTGGGTATTAAGAGGATGGGGCACTTCTTACCCGGAGGAGGCTGGGACACCTCCAGCGGAGGGGGAGGCAAGAAGACCTCAGCAGAGATTGGTGGAGGAGGCGGGGTTGCAGGTACTACAGGTGGAGGAGGCGGGGTCGCAGGTGCTACCTGTCCCTTGGGCTGGGGGACCCCACTGGCGCCTTCTGCACTGCTAAAGACCAGAGCACATGTAGATGAGGGCGCCTTCTAACTCAGCGTCCTCCCAAGGGCCCCGCCCCTTCAATCCAAACTCTGGTCTCAATTTATTTTCCACACCCTGTAGTCCTTAGTTTTCTCAACCCCAGAAGTCTGGCAGGAAGCCTCCTCTCAAAACCCACCTACTACCTACCCACCCACTCACTAGACTCAAGCGCTCACCCTGCCGAGGCCAAGGAAGAGGCAGAGGAAGCCGCGGAGAGCTTGCCGCCGTCCGGCACTGCCGGGAGCTGCACCGGCTCAGGGATCCGGGGTGGTCTCCTGAGGGGTGAAGTAAGACAGCGTGAGGAGGGAGGGGCCTCTGCTGAGCAGGGCTCAAGGTTTGAAGAAGGGCGACTCTCCGAAGGAGAAGCTGGACGCCAGGCGCAGGTACATCAAGGTGCCAGGCGCTGCGGGTGAGGGGTGGCGGGTAGGTGGGGGAAGCAGTTAAGAACCTCGAGGGGCTGGTTGCAATGGCCTTGAGGCCTCACCCCAGCGTGGCGGAAGCAGGTGTAGCAGGCGCCTTGATGCTCTTGCGAGATAGGGTCCCGGTCCTCGACAGCTGCGTGCTCAAGTCCTGAAGGGAGGGGCGGGGGGGAGGGGTAGGGTTGACATCTGGAGCAAGCATCTCACCCTCATCCCTGAGAGGAACTGGGGGAGGGGAGGACCAGAACTGGGAGGGCTAGGCAGATTCAGCAAGTTCCTACTTCCACTTCCCAGCCCTCCTCCTGTCCTACCACCACCCCGGGTGTCATTTCCTGAGCCACAGAGTCTTAAGTCTGCAGCAGAACCCCCCCCCCCAGCGACCCCACAGAAAGGAACCCGCAGCACAGACGCGTCTGAGGGCCACTTCCTCTGCACAGCCACAGTGACTGAGATGGCCTTTGCTCCCCCACACTATTGCAAATCCCCGGGGGGCCTGGCAGCTTGGTGGTCCTTAACTCTGATTAGACCTCCACTCTAGCATGAGCTGAGGAGACAAGTCACACGGAAATGTCACATAAACCTGTGGAAGTGACACACCCCCAAATTCAATCAAAGGGATGACAGAACCCAAGACATTCAGGAGAGGATGGGGTGCAACTCCCAGTGCAAGAGACACCTGGGTAACGTTGGGACTTCCCCCAGGATGAGCACCTAGGACTCATGTTCTCTGTCACCCTCCCTCACTAGAGACAAGACAAAGGGGAACTGAAGCATAAAGGACAAGTTGGAGGCTGGGCACATCACTCAGGCGGTGGAGCTTATAGAAGGCCTGTGCTTTGTACACAGCTGCCATCAAAAGAAAAACCAATAGAAAGTTGGGTGGGAAAAAACAACTTACAGGGATCTGGGAACCAAAGGAAAGAGTTATTTTCCCTTCTGGGGGCAGGCATAATATCCTGCTAATCCTGCTAATCTAATCTGATATGAAACAGCACTGGTAAAATGAGAGATGCTTCCCCCCTACCCCCACCCCACCCCACCACGTCTGCTTTCGTTTGCTGACTCCTGCCCCTACCACCAGCATTCTGGAGTGACTTCTTAGAGCCGTGACCTCAAACCCCCAGACAGAGGAAGTTGCAGTTCTCGTGTGGCTGAAAAGTGGTTCTCAAGCATGCATTGACCCCCTCCCTCCCCGCCTCTCTTCCCTTTCACACCCACACCCAGTAGCCATGGGTTGGAGTGGGGGCAGGGACAGCTCACGGGTGTCTGAGTAAAAAGTAGAAGGCAGGTAAGGAAGGACCTTGGGGGAGAGAGGGGATTAAGCCATGGAAGTGTGAGAGAGGAAGGAAAGGGTTGTGAGCTTGGACAGAAGGAAGACAGGAGGGGGGATACATGGGTTGCGGGGGGGAGGCAGGGTAGGCAGTGGAAGAGCAGGACCTCTCTTACCTTGACTCCATGGCCAATGTCATCCAAGCAGGCGAAGTTGAGGGGTTTTCTGTAGTAGGGAGTGAGGGGAGGCAGGCTCTCAGGAGCGATGACCTTCTGGCTAGGGGGCAGCCGCATGACAGTGGCCAAAGTGCCGATCTCCCTTCTGGCCACCTTTTCCATATGCATGTTCACCATCTGCACGACAGACAGGGTTGGGAGGCCACCGTGGGAAACAACAGCCTGCACAACACCACCATCAGGAGACAGAGGCTGGTAGCTAGAGCTCTGTGGGTTCAAGGCCGACAGGGTCTGTATAACGAGTTCTAGACCACGGGAGGCAAGGAAATCAAGAAAAGGTCGAGTTTGGTCCCCATTGGGAGAAGAGTGGCTGGAAAGGATGAAGCCACTTTGGAGCGACTTCCTGGTAGGAGAGAATGGGGACTATTATTAGCTGTGCAGGAACCAGAAAACCAACGTCCCTGGGGATGCTGGGAAGGGATTGAAGGACAGGGCACAGCGCTGGAGCTGAAGGGCATAAAGTGGAGGTGGCAGAGAATTATAAATCAGCTCTCCCCTGTAGGGGACAAATATGTGAGTTAGCTTCCTCTTGGGATGCTCCCTCAGGCCTTGAGGGGTGGGGCCTTGGGTTTTCAGGAGGAAGAGGAAGACAAACCCCATATACCCTGACCCCTTGGGGACATATGGTCAAACCAAAAGTGTAACTCCCTAGTTCCTCTGCCTCGTGGGGTCAAGGATCCAGGAAAGAAGGCGGAGGGTACATATGAGCCAAGGGCAGGGACTTCTCTGGGGCTGAAGATAGGCTTGCCCAGCCTGAGTGGAGGACATTTATTAATCATTGCCTATATGTCAGTGCAAAGAGGCTGGCCTTTTAGTCTCTCCTGCTCTCTGCAGGTACTGTGATTGGCAGACAGAGCTTTTAGACATCCAGAATAGTGTTCAGAGGCAGAAAGAAAGAAAGAAAGAAAGAAAGAAAGAAAGAAAGAAAGAAAGAAAGAAAGAAAGAAAAAGGTCTGCTTTCAGGAACTGCATGCCTAATGGGGTGGCAAGGACACCCCACTAAGACAGCCGTGATAGGAGTCTCCAAAGTTCTGAAAGTGCCAACATTGTGTAGTCAAGTTGGCCATGTGGACATGGAGAAAATTAAGGGGCTTTTTGTTGTTGTTGCTAAGACTATTAATGTCCTCCTACACCCTTACCTGGCCCAGCGTGCTGATCTTGGCTTCCACCTGTCTCAGAGCAGCACCCTGTAGGTCCAGCATTCGAAGAGTATGTCCAGCCAGGTTACCCACTTGGTAGGCCACACTGGCCAGGGCCTGGGTAGTAAAAGCCATGGTCTCCTCTAGAGCCTTTCGCTTGTCTGTGGCCTGAAATACACACAGCCTTGGCCTGAGGCCAGCACATTCCACAGCTTCCTTGGCAGAGTCGGGTGGAACCACAAGAGAATCTAAGGAAGGCGGGAGCTGAACTTGGAGAAAGCTGCAGTCCTCGGATGCTTGAGGTAGCTTCCGGGAGGATGCGTTGTAGTAAGAGGGAACATGCAAGGACAGCGCAAGTCAGAGGCCGGCCGGAGAAAAAAAACTGGCCGCGGAGGGTGAGGGAGGAGTGTGCTCCTCCAGTAGTTGAGGGGAGGGCTGAAATGAAAGGACCCTGTTGCCTTCCTCAGCCAAAAGTCTCTTTGCAGCCTGACTGGTGAAGGGTAGAAAGGAGAGAGGGCGGTGGGGGGGGGGGGTAGTCGATGCTGGCTCCAGGAGACATTCCTATATTCAAAACCTAACCAGCCAATATCAGGCTCTTACCGGCAAACCAAAGTCCCCTCCTCAGAGTGAGGCCAGAAGTCTACCAGCCCCCAGTTGTCCCTCTACTTCCTCAGCCCCAACCTTCAGGGAGGAGGGAACTCAGAGAAGGACTCCAATCTCTCCTTCCCTCTGACAGCTTTCTGACAAGCTCCTTTCCTATTCTGAAACACACTTCCATGTAGTATAGGCCTCGGACTCTTGATGTAACCAAGGCTGGCCTTGAACTTCTGATCCTCCTGCCTCCATCTCCTACTTGCTAGGATTACAATTGGCTTCATCCTCCTCCTCCTCCTCCTCCTCATTATTATTATTATTACTTGTTTTTCAAGGCAAGATTTCTCTGCCCTGGCTGTCCTGGAACTCACTCTGTAGGACCAGGCTGTCCTCAGACTCAGAGATCTGCCTCCCAAATGCTGGGATCAAAGGCCAGAACCATCACTGCCCATACACAGTGGCTTTAGAAATACCAGGCCCCAAGCCGGGCATCGTGGCTCACGCCTATAATCCCAGCACTCGGGAGGCAGAAGCAGGTGGATCGCTGTGAGTTTGAGGCCAGCCTGGTCTACAAAGCAGGTCCAGGACAGCCAAGGCTACACAGAGAGACCCTGTCTCAAAAAGCCAAAAAAAGAAATACCACACCCCCACTTTCCACACCTCCTGCTTCCCTCCGGACCTTCCAGCTCCTGGCATTCTGCTCCCTAACAAGACAGAGTGCCCCTACCTCATGGCCTGGGTGCTTGTACTTAGAGTTCTTTTCACTCGGTGATTCCAGCTTCTCTCCACTTTTCTCATGACCCTAAGCATTTACCCAGCTCATCTTTTTGACATATCATACTTGCCCTGTTCTTTTTTTTTTCTTTCTTTCCATGCACCCCTTCGCCCCTGCCGTCCAAATATAAGCACCATGAAACCAGAGAGCTAGCCCATCCTGTTCTGTATCCTATGCTGTCATAGTCCCCAGCACGAAGATATGAAATACGTTTGCATTTGTTGGCTGATTGACAGGTCTAAGGGGAACCCAACACTAGCTGGGCAGCTTCCTACTGTGTGCCAGACACTGAGCAGTGCCACGCTGCCAGTCAGTGGAAAGGGGGGTGACCAGAGAGTGGCTAAAGACAAAACAAGACTCTTTTGGTCCCAGACCAGACTTTGGGGGCTGGGTAAAGCTTTTTGGTCTCCTGCTTCCCCACCAATGAGGCTGCAGCACTGAAACCCGTCCCTTTCTTGGGGTGGGGGGGGAGGGCAGAGGCGAGTCTAAGGAAATTAGAAGAGGTAGGGTATTGACAGGCAAGGCTGCACACCCTATGGCCTCCTGGCTTGAAACTTTGTGTGCTCCATCAGACCTGTGTCACCAGAGCTATCAGGCCCCTCGGTGAGGTCTGGAGTACTCTCATATAGCCTGAACTAGAACCTTCTGGAAAACTCGTGCCATGGTCCTTCCCTTCCTTACTTTTCTGTTCTGACAGCAGGAAAACGATGTTCCTTTGTGTGCCTATTTACATGTCATCTGCATTCGAAATAAAAATTTACATTTCATCAACATATGCCAACTCAAAGCCTTGAATAGGCAAAGACACTACAAAGGACAGCAGATCTTGTTCTAGAGCTTTGTTTAGTGTAAGAAAACAGCCTCCTTGCTTTAATCCCAGCACTCAGGAGGCAGGCGGATTGCTGTGAGTTCAAAGCCAGCCTGGTCTACAAAGTGAGTCCAGGACAGCCAAGACAACACAGAGAAACCCTGTCTCGGAAAAACAAAACAAAACAAAACAAACAAAACCAGCCTTCTCTGCTCCTGGACAGTCCCCTCTCCAGCCCAGCACATGGACTTTACAACCCAAACAGCAAAAGTGTCTGCTTGGGCCCCAGCTCTGGATGCCTCTAACCCAGATGTTTCTAGTTTTAATCTTACCCCAAAGACAGGTGTGGAGGAGCAAGGGTCTGGGATCCTTCAATCTAAACCGACTGTCATGCAAATGACCCCGTTTTCACACTTGGTCAACCCTGACTGAGAACACTACACTTGACCTGGCTGCCTCTGCCTACTACCTCCGGGGCTTCTGACACTTGGTTAATGGGTGAAGAATGGGGGTAGAAACCTTATTAAAGACCCAAATTTTTCCTCTATAGACAGGAAGGGGTGGTCGTTGATTGTATGGTCTAGGACCCAGTGGTCTACAAGAAGGAATCCAGGGATTCCAACCTGGCTCACTGCTTCTGATGCCCTGAGGCTGTCACCTCGAAAGAATGAGGGTTCATCACCAGTGTGTGCCCTTTACCCTTCCGGAATGGCAGCAGTAACAACCGCAGCTACGTTTATCCTGCCCTTCTGAAAGGATGGTGGGAGCTGGGCGTGGTGGCACACGCCTTTAATCCCAGCACTCGGGAAGCAGAGGCAGGCAGATTGCTGTGAGTTCGAGGCCAGCCTGGTCTACAAAGTGAGTCCAGGACAGCCAAGGCTACACAGAGAAACCCTGTCTCAAAAAAAAAAAACCAAACAAACAAAGAGGATGGTGGGCCCTGGGCAAATGCTTTAACACGAGATTCCAATTAATGGAAGTTAGTCTAAGAGGAGGAACGTTCCAGAGGACTAGAATTACAGGCCTGTGTTACCATTTGGGGCCTGAGGCAGATAGGTCATAAATTCAAGGCTAGCCCGGGCTGCAGAGTCACAATGACTGGAAGAGAAGAAAGAGGGAAAGGAAGGAAGCTCATCAGGAAACTCACCAGAGCGTCCTAAGGCGATAAGTGGCCAACCAGGGGACTCAACCTTGTGGCTTCAGTTCCTGTGTGCACACCAACTGTACACATGAGGTGCACTGGGCACACCAGAAGGACTTTGGGGTGTGGAAAGGAAAGGGTTGCTTCCATTCCTGCCTAAGTGCTAGCAGGGCAGAGCTGGTTTATATGCCACGTGCCAGGTCATCTAAGTATACAGGCTGGTTACACACACACATACACACACACATACACACACACACACACACACCAGAATGACACTCAAGGCAGCACTGTGGCCTGAAGGCTTAGGGGATGGGATCTGGAGTCAGAATTCTGGCTGCTTTTTTGTTTGGGCTTCTGGTTTGCTGTTTGGGTCCATTAGAAGTAGTGTCTTGCTATGCAGTCCTGACTGGCCTGGACTTACTGTGTAGACTATAAGGCAAGTCTTGAACTTTCAGTGATTCCCCCCTGGCACAGCCTCCCAAGTGCTGGGATCACAGGTATGGACCACCACAACCAGCTAGAAGTCTGACCTGCAGTTCTGTCTCAGTGGCTCTCCTGGAAGCCTCTGGAAATACAGTTTAACTCTTCGCAGACCTCAGCTTCCTCATTGTGCTGTGTGAATGGTTGGTGCTCACCTCTCAGGACTCCGGTAGGCACAAAAAAGAGGCCGTGGGAGGGCACAGGGAGACGTTGGTCATCATGGCCTCGTTCAGGTCTGCCATTTCCCATAGGTATTTGCTCCCCTAGTCTCCCTAGTCCTCTCACCATAGGAGGAGGCCCCTCTGGCTAGGGGTAAGAGGTCGCAGGCTTGGCCTGTCACTCTTGATAGAGCAGAGGAAACCAAGGACAAAGAGTGTAGCTAAACTGTCCCAAGCCATGTAGTGCATCAGACAGGCAGAAGGAGAGAGAGGAACGGGCTCAGGTGAGAAGTGAGGGAATCTGGGGGACCCTGGACAAGTCACCTTCCCGCCCTCCAGCCCTCCATCTCGGGAGCTGCTGTTTTCACATTCGTAAGACAGGAATTATAAAGTCTTTGTCTCACAAGGTGGCCTCGAAGATTGACAAAAGGAGCAGGTGGGTAGCCTTGCAGTCCTCTGCCCCTCTTGCCTCCCCAGGAATCAGTTAAGAAACAAGAGCTGGATCGGCAAGACTAGTCCAGGGTGGAGGGGGCTTAGCCCAGCAGATCCAGGGTGGAGGGGGCTTAGCCCAGCAGAAGTACGCTTCCCAGACAGCCCCGCTCCCCTCCCAAAGCCTTAAGAAACCAAAACAAGGGGGCTGGAGAGATGGCTCAGTGGTTAAGAGCACTGCCTGCTCTTCCAAAGCACCCAGGTTCAATTCCCAGCACCCACATGGCAGCTCACAACTGTCTGTAACTCCAACATCTGACACCCTCACGTTAACGCACCCTCACACCAACGCACATAAATTAAAATTAAATAAAAAATATTAAAACCGAAACAAAATTTCCTAACACAAACAACAGGCAGGTGAGGTGGTGGGAGCCTGTGACCCCAGTAACCGATGGGAGGCTGAGACAGGAAAGCTAGAAGTCTGAGCTACAGTGAACTCAACGGCATCCTGGGCCATACAGTAAGACCCTATCTCAAAAGCCCCAAATACCGCTCTACCAAGCTGGGCGGTGATGGCGCACGCCTTTAATCCTAGCACTCCGGAGGCAGAGGTAGGCAGATCTCTGAGAGTTGGAAGCCAGCCTGCTCTACAGACTGAGTTCCAGGACAGCCAGGGCTACGCAGGGAAACCCTGTCTCATCTTGAAAAAGAAAGCAAACAAAACAAAACAAACAAACAAACAAAAAAAAAAAACCAACAAAACAAAAACCAGACAAAAAGAAGCTGCTCTACAGTGCCTCTCTCATCATCACTACTTCCCAGCAGGCAGGCTGTAAGTGCCCTTGCCTCTGCAGCACACATCGGGATCTGCTCTGACTCTCCACTGTTCTCCTTCAAACATGAAGGAACAAACGCCTTTCCCCCATGCTGCAGGAAGTTTCCTGACTCCCTTAGAGTCAGTCCAAAGATGGTACCAGCACCTGTGAGAGGAAAGCGTCTTTGAGCCGCGGGGTGGGGGGTGGGGGTGGGGGCAAGATAGGAGAACTGATGATACATACGGTAAGATACTCATATCATCTACCTCTGAGGCTGTGGCAGAGAGAACAAGCGCTGTGGCGCTCGGAAACGTGGGACCGATGCTGAAGCCTGAAGATTGCTCAGCCAAGGCGAGGACAGGTACCCGTCAGGTGGCCGTGTAAAGGGGACTAGGCTGCACGTCCTCTCGAGGAGGAGTATCTTGGATACGCGCAGGCTCTCCGCTTACCTGCAAGTAGTTATCCTCGCAGTAGTTGGCCACCCGCAGCAGGGCGCCGTGGTTGCCTCGCAGAGCCTCCCGGCCCGTGGGGATATCAAAATCCTGCAGCTGCTGTAGCTCAGCCATGGTTCAGGCCTCGGTGGGGTTCCCTGGGGGAGCCTGCAGGGTTTTGAGCCTCACCCTGTCCCTGATTGGCCGCTCTGCCTTCCCTCCCTCTCACGGCTTTTGGTTTCCTCTGCGTGAGAGACCCAAACCTGCCCGCAAAGGGTAGGCATGCTCATTTGGGGACAAGAGGAAGTCAGACTCTGGGTCCTGGGCCTGTGTCTCTCTGTCCCTGCTCAGGAGAAGGGGGAAGCCAGGGGCCTGTTTTGGGCGCTCGGCCTTTCAATCTCTCCCGAGCAAAGGAAGCCAAGGTCGGGGCATCTGTGATTGCTCCCTGGTCCTGGAGAGGAAGCTAGTCCATGGGGGGATGGGGTAGTAGAGACTGGAGGAAGGGGCTGGCCTGCTATGGGGGTGGATTTTCCACTCATGGAAGAAGGGAGGAAAAGGCAGAGGGTGGGGGCTTCCTTGGGAAGCTTGGGGATGAGTCACTATGGGATGGGGGAGTGGAGGGTGGGTAGGATATAGAGATAAGTCATACTAATGGGGGGCGGGGGGCAGGGCGGGGCTGGCAGTACAGCTACAATGGAAACCAGCCCAAGCAGCAGCAAAGAAAAATCAGGGTTAGACACCAGGAAGACACCAGTAGGGATCCTGAAGACCTGTGGGGCAAGCCCGTGAAGGGTCAGGTAGGAAGTCCTGTGACCAGTATTTTTGTGCCTGCTGGAGGTAGGGGAAAATGAAACTGACCAAATAAGTATTATAGGGACCCAGATGAGCAACAGGGAGGCCTCGGATGTGAGGAAAGGCGATTCCAGAAGCGTATGTGGTGGGCTTGAGGCAGCACGGTGGACTGAGTACTGAACGGGCCTTACGCCTTATGGTTTGTCCTGACTGTGAATTCATGGAGCTCCCAGATGTGATGATTAAGACTTAATCCTGGGCCAGGGATGGCCTCCCAGAGCCCCTCCCCTCCCCCTCCCCCTGGCAGACGAGGAACCTCACTGACCACATTGGTTCCTTAACGTTTCCTCAAGAATGTCCCCTGCCATTGGACAAATGTCAGCCAGAGCAGGAGCTTGGCTCTGCTAAACGTCATCGTGGTGTCAGGTGGTCCTGGGAGAGGCAAAGGGAAAGAACAGGTTGTGGGCAGGTACTGGGAACCGAAAATAATGGAGTTCTACACGCCAGGGAGGGCGGGGAGGCAATGCAGTGGCCACTGGACACTAACCGTTGAGCATTGGAACGGAGGGTATGTTTTTATGGCGTGAATGAGGAGTGTGAGCCTGAGGAAGGTGAAATTATGGAACCGCCACCCCATCTCTTCCACCCTCACCCCATTCTCTCCCCCCCCCCCCCCCCGCCACACCTTCCCATGGAAAGAACAGGGCTTCAGGGTGAGGAAAGCTAGGAGCTAGCTCGGGACATGCCATCTGGGGAGGAGCAGGCTCTGTAATGGAGAAAGACAAGCAAGGGCTGCATGTGGGCTAGAGGGAATCTGTGAGGCGGGGGGTGAGGGGTGGGAGGGGGAAAGGGTAGGAGGTAGCCTGTTTTTTATTTTGCGGGTGGAACGTTAGTGTCTGCTACAGAGGAGTGAAGGGCGTGGGGGCTCAGCTTGGATCAGGACTTACAACCCTGAGCTCATGATCAGCTTAGGAGCCTGAGATTTGGCTTTGCTGACCATCTGCTTTATCTGAAGATTTTCAGCTCATGAGGCACTAGGAGGTTCAAGCACCATCGCATCTGGCTCTTGGACTGGTACTTTGGAGAGAGAGCTAACAGGTAAGGAAGGGCTGGGACACTGGGCTGGGATCTAGTCTTAGTATTACCAAGTTTAAGCACCAAACTGGCTCTCCTGTTGCCCTGGAGTTTTGATGGCAGTAATGATAGTAATAATAATGTTTTATTTAGTTATTTATTTTTGCTTTTTCAAGACAGGGTTTCTCTGTGTTACAGCCCTGGCTGTCCAAGATTTGCTTTGTAGACCAGGCTGGCCTTGAACTCACAGAGATCCACCTGCCTCTGCCTCCCGAGTGCTGAAACTAAAGGCGTGCGCCACGGTGCCCAGCTTGGTAAGACTATTATTGTCAGAAATAGTAATAAGAAGGAAGAAATGCACGCTGGTTGTTATGTGTCAGGCAGTATGACGGTGTTTCCTTCTTTATTTCACATGTATGAACGTTCTGCCTGCATGGATGCACTGTACCACATCCATGCCTGGTTCTCAGCGGGTAAGAAGAGGGTATTGGGTCCCCTGAACTGGGATTATGGATGGATGGTTGTGAGCCACCAGGTGGGTGCTGGGAATTGAGTCCTCAGCCTCTGCAAGTGCAATACGTGCTCTAAAACGCTGAGCCATCTCTCCGGCAACCCCATGCATCATTATTATTATTATTATTATTATTATTATTATTAAGTTCTCACAATAATAGTGGGATTAGGGATGTAGATCAGTTGATAGAATGCTTCTTTTCCCTAGCATCCCTGAAGCTCCGGGTTCCATCCCCAGTAGCACACAAAGTAGGCATTGTGGTGCATGCCTGTAATTCCACTGCTCAGGAGGTGGAGGCAGAAGGATCGGGAGGTCAGAGTCATCCTCAGCTACAATAGAGAGTTTGAGGCCAGCCTGGGCTACGTGAGACACTGTCTCAAAAATAAAAGCAATGCTACTATTATTGTATTCATTTGCTGAGGGTGCAGCTAAGACTCAAGGAAGCTCTTCTCAGGCCACACAAGGACAAAACAGCAGAGCTGGGGCGGGGGAGTGGGGGTGGGAGTGTCACAGCTGGACTCTAACTGCCTCCAAAACCCTTAACAGTGGGTATACTGTCCCCTGTCAGAACCTGGAGCCAAAACATCCCCAAGTCTTTATGTGGAGGAATCACTTTTGTTTGTTTGTTTGTATGTTTTGAGACAGGGCTTCTCTGTGTAGCCTTGGCTGTCCTGGACTCACTTTGTAGACCAGGCTGGCCTTGAACTCACAGCGATCTGCCTGCCTGTCTCCTGAGTGAGAGGACTAAAGGTGTGCACCACCATGCCCCAGCGCAATCACTCTTTTTTTTGTTTGTTTGATTTTTTTTGTTTTGTTTTGTTTTTTTGAGACAGGGTTTCTCTGTGTAGCCTTGGCTGTTTTGGACTCACTTTGTAGGCTAGGCTGGCCTCAATCTGACAGAGATTCCCCCTGTGTCTGCTTCCTTTGAGTGCTGGGATTACAGGCGTGAGCCACCGTCCCCAGCTGGAGCAGTCACTTTTTGTCCCAACTTTCCCACACTTAAACTCCATTTTCCCTTCCTTCTCTGTTTCCTCCTTAGAGAGGTTCTTTGCCAAGGGCAAAGGTTGTGCCACCCCTATCTGACTGGTCACTTCTAGTCCTTCTAAACCTTTGTTCATGATATAGAGCAAGGGGTGGAGGGATAACAGGGAGGGGTTGTTGATCTGTGAGCGACCTTGCTTGGGATCGGGCCATGGAGGTGCTGATGGCTGTGGGATCCTGTCAGGGCCCAGGTCTCCCTCGAGGACGGGATGGCCCAGGATCTCAGTGAAAAGGAGCTGCTGAGGATGGAAGTAGAACAGCTGAAGAAGGAAGTGAAGAACCCACGTGATCCGGTGAGCCTCTATCACTCCTCCTGGTTCTCCACGTCATTTTTGTTTTTTCCTTTTTTTTTTTTTTTTTTGGTTTTTCGAGACAGGGTCTCTCTGTGTAGCAGCCTTGACTGTCCTAGACTCATTCTGTAGACCAGGCTGGCCTCGAACTCACAGAGATCCACCTGCCTCTGCCTCCCGAGTGCTGGGATTAAAAAGGCGTGTGCCACCACCGCCCAGCTGGTTCTCTATCTTTCTCTTCAAAACTGAGAAGAGACACTAGGCACAGGCTGTATCACAGGGCTGGGGTCGGGTATAGGAGATAGCTGGTATCCTCTTTGTGTTCCTGGGTACGGGGGAGAGACTGAGAACTGTCGGGAGGGAGCCCAGTGTGTCCAGCCCTGGCTCCAGGCTGGCCTGGCCATGCAGCCCATCAAGTGTTTTGAGTGTTCAGTTGAAGAACCCACCTTCCTGCCTTCCTCTTTCTTCTGTTTTCTTCCTCTTTGACCTCATCTCTACTCCACTTGTCTTTTGTTTTGTTTTTCGAGATAGGGTTTCTCTGTGTAGCCTTGGCTGTCCTGGACTCGCTTTGTAGACCAGGCTGGCCTGGAACTCACAGTGATCCGCCTGCCTCTGCCTCCTGAGTGCTGGGATTAAAGGCGTGCGCCACCACCACCCAGCTCCTGCTTGTCTTCTTAAGATTGCCAAGACGTGGATTCTGAAAAACAAAGGAGAGTTGTGACCAGGATGTTTTTGTCATCCTACAGATTTCCAAGACAGGAAAGGAGATCAAGGATTACGTCGAGGCCCAAGCAGGGACGGACCCCCTTCTCAAAGGCATCCCAGAAGACAAAAACCCCTTCAAAGAGAAAGGCGCTTGTGTGATAAGCTGATGGCCCAGAGCACCTTTTGCCCCTTTTCTGTCCCTCCTCAGCCAGGCCCAAGTGTGCTGGGATACCCAGGGGCCAATGGTTACCCCCTCTTACACATAAAATGAGTAAAGATGCTGAAAAACCAACCAACCAACCAACCACACACTGAGTCGCTTGTCAATCCTGCTTCCCACCCTGTCCTCTGCCTGCCCGCCTCTGCCTATGATAGGGCAAGGGGTGGGTGGTACAGTGAGGAAGTGTTGACCAATAGGAGCTTTCATGGGGGGTGTGGCCAGGAAGAACCAGAGTTCTAAAGCTGAGCAGGTAGGTACACGTGTGTGTGGCAGGTCAGGAAGAGCCTGCAATGCCCTGAGGCCCTCACTTCTCCTAGAATGCCATCCCATACCGTATCTTTTCTTCTCCCTTCTACGTCAATGTAGTTTGAGCTAGAGGCTGGGAAAAGGGCTCCGGGCCCCATGTCCTCTCCTCATAACCTCTTGCTAGTTACTTGGATTACAGCATGGGGGTGGGAGCTCAGTTGGTAGAGCACTTGCCTGGCATGCAGGAGACCCAGAATCCATCTCCAGCACCACATGAGCTGGGTATGGTAGCCCCTGTCTAAAGTACCAGCACTAGAGAGCTAGAGGCAGGAAGATTAGACATTCAGGGCCGTGCGCACTACATAAGAAGTTGGAGACCAGCCCAGGCTATCTAAGACCCTCTCAGGGAAATGAAACAAAATTAAGAAAGAAAACAAGGGCCAGAGAGATGGCTCAGCAGTTAAGAGCACTGTCTGCTCTTCCAGAGGTCCTGAGTTCAGTTCCCGGAAACCACATGGTGGCTCACAACCATCTATAATGAGACCTGGTGCCCTCTTCTGACCTGCAGGTGTACAAGCAGAGCAATGTGTACATAATAAATAAATGAATCTTAAAAAAAAAAAGAAAGAAAGAAAAAGAAAACAAAATAAAAACCAGCATTAGCTTGAAAGTGTGTTTTGGAGGGTTGTTTGTAGGGTTATGATTACACGGTATATGGTTTATTTAATGTATTGAATGTCTATTACGACGTGCTAGGCAGTACAGCTAGAAGTATAAGGAAGGCTAGCTGGTTCTTCCTTGTTGAACTTGTTTGTTTTTTGAGACAGAGTTTCTCTGTGTAGACCAGGCTGGCCTTGAACTCACATCAATCTGCCGGGCCTCAGTCTCCCAAGTGCTGGGATTAAAGGTGTGCGCCACCCCCGCCCGGCTGTTATTTTGTTTTCTTTTCAGACAGGGCCTCTCTTTGTAGCACTAGATGGTCTGGAACTTGCTATTTAGACCAAGCAGGCCTCAAACTCACAGAGATCTAGCTACTAGCTTCTGCCTCCTGAGTGCTGGGACTAAAGGTGTGCACCGCCATACCCCGCTCAAACTGTACTTTAATATTTTGCTTTATTTATTTATTTTAGACTTATTTGTTTCATGTAAATAAGAAGTTTGCTTGCAAAAAAAAAAAAAAAAAAGAAGAAGTTTGCTTGCATGTATGCATGTGTACCACATGAACACCTGTTTTCTGCAGATCGAGATCAGAAGAGGGCATCGGATCCCATAGATTTGGAGTTACAGACAGTTGTGAGCCACCAATGTTGGTCCTGGGAACCAAACTGAGTCCCTCTTCAAGAACAGCCGGCGCTTTTTAGCTGCTGCACCATCTCTCCAGCCCCCAAGAACTATATTTTAAATGGAAGAGCCGTCAGGTTGGAACTGAATGTCAAGAGGAGTCCCAGGCCCTTACGATGGCCAGACGGTCTTCTGGCTGAGCAATACAGCTCTATCTGCTGGTAGAGCTGTCCATCTTCCTGTCTTCCTCATGTTAGAAGGAAACTTCCTGGGGTTTTGTTTTGCTTGGTTGGTTTTGTTTTCTGTTCTTTGTTTTGGTTTGATTTGGTTTGTTTTGGTTTTTGGTTTTGCTAATTTGTGATAGAATCTCATGCAGCAAGCACTCCGAGTTCACCTTGTACTCACAGCCACCTTTCTGCCTCCACGTCCCCAGCTCCAAACGACAGGCATGAATCACCACCCCTAGTGGAAATGTGTTCTTGGCAAGACTGGAAGCAGAAAGGGGTTGGAGAGGAAACTAGGAAGTGATGGTTCTCCGGGAGGGGGAGGGGAATAAGACGGGGGGGGGGGGCGGGCCGAGGTGAGAAGAACAGCAGTAGCCGCGGTGGGGGGGGGGGGTGCGTGGTTTGAAGAGTTTCTTGGCGTCTGACCGCTGGGAAGGAGAGCACGGATGACAGCTGTGTTACTCAGAGTGCGCTAGAGGAAGTAAGCCAGTGGAGCGTGTGTCTTCAATACAAGGGGGTTTTCTGCTACAGGGGCTGACAAGAATCAGGGCTGGGCTTTCCAGCGGTGTCTATCTGTATGTCAGAAAGGCTCAGAACTTTGCAGGTACCCGGTCCACAAAGCCAGATGCCTCACTGTTGGAAGACTTGGAAGCGCTGTGGAGAGCCGCCTGTAAGCCAGCGACGGATGACACTGTCCGAAGGAAGAAGCTCAGGCAGCTGTCACTTTTTCTTTAGACATCTTTTTACCTGGGCCACCATTTAGAAGGTGTTAATTAGCCTGGCGCGGTGGTGCACGCCTTTAATCCCAGCACTTGGGAGGCAGAGGCAAGCGGATTGATGTGAGTTCGAGGCCAGCCTGGTCTACAAAGCAAGTCCAGGACAGCCAGGGCTACACAGAGAAACCCTGTCTCAAAAAAAATTAAAAGGAAGGTGTTAATTGCTTTGAGAGCGTACCACTACCCCCGAACCCCAGTTAATCCTTTCTGGAGACTCTCTGCCAGAAACACCTGAAGTTGTGTCTCCAAGGTGATTCTAAATCTCTCCAAGCTAACAGTCAAGACCAAACATCAGCAAGTAAATGCCACTACTGCCAAGCACTGTGGTGCAGCCGTTAATCCCAGCACTCAGGAAGCAGAGGTAGAAGGATTACTGTGAGTTTGAGGCCAGCCTGGTGTACAAAGTGAGCTCCAGGACAGCCAGGACTACACAGAGAGACCATGTCTCCAAAAACAAACAGAGCTGGTACTATCCTTCCTGAGGACTGAAGTTCAGATTGCAGTACCTACATCAAGTAGCTCATAACCGCCTGTAACTCCAGCTCCAGGGGATCTCTCTCTCTGTCTCTCTTTCTCTCCTTCCTTCTCTCCTTTCCTGCCCTCCAGGATCTTTTCATGTAGATTTAGCTGTTCTAGGTGACCTATGTAGACCAAGCTGGCCTTGAACTCAGAGATCTACCTTTGCCTCTTCAGTGTTGGGATTAAAGGTCCACCATGCCTAGCAATGATCCTTTGGCAGGGGTAGGGTGGTGGGGGTTGAGACAAGGTTTCTCTTGTAGTTATGGCTATCCTGGTCTCTCTCTCTCTCTCTCTCTCTATCTATCTATCTATATATATATATATATATATATATATATATTTCCCCCCCCCCCAGGCAGGGTTTTTTTGTGTAGCCTTGGCTGTCCCGGACTCACTTTGTAGACCTGGCTGGTCTCAAACTCACAGTGATCCACCTGCCTCTGCCTCCCGAGTGCTAGGATTAAAGGTGCAGGGGGCCAGGTTGTTTGTCCAATGGCCATGGCCCCTAGCCTGGGCAGAGTGGTGTCACCCAGCAAAGCTGGGACACTCCACTCAGTCTTTCCCAAGTCAGCCCAGCGTGCCACCAAAGCCATTGCTCTCAGATTCTGATCACAAACGGTGCCATCAAATCCTGCCACCATCAGCTCCAAGGCTTTTAATTATTTTTCCTTTGGTGGTTTTATTTTTATTTATTTATTGTTGCTGTTGTTTGCCTGATTGACTGATGTAGTTATTTCTTTGTTCTCAATCCAGACTGGCAGCAGTTTCCTCTGTTTCCACTCCTCCCAGTCCCCACCTTCCTTGGTGGCTTTGAGATATTTTTAGATTTACAGAAAAATTGCAAAATTGCAAAGTAACAGAATTCCCCTCTACACATACCCAGTGGTAACTTCTTATGTGGTCGTGACATTTATTAAAATGAAGAAATCGAGAAGTGGGCATGGTCGCACAAGCCTGTAATGCCAGCATGTGGGAAAAAGAGGCAGGAGGGTTACCCACAAGCATGAGGTCAGCAGCATGTCCTACAATGCGAGCTTCAGGCCAGCCAGGGCTGCACAGTGAGACACTGTCCTAAATGACAAAAAGTAGGGGTCTGCAGCAATACTTTAGAGAGGAAAGATGTCTGCTGTCAAGCTTGACAACCTGAGCTGGGTCACCACAAGGCAGAAGAAGAGAATAAACCCTTGAGAGTTTTGCTCGGACATCCACAGAGAGGCCCTGCGATAGTGACGTGTGCACATGGGTGCGTACACCAATAAATAAACAAACAAAGGCGGGTGGTGGCGTTGCAGGCCTTTTTGTTTTGTTTTGTTTTGGTTTTTCGAGACAGGGTTTCTCTGTGTAGTCTTGGTCATCCTGGACTCACTTTGTAGACCAGGCTGGCCTCGAACTCACAGCGATCCACCTGCCTCTGCCTCCCGAGTGCTGGGATTAAAGGCGAGGGCCACCACGCCCGGCTTGGCCCAGGCCTTTAATCCCAACACTCGGGAGGCAGAGGCAAGTGGATCACTGTGAGTTCAAGGCCAGTCTGGTCTACAAAGCGAGTCCAGGACAGCCAAGGCTACATAGAGAGACCTGGTCTCGAAAAAACCAAAAAATAAAAAAAATAAATAAACAAAAAATAAGAAACTAGCATGGGTACAATGTTATCAACTAAACTCCAAATTTTGTTGGGATTTCTCTGGGTTTTTGGTTTGGTTTGGTTTGGTTTGTTTTGGTTTTCGAGACAGGGTTTCTCTGTGTAGTCTTGGTCATCCTGGACTCACTTTGTAGACCAGGCTGGCCTCGAACTCACAGCGATCCACCTGCCTCTGCCTCCCAAGTGCACTACCACCACCCGGCCTGATCAGAACCTTAACAGCTTCCCAGGAATCCAGAACATGGAAAGGACTTCCAGAGCACCCCGAGAACAGCAGTTTCCGGGGAAAGGGGGAGCAGACTAGAGCAGGCAGCCTCTCAGATGTGGTTAGGAGATGCAGTAGGAAGGCACAAAGCGGAGGCAAGGAATAGGAGAAAAGATAGACATCATGAAAAGTAGCAGGGCGTGGTGGCGCACGCCTGTAATCCCAGCACTCGGAAAGCAGAGGCAGGCGGATCACTGTGAGTTCGAGGCCAGCCTGGTCTGCAAAGTGAGTCCAGGACAGCCAAGGCTACACAGAGAAACCCTGTCTCGAAAAAGAAAAAGAAAAAGTACCAAGGATACTTCCTTCAACTCTATCTATCATCGTGGTCTTTGGATGATGGGTCAATGGTGAGGCCACAGGTAGAGACACCACACACACACACACACACACACACACACACACACACACACACACACGACAGGCACTTTTCCAGAGATTCCCCTCAGCTTTTCCTCTCACCTTCTGTGCCCTACTCCAAATCATTGGCAGGTGGTAGCTGATCTTCTGTGTATGTCTGAAAGAAGGCCAGAAATAGAGACGGGAGGAACCCCAGCAGTTCAGACCAGCCTGAGGAGGAAGGGCAGTGAAGCGGCCTGCGAGCTGTTGGGTCAGAGAAGCAGAGCTGCTCAGCAGAGACCAGGTGATTGCAACTCAGAGGACTCTGGTCTGAGGAGGCAGTGGGACTTAAAACCCCTCCAAGCCCTGTTTAAGCAATGTTGTACTAATTCGTTTCTCACGTTTCAAATCCTTGTTTTCTTTTTGAGACAGGGTGTACTCTATCCAGGGGACAGCCTCTGACGCACTGAGCAGCAGAGAGTGGCCTCGACCTTCTGAACTGCTGATCTCGCTCAGCTCCTCAAGGGTTGAGATTACAGGCTTGCATGTCCCTGGGGTATGCTAATTCCTAACTTCTGTAATTCTCCAGGACAGTAAAGCTCTCAAGCATTCACAGGTAATGGCTTTGTTCCCTCACTCTTCCACTTCCTTAGTTAAAGACCCTTTGCCTCAGGCTAACCACTCAAGGCTCCACAGCTTCCTGGGAGCTCCTCTCACGCCCAAGGCTTTCCGGTTCCTCCAGTTCACTCTGAAGGGATTTCTCCTCTCTTAAAGCCCTTCTTGTTTGTTTTTGTTTTCTAGATAAGGTTTCTCTGTGTGGCTCTGGCTGTGTTGGAGCTTGCTCTGTAGACCAGGCTAGTGGGAACTCAGAGATCCACCTGCCTCTGCCTCCCAAGTGCTGGAATTAAAGGGGTGTAGCCACCGTGCCCATCTTTTTTTTTTTTGGCTTTAAGACAGGATTTCAGTACTTATCCCAGGTTGGCCGGCAACTTGTTAAATATTTAAACTGGCCTTTAACTCACTGCCCTCCTGCCATGGCCTTCTAGGGGTCAAGACTGGGAGTTTGATTGTAATCTTTCCATCCAGATGCATTAAGATGAGATGACTCAGCAGGTAAAAGTGGTTGATGGAGGCTGGCATGATGGCGCACGCCTTTACTCCCAGCACTCAAGGAGGCAGAGGCAGGCAGATCATTGTGAATTCAACCCCAAGAATTCACATTGGAAGGAGAGAACTGACTCCTGAAAGTTGTCCTCTGACCTCTTACAAACACTCCTCCTTTACCCACCCGTGTCCGCAATCACATGCACACATTATGCCCTCCACAGAGGGCATTATTATACAATTTTTTTTATTCTTAATTTTTTTAAGACACAGTTTTCTTAATTTTTACCTATATGTACTGTGTGTATGTCTGGTAGAAGCCAGAAAGAGGACACTGGATCCTCTGGAACTGAAGTTACAGATGGGTTTGAGCTGCCATGTGGATGCTGGGAATCAAACTGGTCGTCTGCAAGAGCAGCAAACTCTCTTAACCACTGAGCTGTCTCTCTAGCTCCAATTACTCCCCCTGCCCCTCTTTCTTTTAAGGAGCTCAGATTCCTTGAGGCCAAGGCTTGCTTTATTTCATTGACCTTGGAGGGTGCTGGCCAACAGGATGAGAGGAGTCTGTGCAATTCACAGGCTACTGTGTGCTAAACAGTGTGATAAGTGGTGCAGGTACATTTTAACGTTTTTTGTTTGCTTGTTTGTTTGTTGGTTTTGGTTTTGGTTTTTCAAGACAAGGTTTCTCTGGGTAGCTTTGGCTATCCTGGACTCTCTTTGTAGACCAGGCTGGCCTCAAACTCACAGCGATCCGCCTGCCTCTGCCTCCCGAGTGCTGGGATTAAAGGCGTGCGCCACCATGCCTTGCACATTATTTTATCTGCAAGTGAAAACCAAGACAAGGAAGGGAGGGCTTCCGGGAGTAAGGATGTAAACGCAGCTTTGCTGGTGCCAGGGTGCTGCCCTCTGCTGGTGACTCAGACTGGGACATCATGCTACAGACGGCATCATTCTGTGGTACATTCCAAAAAAACAGCCCATCTGTCCTTTCTCGGGAAGAAAACCATGAGCAGGGACTGTCTTGAGAAAAGAGAGGTTTCCTCCAAAGCTACAGGGGCTCGGAAGGGGGGAAGACAGGGGTCAGCGAAGCTGGAACGCGAAAAAGAACAGAGGAATGATGGGTTTTTTGTTTGTTTGTTTGTTTGTTTGTCTTTCGAGACAGGTTGCAGGTGTGCAACCACCACATCTGGATCATTGTCCCGACTCCCATCTCAATTAGATTTATTTGTTTCATCTAGGTATGTATGTCTGTGTACCTCATGCATACTTCATGCACCAAGGCGGTCAGGAGGAAGGCTCTGGATTCCCAGGAAGTGCAGCTACAGACGGTGTGGGTGCTGGGCATCAAACCCAGACCCTCTGCAAGAGGAGTTGGTGCTCTTAACCACTGAGCCACCTTTTCAGCCCATATCATGTTTCTTAAACTTTTATTTCAGGGGTGTGTGTGTGTGCGCGCGCGCGCGCGTGTGTGTGTGTGTGTGTGTGTGTGTGTGTGTGTGTGTGTGTGTATTGGCAAAATGTTATCTGACTGACTGTCTTAATGCCAATGAGTCAACAAACAAACAAACAAACAAAAAGGGGAAAACTCGTGGAAAACTGGTTTGAAAGCTCATGGCCGGTGAAGCTCAGAGTGAGAAGTGAGGACTCACTGGGAGTGGGAGATGAGTCGGCCTGGCCTGACGTGGGCGGTGCCCATCTCTTCCCCAGTGCAGAAGCTTCTGATGCCACAGCAGACAGAGGTCTTGAAGTTCCCCAGAACAATTCTAGGCATCAGAAGCCCCATCTCTCAGGACTGTCCCACTGTTCGTCCTAACTGCCTTTTCACCTTCCTCCCCTGAGTCCTCATCCTCCGCCTCCACTGTAGCCCAGACTAAGAACGCAAAAGCAAATACACTACATAGCTGTCTGTGCTCTCTAAGTTTTTTGCCCTCGAGTCAGGGTTTCTTCTTTCTAGTACTCAAGCTCCTAGACCTTCACTATTCTGGTTGTCTTTCTAGAAGTTACCATTGTTGGACGTAGCACAGACTGGTCCAGACAGAAGTGCTTCCACCTTCTCTCAATGTCACATTACCTGGGTTCCTGAAGAGTTGGGTGGAGGTAAATGTGTGTCAAGCTGTGTGCAGGGCTCAGAGGACAACCTTCGGCAGTCAGTTCTGTCCTTCCTCCTTACGCAGGTTCAGGAGTGGAACTCAGGTCACCAGGCTCGGGTGGTAAGTGACTTCACCCACTGAGGCATCTCACTGGCCTCTTTCTTTCTCTGACAGAATCTCAAGGAGCCCACGCTGGCCTTGATCTTGCTTGTGTAGTGGAGGATGACCTTAAATTTCTGATCCTGCTGTTCCTACTTTTCAGGTGTTGGGATTATAGGCATGGGACAATACACCTAGCCAGGGTTCTTCTGCTTGTTTTACTAATTCTTGAAACACTGACAGGCATAAGGCACCACTGTTACTTTTTTTTTACCAAAGAGGCTTAGTACATTCAAACTGCTTACCCAGATAGATCTAGCCAACTGAGGGAGGATGGGTTTTATCCAGGTCTCTGTATGACAACTGGTCTTATACATGCACCCTCCTATCTAGTAAAGCAAAACCATATTGCTGGATAGCTTTTGTTTTAGACAAAGTCTTTCTCCGCCCCACCCTCCACGGGGTTTCTTTGTGTAGCCTTGGCTGTCTTTGAACTCACTCTGTAGACCAGGCTGGCCTCAAACTCAGAGATCCGCCTGCTTCTGCCTCCCAGAGTACTGGGATTAAAGGTGTGTGCTGCCACCACCCAGCTTAGACAAAGTCTTTTTTAAAATTTCTTTCTTTCTTTCTTTTCTTTACTTATTGGTTTGAATCAGGGTCTTTCTATACATCTTGGGAGGTTCTGGAACTCAGTATGTAGACCAGACTGTCCCCATATTCATGGAGATCTGCCTGCCTCTGACTCCCAAGTGCTATAACAAAAAGTGGATGCCATCATGGTTGGCTAAAATAAGCTTTTTTTTTTTTTTTTTTTTTTTTGAGACAGTCTCTGTTGTGTCCCAAGCTAGCCTTCAACTCCCTATTAGAGTTGGACATGACCTTTAATACCTGTTTTTTCTGCCTCTACCTCCTGAAAGTTCACCATGTATCTGCTGCTATGGATGGAACATAAGGTTTTCTGCATGCTAGACAAGCACCCTACCAAATAAGCTGCTTATTTATTTTTAAGTGTATGAATATTTTCCGTGTGTGTGTGTGTGTGTGTGTGTGTGTATGTGTGTGTGTGCACATGCACGAAGTGTCTGAGAGGCCAGAAAAGAGCATTGGAGCCCCTGGATTTGGAGTTACAGACAGTTGTGAGCACCATGTAGGTGCTGGGACTCAAACCCAGGTCCTCTGAAAGCACAGCCAAGGCTCTTATCAACTGAGCCTAGACTGTCTTACTATGTAGCCTAGGCTGGCCTTGAACCCTTAATTCTCTTACCTCACCCTCCTCAGCTGTGGGGTCTCAGGCGTTCAACCCATAATCGTTTTAAGTAATTTGTAAAGATTTATTATTTATTTTATATGTATTAATATTTTGCCTTGTGTTTGTGCACCACATGTATGCCAGATGCCCACAAAGGCCAAAAGAGGACATCGGGTTGCCTAGAACTGGAGCCACAGACAGCTGTGTGCTGGCAATTGAACTCTGGTCTTCTGGAAGGGCAGCCAGTGCTCTTCACTATTGAACCATCTTTCTATCCCCTAGATTTTTGAGCATTTAAAGCTTTGTGTAAAAATATAATATACAAGCAGAACAATGTGTACGCATACCTGGGTTTTTGTTTTGTTTTGTTTTTTGGAAATAAGGTTTTGCTATTTAGCCTTGAACTTACCGTGTACCCCCAGGCTGAACTCAGACTCACAGCAAACCTCCGACCTCTCCCTGCCAAGTGCTGGATACTGGTATTAATAGGGATGTCCCATGATGCTGGGCCATACCCGTGTGTGGAGGGAATTATCCTATTTACGTATGTGTGCCTATGTGAATGAACGCATGTTCTAAAGAGGCCAGGCTGAGAGCTTTGTTTAAGTGTCCTGCTGACCTAGGCTTCCAGCCCGTCTTGTCCCATGTCCCTGTAGACACTGAGCATTGTCGTCAGGTGGGCGTGTGACATCCAGGTGCCCTCTTTAGTGATCTGCTGCACCTTCTCACATGTTTGTGGCTGTTGTGGGTGTCCAAAGTGAGGTACCCACTAAAGTCTTTTTTTTTTTTTAATTTTTTTTTTAGCTTTTCGAGACAGGGTTTCTCTGTGTAGCTTTGGCTGTCCTGGCCTCGAACTCACAGCGATCCACCTGCCTCTGCCTTCCGAGTGCTGGGATTAAAGGCGTGCGCCACCACCGCCCGGCCCCTACTAAAGTCTTAGACTATTTTCCTCTTGATTTCACTATTTAAAATGTGTGTGCATGTAGATGTGGAGCCAGAGATCAACCTCAGGTGTGATTCTTCAGGCATTGCTCAGTTTTTTCTTTCTTTCTTTCTTTTTTCTTTTTCTTTCTTTCTTTTTTTTTTTTTTTTTAACAAAAAGACAAGTTCTCTTATTGGCTGGCCAGTGAGCCCCAGAGACCCTGCTGGGGACACTGGGACTTCCCCAGCACTGGGACTATAAACAAGTGCTGCTGTGCCCAGTTTTTGACAGGGGTTCTGCGGATGGACCTCAGGGCATCATGGTTGCATGCAAGCACTTTACCAGCAGGGCTATGCCGGTAGCCCACGGTTTTGCTATTTTTCTGCGGGCAGTTTTCTTACAGGGTTTTAGTATTTATTTATTGACATTAATTTGTTACTTATGTATTACACATGCGTATCCTTATTCTGCCAGGCCTTCTAGTGCTTTGCACAAGTTGCCACTGAGTAGCACACTCAGACATGTCCTCTTCCTTACTAGCTATCTTTCAATCAGAGCATAAGGTAGCACGCACAGTGTTTGTGTCTTTTATTAAGGCCTTGTTTAAACTGAAGAGATGTAGGTATTCCCCTGTGCTGTCATCCAAAGCTTCACTGCTTCCTTCACGGTGAGGTCAACAACTCTCGCGGGATTTACTGCTGTGCTTGGTGTAAATCAGAGAGAAATCTGATTTCATATTTTTCCATATAAGCACAACGGCCCGATGTCAAGGAGGTTCTTTTCCCTACTCTGTTGTGCTACCTTTTATTTTTATTATTATTTAAATTTTCTGTTTTTGACACCTGTTATAAACTGTCCATTAAAGGTGGGGCTGTATCTTGGTTCTGTATTCTGTTCCATCCGTAGGTACGTTTATCCATCCAGACATTATCTTAATCTCTTTTGTGTACAGTTGACAAGCAACTTTATTTTCTGGTAGCGCAAGTGTCCCTCTTCTCAGGCCTTGATATTTTTGAGGCTGGGATGGCTCGTTCAAACTGATCCATTCAGATGTTTTAAAGAGTGCGTAGGTCAGGTCGGGAAGAGGCGTGCTTAGTGGAGTAATAGGAGACCAGTGGGGTTCCTTTCTGTCTCCATGGCTTCCTCCCAAGAGCGGGAACCTATAGCCACAGTGCCAATCACTCTGTAGGGAGATCATAATGCGTCAGCAAGGCTCCCTCGTCACTTACCCCACAGGGACAAACACGTCTCAAACCTCAGAAACGAAATGCAAAAAGAACTCTCCCTGTATATGTATCTTTGACCCTATCGTGGAGGTACGCCTCTTCCCGCAGGTCCCACGCACACCCGCGCGATGCTGCTGGAGGAGCCCTCGGCGATTCCTGTCCTCCGCTCGGAGGAACACCCCATGGACGTTGAGAAACAGTCCTGATCAGCTGTGCGCCTACCAAGGAGGGACTGTTGTCTAATTGAAAGACGACGAATCTCCGTGAGCACGGAAGAGCCGAGATCAAAACACGGGTCTCCGACCCCTAAAGGCACTAGCCTCCGGGAACCACTGGCTTGTGACCAATCAGAGGTCCCCTGGCACTATTTGCCCGCCCCCACAGCCCTGTCCGACCATTTCATTCGCGGTTCATAAAGCAATCCCGCCATGCGTTCTGCACACCAGCCAATCAGAGAATAGGAGGCGGGGACTTCCAGGCGCGCCGGGCGCCGCCGTACCCAGACAGCAGAGCCTCGGGAGCCTTCGGGTTCTTTCGTTTTCACTCTAGGGTAAAGTTAATGTTCAGTCTTCCATCAACACATCTATTTTTCTGCCCGACTCAGCGCGCGTGCGCAGTGCCTTCCAGCCTAGGCTGTTCCTGAAATGTAAGCGTGTTGAGACGCAGGGAGGGAAGCTGAACGGCCGTCCTGCAGGTCAGTGCATTCCCCGCGCGGCCTCGGGTTTGTTGTTACTTCCTGCAGGCCCCAAAACAGGGATTCTAAGGCCGAAAAAGAAAAAGGATCAGTGAGGTCCCACCGAGATTTGAACTCGGATCGCTGGATTCAAAGTCCAGAGTGCTAACCATTACACCATGGGACCTGCTGGCGGCTTTAGGCGCCCGGCAGCCTTCTCAAGCCACATGACGTTGGGCAACCTTTTCTAAGCTTCGCTACGCTTGGATTGGGCCTCTGGCCAATGGCCGCAGTGGCGGGCAGACACGGAACCACCGAGGTAACTATGTCGTTACGAGTTCCACACGTTCCCGGGCCCTCAAGTGTCACCACTTACGGTGTTCCTCCAGGGATACTGGCCCTGGCCCCCTAGTCCGGGGGGACGGCGGGTTGTCTGGTTGGACCAAATCCGGAGAAAGCCGGGTTGGGCCCCGGAGGTTCGGCTCACGCAGCCTGAGCTTTCGGCTTGTTTACGTGTTTATGTTAGGAAGCCTGTGGTCAGGACGCTTTAGCCCAGCGGGGAAGGACGCGGACTGGCACGTGGTGGCACAGCCGTTCAAACCCGGGCCGCACCTGGGATGCTAACGGGCCAGAGGGGAAGCATCCTGGAGAGTGCTCCCCACCTGGTACCCGCAGTACCCGCTCCGCACTGTTGGGAGATGCGCTTCCACTTCTCCACTTCCGCCCGCGCTGCCGAAACTTCTAGCGTTCGGATCCTTAGAAAGGTCCAGTCAGATCTTAAAATCAGACGCTTCCCGCCCCCCCCCCCCGGCCTCCTCCCCACTCCCTCGTTTCACTGACTCGAAGTGTTTTTGTGCAGGTCAGGCCACCAACAGTTTGACTCAGCAGTTTCGCCGGTCCGGGCGATATACTATTGGACTTCCATCTATGCCAGGAGGCAACAACAACAAAAAGGCTATTCTGTAAGTGCTCTGAAAGAGTTTTAAGAATATCTTGTGGGCCGGACGTGATGGCGCACGCCTTTAAGCCCAGCACTCGGGAGGATGTGAGTTCAAGGCCAGCCCTGGTCTACAACTGGAGTCCAGGATAGCCAAGGCTATACAGAGAAATCCTGTCTCGAAAAACAAAATCAAAACAAAACAAAATCTTGTGTGTGAGGCACAGCAGTTCTTGTGCTCATAGATGAGCACCAAGGAAACCAGTAATGTTAAATACACAGGATTGTCTGTCTCTCTCTCTCTCTCTTTTTTTTTTTTAATGTGTAGTCCAGGCTGGCCTCAAACTCGTGATCCTCCTGCCTCTGCCTCCTTCGGCAAATCCTACCAGTGTGCGCCACGCCACCACAACCGGCATGTCTGTCTCTTTTATTTTATTTTATTTTATTTTTTATTTTTTGGTTTTTCGAGACAGGGTCTCTCTGTGTAGCCTTGGCCATCCTGGACTCACTTTGTAGACCAGGCTGGCCTCGAACTCACAGCGATTCGCCTGCCTCTGCCTCCCGAGTGCTGGGATTAAAGGCGTGCGCCACCACGCCCGGCTATCTGTCTCTTTTATGAGAGAGATGGATAACCCGGTTTCTGCCCAGAAGGCTGAGAGTGAACGGGTTACTAGCCTGATGTCCTTTGTGCTGTGTGGCAGAGACTACACCAGTTCCTCCCCAAGACCCTTATTAAGTGTTTTTCTCAGTCAGTCTATAGAAACTATGTATGGAACACACACACACACACACACACACACACACACACACACACACACACACACATATTATAGAAGATGTCACATGTCTTAAGCTACTGAGTCGTAGTAAGTTGAAGTACCTTCTTCCCCTGGGCAGTTGTTGGCCTTGGTGGTCACATGCCTAAGATGTCACTCTTGGGCAAACAGAAGAGCTGTACACTAGTGCGTTCTGTTTGCTTGTAACATTGTATTAGGGTTCTATGGGGAAATTGAACTTATAGAACGAATATATAATAGTAATATAAAAGAAGTGTGTCATATGTAATGCATATTTATATTGATACACTATATTATACCAAAGGTGTGTCTTCCTCCCTCAAGATCTGGATTAGAAGTGAATCTTCCTATTTCAAATTAAGCAAAAATCCCTCACAGGTGTGCCCTCCAGTTTTAGCCTTCACTTAATCTCACATGTAGTCAAGTTGACAAAATAGCCATCACAGATGTGTCTCCTTTTTTTTTTTTTTTTTTCCTTTTATGGTTTTTTTTTTTTTTTTTTTGGTTTGTTTGTTTGTTTGGTTTTTGTTTTTGTTTTCCTGGAGACAGGGTTTCTCTGTGTAGCCTTGGCTGTCCTGGACTGGCTTTGTAGACCAGGCTGGCCTGGAACTCACAGAGATCTTCCTGCCTCTGCCTCCTGAGTGCTGGGTTAAAGCCATGAGCCACCTCACCTGGTTTGTGTCTCGCTTTCGTAAGGAATTCAGTGTTTTGAAAGTCTAGGTAACATCAGAGCTGTGCCCCAAGTCAGATACACTCTCCTGGCTCCGTGAGTGTGTCGTTAGCTTGGCCAGTAGGATCCAAAGACTCATGCCCAGATGCTAGAGCTTTTGCCTCAGTCCCCTGGATTTCTGGCCACTTTCCTGAGCTTGTTTTGTCCATCTCTTCTAGTGCTATGAGCTATCCATTATCCTTCTAGTAAGTTCCCCTTCTGTATAATGAATGACACCCTCTACCCATGTGTGCAGTCAAGAATATGGCTAGTGCCGGGCGTGGTGGCGCACGCCTGTAATCCCAGCACTTGGGAGGCAGAGGCAGGCGGATAGCTGTGAGTTCGAGGCCAGCCTGGTCTACAAAAGTGAGTCCAGGACAGCCGAGGCTACACAGAGAAACCTTGTCTTGAAAAACCAAAAAAAAAAAAAAAAAAAAAAAAAAAAAAAAAAAAAGGCTAGCCTAAGGCCACAAAGCTCTGTTGGTGACAGTTTGACAGTTTCTCTCTGGGTAGTGAATGTATAAGAACTTTCTTTCAGGGGTGGTGGCCCATGTCTTTAATTCCAGCACTCAGGATGCAGAGGCAGGTGGATCTCTTGAGTTTGAGGCCAGTCAGGGCTACACGTGGAAACCCTGTATAAATAAATAAACAATAGTTTGTAACGCCAGGCATGGTGGCTCACACCTTTAATCCCAGCACTAGGGAGACATAGGCAGGCAGATGACTATGAGTTCGAGGCCAGCCTGGTCTACAAAGGGAGTCTAGGACAGCCAAGGCTACACAGAGAAACCCTGTCTGGAAAAACCAAAAAAGAAGAAAGAAAATAGTTTGTAACTCTTCCTTTGGTTGTTCTCCTCTTCCCTTGTGTGTGTGTGTGGGAGGTGCTGATGGCCCCAGCAAGGTATGGAGGGTAGGGGCAGAAGACGAGGTTCAGGGCCTGGAAGGCTGTAAGTATGACAGAGATCAAACACCCTGGGAACCACTTCAGGAGCAAGTTCAACTTTACTCAGGGAGAGCAAAGGCCATAGAGCCAAGGGGAGTGTTTCAGGATGGGTGTGCATATGAGTTGGAACCAGGCCCTTTAAGGATGCTTGTTTTGTATTTGGCAGCACACTCCTATCATATGAACCAGAACAAAGACCTAATTATCCTAGCAGGGAACTGTGTCAAGAGCTATATATCAGGTGTCGTTGGGCATCTATGTCTTAAAGACTCTCCAGATGGAGTCAGGCAAACACTGCTGGATGCCCTGCTCAGGGGAGGGAGTCCTACAACCTCAAACAGCAGGGTTCTTCCATCAAGGTTTTCTTTTTCTTTTTTCTGAGACAGGGTGTCTCTGTGTAGCCTTGGCTGTCCTGAACTTGCTTTGTAGACCAGGCTGGCCTCAAACTCACATCAATCCGCCTGCCTCTGCCTCCCGAGTGCTGGGATTACAGGCGTGAGCCACCGCGCCCAAACCTCCAAGGTTTTCTGTTTTGTGGAGTAAGCCAACCCAACCTGGAGCTTCTATTAGAGGTTGCTGTCCTTCAGGGCTGAGCCTGAACACCAGGCATCTCTAGACCTCAGTTTTCCTAATTGTTTCATTCTTACAAAGGCCCTATGAGCTGGTCGTGGTGGCACAAGCCTTTAATCCCAGCACTATGGGGGCACAGGCAGGCTGATCTCTGTGAGCCCCTCCCCAACGACATGGTCCAATGACTCACACAGGATACAGCATATCTCTGTGTCTTCTCTCCTCACCAAGGTTTCACTCTGTAGCCCCCGGCCCCCATACCCCTAACTTGCTATGTAGACCAGAGATCAAAGGCGTTGTCACCATGACTGGCCTGGTTTCTCAAGAGCCACTAGGTCAGGATTATATCCCTTCTGTGTTTATATTTATAAATATTGTATATGAGTGCTCTATTTGCATGCACATCTGTATGCCAGAAGAGGGCATCAGATCACATTATAGATGGTTGTGAGCCACCATGTCGTTGCCAGGAATTGAACTCAGGACCTCTGGAAGGGCAGACAGTGCTCTTTTTTTTTTTTTTTTTTTTCCCCCCGAGACAGGGTTTCTCTGTGTAGCCTTGGCCATCCTGGACTCACTTTGTAGACCAGGCTGGCCTCGAACTCACAGCGATCCGCCTGCCTCTGCCTCCCGAATTCTGGTTTAATGTCTCTCTCTCTCTCTTTTTTTTTTTTTAGTGTGTTTTTTTAGTGTTTTTATTATGTGTTCTGCTTGCATGAATGCCTGCAGGCCAGGAGGAGGCATCAGATCTCATTGTTAGGAACCACCATGTGGTTGCTGGGAATTGAACTCACAATCTCTGGAAGAACAGCCAGTGCTCTTCCCGCCCCCCTCCCCCAAGACAGGCTTTCTCTGTGTAGCCTTGGCTGTCCTGGTTTCGCTTTTGTCGACCAAGCTGGCCTCGAACTCAAGATCCACCTGCCTCTACATCCTGAGTTCTGGGATTCAAGGTGTGCACCACCACAGCAGCTGTTGCTCTTAACCTCTGAGACATCTCTCCAGCCCAATTAATCAATATCTTAATCTCACTGACTGACACCCTCACTGAAACCCTCCTTCTTGCATTCCTCGGTGGCGTTAAAGGATGGTTCCCCTTGTCTTTGCTTGCTGCACTTCTGAGTTAACAGGAAATGGGGGGGGGGTGTCAGTTTTTTCCCACTCACTCTCACTCCATTTGGTGTGGCTTGGAATTCTCAGAGTAGGCCCTGGAGTTAACAGGAGCTTGCTGATCTTTAAATGTGGCTGGTGTCTTACCAGACTCTGTCACTGAATCACTTGCTAGGGACATAGCACCCCAAGGAGGAAATGTTCCACCTTTGTGCTCAGAGACTCTTAATATCACACTGTCATGTGACACTACCCTTGGGGAGATGTGAACAAGCATCTACTCCAATTAGGGATCTAATGACAGACCAAAGTAAGGACACCACCCAAGTCCATTGTAGTGGACCAATTAGTTTTTTTTTTTTTTAAGATTGGTTTATCTGTTTGTTTGTTTGTTTATTTAATTAATGTATATAACCGTTTTACCTGCAGGCCAGAAGAGGGCATCAGATCACATTATAGATGGTTGTGAGCCACCATGTGGTTGCTGGGAATTGAACTCGGGACCTTTGGAAGAGCAGACGGTGCTCTTAACCTCTGAGCCATCTCTCCAGCCCCAAGACCAATGAGTTTTATTGGGGTTACTTACAGAAGTATGGGTGAGGGATTACCACAGGAGCAGATATGACTGGAAAGATAGCTGTACCACAAGAGCTCACCATACCACAAAAGCAGTTAACTTGAAGCCCTTCGCTCAACTTGCAGGCCGCCTGACAGGCTGGAGAGTATGTCTGTTTCAGGGAGCTCAGCTTGAGAGTACAGCTCAGCAGCCCTTACGGCTTATTTATACCTAGGAGGGAGGGGCCTAGTGTGTCTGGTGGGTTTCAGGACCTTCCTGAAGCTTTTGAGTTGAATGGAATGCTTCACACTCCCTTTAGAACATTCCTGCGTTCCTGGAGGAAAGAGGGATTACTGGATCATAGCAAACTCCCTACCAAAACTCCTGGAGAGATGGTTCCAGATCTTGAAGTCAAAAGGACTTGAGCATGCTGATGGTAAGCCTGTCAAGATGGAGGGCACTACAGTTGCTGTGAGAGTGCCTGGAGTTACAGACTGACAGCCACGCCTGGCTTTGTGTTCTGGGAATCTGAGTAGCAAGCACTTTCGCTTCTGCACCATTTCCCCAGCCCCTGATTTGGGTTGGGTTTGGTTTGGGGGTGGAGAGGAGAGCTCATTGTATAGCCCTGGCTGGTGGATCTCAGGAAGTGAAAAATAAAGTGCAAGTGTGTTCAGGGTGTCCAAATTTGCCCCAAGGGTAAACTGGAGTAAATGAAAACTTTTTAAGTTTTTTGAGATAGGGTTTCTCTGTGTGTAGCTTTGGCTACCCTGGAATCACTCTGTAGACCAGGCTGGCCTCAAACTCACAGAGTTCTGCCTACCTCTGGTTCCCAAGTGGTGGTATTAAGGGCATGTACCATTACTTTTCTTTTCTTTTTTTTTTTTTTTTTTTTTTTTTTTTTTTTTTTTTTTTTTTGGTTTTTCGAGACAGGGTTTCAGCCTTGGCCATCCTGGACTCACTTTGTAGACCAGGCTGGCTTTGAACTCACAGCGATCCGCCTGCCTCTGCCTCCCGAGTGCTGGGATTAAAGGCTTGCGCCACCACGCCCGGCTATTTTTTTTTTTTTTCTTTTTTTGGTCTTTTGGTCTTTTCTTTTTAAAAATTTATTATGTATAGTGTTCTGCCACCATGTAATGTCTGCATGCTAGAAGAGGGCACCAGGTCTCCTTATAGATGGTTGTGAGCCATCATGTGGTTGCTAGGAATTGAACTCAGGACCTTTGGAAGAACAGCCAGTGCTCTTAACCTTTGAGCCAACCCTCCAGCCCCTAAATGTAAACTTTAAAGTTAGCATTACTTTTCATGATCTTAAGAAGTTATTTTTATTCTAGAACATTCTATAATATTAATATTTATTTTAAAATCCAATTAAAAATATGAAAACTATAGTGAACAAGTATCTTATTTTTTATTTTATTTTATTTATTTTATTTACTTTTGGTTTTTGGAGACAGGGTTTTCTCTGTGTAGCCTTGGCTGACCTGACTCACTTTGTAGACCAGGCTGGCCTTAAACTTATAGAGATCCGCTTGCCTCTGCCTCCCAGAGTGCTGGCATTACAGGTATGCGACACCACACTTGGCGAACAAGTATCATATTTAAAAATCAAAGTTTCAAAGCTAGGAATGGTGACTCATACCTGATCTCTCAGCACTGACAGATGGAGGCAGGAGGATTGAAGCCAGCCTGTTCTACACAGTAAGTTCTTAGCCAGGCCATCTTGACAAAATAAAATCAGAATTATTTGGTTAACATTTATTCATTCACTCATTCCTTTGTTTATTTACTTTAAACTTATTTTATTTTGTGTGCATATGTATGTGCCTGCGTGTGTGTCCGTGCACCATGTGTATGCAGGAATGTAGACAGTAAGGCGCCTGCGTGTGTGTCTGTGCACCATGTGTGTGCAGGAGTGTTGGAGGTGAGGCGCCTGCGTGTGTGTCCGTGCACCATGTGTGTGCAGGAGTGTTGGAGGTGAGGCGCCTGCGTGTGTGTCCGTGCACCATGTGTGTGCAGGAGTGTTGGAGGTGAGGTGCCTGCGTGTGTGTCCGTGCACCATGTGTGTGCAGGAGTGTTGGAGGTAAGGCGCCTGCGTGTGTGTCCGTGCACCATGTGTGTGCAGGAGTGTTGGAGGTGAGGCGCCTGCGTGTGTGTCCGTGCACCATGTGTGTGCAGGAGTGTTGGAGGTGAGGCGCCTGCGTGTGTGTCCGTGCACCATGTGTGTGCAGGAGTGTTGGAGGTGAGGCGCCTGCGTGTGTGTCCGTGCACCATGTGTGTGCAGGAGTGTTGGAGGTGAGGCGCCTGCGTGTGTGTCCGTGCACCATGTGTGTGCAGGAGTGTTGGAGGTGAGGCGCCTGCGTGTGTGTCCGTGCACCATGTGTGTGCAGGAGCTGTTGGAGGTGAGGCGCCTGCGTGTGTGTCCGTGCACCATGTGTGCCCAGGAGCTGTTGGAGGTGAGGCGCCTGCGTGTGTGTCCGTGCACCATGTGTGTGCAGGAGTGTTGGAGGTGAGGTGCCTGCGTGTGTGTCCGTGCACCATGTGTGTGCAGGAGCTGTTGGAGGTGAGGCGCCTGCGTGTGTGTCCGTGCACCATGTGTGCCCAGGAGTGTTGGAGGTGAGGTGCCTGCGTGTGTGTCCGTGCACCATGTGTGCCCAGGAGTGTTGGAGGTGAGGCGCCTGCGTGTGTGTCCGTGCACCATGTGTGCCCAGGAGTGTTGCAGTAAGATGATGTTTCCAATCCCTTGGAACTGGAGTTGCTGGAGTGAGTTACAGACAGTTGCGACTCATCATGTGGGTGCTGAGAACCAAGTCCTCTGCAAGAGTAGTACTTAGCACTGAGATGTAGCTATTCATTTACAGACAGCCTTCCACATAGGCCATGCTGGCCCTGAACTCTTAATTCCCCTACCTCCACTTCTTGAGTTCTGGGATTACACCTGTCCACATAACATCTGGCTTCTAATAAACATTATTTTAAATCGTCTTTTTGTGTGTTGGCTTGTTTGTTTGTTTTTTCAAGACAGGGTTTCTCTGTGTAGCCTTGGCGGTCCTGGAACTAGTTCTGTAGACCAGGCTGGCCTCGAACTCACAGACATCCGCCTGCTTCTGCCTCCCCAGTGCCTGGGTTACAGGCATGCACTGCCATACCCAGCTTCCTGTCTTTGTGTCTTATTCCCTGCCCTTTGTCCCTCTCAGGCAAATAAATCTTTGTGTTTAAAAACTTGGTCTTGGGAGTGTCTCGAGCCAACTTCGAGGTCCCTACAACAGCTCCAGCTACCAACTAGTTTGTTTCCTGTTCCACTTGTTCGGAGGCTGCTTCTGGTGTCCCTAATGACCAGTCCTACTATTTTTTTTTTTGCTGTCTAAAGCCAATCCATTTATTGGGTTTCCTGTTCCTTGCGCCTTTACGTGGCGCACTGGAGATGATTCTTGAAGTAGTGGAGAGCTAGCTTGAAATGGACCTGAGAATTGGTGTTGGTACGGTATTTGTTATAAGACTTCTCCAAGGCAGCCAGTTCTGGATCATTCGATGGTGTCCGTGGTTGGTGCTGTACAGTCACACCCTTGCACGAGCCCACCAACAGGCTCCCCAGCCCATCAATAAAGAACTCTGCAGAGACAAAAAGGATCTGCAGTCAGCCAGCCAGGCTTCCTCGCCCTTCCCTGAGGAGAACACCTGGTCCCTAGCCTCAGGGAAATCCAGCCACACACTTGGCTCCAGGGAGACCTGGAGTCGCTTCTCAGATTGGAGTGTGGGCATCAGTGTCATTGGGTTCCACTAAACGGGGCTGTGGGCTCTGGAGTGGGAGGGGTAAAAGGGGGAGAGGGAGGGGCAGTCCCTCAGTGCAGTCTTAGGTGGAAAAGACTTTCTGAAAGAAGAATGTGAGGGGGGCAGGCAAGGTAAAGGCTGGAATTGCAGGGAGGGGAGGAAGGAGTGGGGTGTCTTAAATGGGCAGAGGCATCCTAGGGGAGTCACAGAGGTGAAAGGAGGAAGGAAATCCCTGAGGTAGCAAGAAGGGGCTCCCAAGGAGGACCCACTTCCCCACTCCCTGCCTCACCCCTCCAAGCCTCCCACCTGAGTGAGCCACCCGTTGCAGGATGGGATCAAAACCAACTCTCCGGAGTTGTTCCGTGTGAGCCAAGAAGAAGTTTGTAACACCACTGGCCACTGTGCATCCAGGGAAGCCGTCCAGGGCCTGGAACCCTCCCCACCTCTGGTGGAGACAGTCCCCATTCTCGCTTTGTTCCAACAGCAGCTTGAACTGGAACACATTTCCCTGTACGCTGCCGCCCACCTAGTCAGCAAACAGGAACAGAGATCTGAGGTCAGTATTCTTCCCTCAGCTGACTACACTTCAGAGATGCTGTACTCTCTGGATCTAGCCCCCAGAGGATCCTCAGTGGCTCTGCCATGTGGCCACAGCTCTTCCCATATTCCTACTAGGTCCTTTGGAGCATTGAATCCCTATCTCCACATGCAGGCAGGCACACACAGATGTGTATACACATACATACACACTTGCCTTGGTGGCTGAGGCTGGCTTGGAACTCCCACCATTGTGATTCCACAGGCGTTCACCACCCACACAGTGTTTATATCTTTAGGGGTTGGGGTTTTGTTGTTGGCTTTGAAATAGGGGTGTATTCTATAGACCAGGCTATCCTTGAACTCACAGAGATCCTCCTGCCCCTGCCTCCCAAGTGCTGGGATTAAAGGTGTATTTCACCATGTCCAACTGTATTTTTATATTTAAATAAATGTTACGGGGGTGGAGAGTGGTTAAAAGCACTTGTTCCTGCATAGGACTTGAATTCTGTCCCCACCCAGCACCCACATAGCAGCTCACAGCCATCTGTAACTCCAGTTCCAGGGGACCCAACACCATGAGTGCACAGATGTATAGGCAAGCAAAATTAAAATTTTTTTAAAAATCTGTAACAAGAATAAATTAATAAAAAAAAACTTTTTAAATTTTTTTAATCTAAAGAATCTTTTAAGTCTTCTGACCAAACGAGAGCACAGTTCTCTTCAATGTCATACAATCCAAGGACAGAACTACAGGTGATGTGCAAACATGCTGCTTTAAAAATAGAACAACTGAGCCGGGCGTGGTGGCACACACCTTTAATCCCAGCACTCAGGAGGCAGAGGCAGGCGGATCGCTGTGGGTTCAAGCCCAGCCTGGTCTACAAAGCAAGTCCAGGACAGCCAGGGCTACACAGAGAAATCGTGTCTCAAAAAAACACAACAACAACAAAACAAAACCAACTGTAAAGTTTTTAGTGTGGGGTATAAAATGTGCTCAAAGTGAGCAATCAGGGCGTCAGGAGCAGCCGTGTCACTGCTCTCTAGCCTCTCTGTGAGCGCCTCTCCGGCCTTGCCCTTCCCCCTGCTCCTCCCTCAGACACCGCCATGCCTTTTTCTCTTTTTCCACCCTCCCTCAACACCACGGATCACAGCTGGCTGAACTTGGCCGCTGCCCCTTACCACATCCAGCTCAGTTTTCTCCAGGACGTCCACTAGGACCTCAATCTTGGTCTCGTGGTTGAAGAGAAAGTCATCATCCACCCAGAGGACATACTTAGTGGTCACCTGTGAGATGGCCAGGTTCCTACCAGCAAACCAGCCCTGCAGATGGCACGGGATCTGATCAGCAGGCAGGCGGCACCCGGGTTGGGGAGGGGAGTGGGACTCCCTGAATTCTCAGTGGCCAGGCTGCCTCCCACCACGGACAGAGTTGGAATCTGTGGGATTCCATAGTTCAGACAAGGCTGGCAACTGCCGGGTCAAAGGAGTCTGCCTCGGAGAAACATGTTAGGGAGAGCGACTTTCTGGCTCAGAGGCTGAGACAAAGACTGGAACGTCCTTTTTTGGTCCAGTGGCCTCCTTGAATAGACTGCAGTCCTTTCTCACAGTTTCCTTCTACCTGCTGGGAGCTGTTGGTTTGGGGACCATCTGCTATCAATGGTATCTTTCCCTCTTCTATCCTCGGTGGAAGATGGGAGGGAGTGAAGGAGGAAAGGAGCCGGGCAAGGAGGAAGAAACGGAGAGCCTAGCTTGGGCACAATCACAGACTACAAAAGGCTGCCGGTCCCCACACATCACAATCAGATGGCAGCTCCCTGAAGTCACTTCTAAGAACCCCTGTCAATTTCCACATCAAACAGGGATGAAGATGCAATAAACTAACGTTTCATTAATAATGGAAAGAGGCGATCAATCCGATTTCCCTCTGCGTCTGAACTAGAGAGACCCCGATCCCTCTCTCACCACAGGACTCTGCTCCCTAGAGCAGACCATGCAAGCAACTGACTCTGGGTCCCTCCTGTTTTGGGAGCTAGGCATCCCCAGTCTGAGGGGGATGTACCTTCCCAAAGGGCATGCGGTAATACTCCACGTAGTCATCTTTAATTTCCAGCGGCTGCTTGCTGTCATCGGCCACAATCACGGTTAGGTCCGGATAATATTCTCGAATACTCTGAAGCAGGATCTTGAATTTGTGGGGACGGAGAAAAGTCTTGGTGGCAATGGTCACCAGGTTCCTGAGCTTCCGCCCTAGAGAAAAAACATAAAAGTGAGTGCTAGCACCCCACCCCACCCCCACTCCGGATTTGCTTTGTTCAGATGTGGTTCACTTGGTTTTGTTTTTCTACCAGGCTGAGGGATCTGAACCAACTGGGTTCCAGCCACATCATCTGGTGGCTTCTTTATCCTCTGACCTGTCGGCGCTGGAGACCTTGTGCCTTCTGTACACAGGAGGTGCTTAACTGGGGGAGTTTGTGAGCCGCCTGGGAAACAGAGACATCATAAGGTTCCCCAACTGGGTGAACTCTTCTCCTCCTCACTTGCCTTTGCTGCGCCATTTCCTTGCTGTCAGGATTCTTCGTCTTCTGCTTGCCTGTCAACAACCCCTTGTGCCCTGCTTCCATTTTACCTCTAGAAGTTGAGATACCCAGAGCCTTTTCACTAAAGAGGTTCCAGAAGAAAGGTTCCAGAGCCCAGGAAGAGAAGAAATGGTCTAAAGGAATCAAAACCCACCCTTGCCTTCGGTTCTAAGAAGAGCTTCCTAGATGTCTCACAGCCTCTGTCTCAGGAAGGCACGGTTAGAAAGGAGTCTACTTGAAGACCAGAAGACCTGGACTGGGTTGGTCACCATAAAATGCGTGACTTGTAAGACAAACAAGAGACCCACAAGACTTGGTTGAAACATTTGCCACTCAAAGTGCGGCTCCCCACGGGCGTATCCCCTGTGGTAGCATGCCTGCAGTTCTAGCTGCAAAAGATGGGGTCCAGATGATCCCCAGAGTGAGCGGCCCAGGGTACTAGCTGTATTATCAAGCCCTGGCTTGGACTCGCAGACCCTGTTTCTTTCTTCCTTCCTTCCTTTCTTTCTTTCTTTCTTTCTTTCTTCGTTCCTTCCTTCCTTCCTTCCATCCATCCTTCCTTTCTTTTTTTTTCTCTTTATAGATTTATTTATTTATTAGTTATATAGTATTCTGCCCACACACAGAAGAGGGCACCAGATCTCATTATAGATGGTTGTGAGCCACCATGTGGTTGCTGGGAATTGAACTCAGGACCTTTAGAAGAACTGACAGTGCTCTTAACCTCTGAGCCACCTCTCTAGCCCTGGAGACCCTGTTTCAATGAGCGAGGTGGGAGGACCATGCGGATGATTCCAGACATTATTAACCTTGGGCCTCCTTAGGCCGACTGTGCACAGGCACACGTGTTCATGTGCGCCACCTGTACATGCTGGTGCCGACACACAAGCAGACGTGTCCACACAAGAGCATAGCATATGGACACATTAAAATGGGAAGAGGTAAAGAGCAAAAAGCTTGGAAAAGAGAAAATAGTCAGTTTTTCCACTGAAAAGATGCCAAAATGCAAACCTCTGGAGCACAAGCACCGGCTCCTCTTGCAGAGGACTTGGGTTCAGTTCACAGTGACCGCAGTTCCAGGGGCACTGGTGCCCTCTTCCGGCCTCGATGGGCACTAAGTAAGCACATATATGTATGCATATACATATGTGTATGCAAACACACATAAATACATTTCAACTCATTTAAAAGATTCAATACCCTTTCTATTCTGAGAAAGGAAATAAAAAGTTGAAAGCAGACATGGAAATAGAAGGAAGAGGGGAGAGATCTTACCCTGAAACACCTGCCACATGGCAACATGAATGGCATAATGCTAGAATGTTCTTCTTAAATTCGGGAGCAAACAAAACTGCCTGGTACTATTATTCAACACCATGGTGGAGATTGTAGCCAAATATAACATGACAACTATCTTAGTCGCTGTTCTGTTGCTGCGAAGAGACATCATGACCAAGGCAACTTATTAACTGAGGGCTTACTTACAGTTTCAAGGGTTAGTTTATAACCACCATGGCTGGAAGTATGGTAGCAGGCAGGCAGGCATGCTACTGAGGCAGCAGCTGAGGACTTGCATCCTTGCATCCTGATCCACAAGTTGCGGGCTGGGCCTGGCATGGGCTTTTGAAAACTCAAAAGTCCATCCCCAGTGGCCCACCTCCTCCAAGGCCACACCTCCTAATCCACCCTGAAAGTTCCACCATACTGGGAACCAAACAGTCAAATAGATGAGCCTCTGGGGCCCATTCTCACCAAGAAAAAGAAACAGATTGTAAAAACTGGGAGGAGATGGTCCCTGTCGCCATTTGTCAAGGGAGGGCGCATGTTTTTAAAGCCACCAAGAAATAAGTTGGCATTCGTCGCCCCTCCTCACCAATGGCATGCTCCCACTGCATGGACCCTTCTGGGAATGTTACGTGTGACTGTCAGGTTGATTGGACCCGGAATCTTCTAGGCATTTCCAGATGAGTTTAACTGAGGTAGGAAAACCCACCCTGAGTGAGTGTCACTCTTCATGGGCTACAGTCCTGGGCTGCATAAGAAGAAAAGTGGCTGGGTGGTGGTGGTGCACACCTTTAATCCCAGCGCTCAGGAGGCAGAAGCAGGTGGATCTCTGCGAGTTCAAAGCCTGGTCTACAAAGTGATTCCAGGGCTACTATACAGAGAAACCCTGTCTCGAAGGGGGAAAAAAAATCACTCAGGGCTTGGAAGATGGCTTGGTCGATAAAATATCCACTGCACAAGCACAAGGATCTGAGTTCAAATCCCTAGCACCCACATAAAACTAGGCTCAGTAGCCAATGAGATGGGAGATGGAGACAGGAGAGTCATTGGAAGGTCTAGCACCAGGTAACTCAGTATATGCAGTAGCAAACAAAATAAAAGAGGAGACCGCCCCCTCAGTTAAGGCAGAAAGCTAGGACTAACACCTGAGACTGTCCTCTGAACTTCATATTCCCTCTGTGACATGAGTGCATCCATGCACACATGCGCGCGCGCGCGCACACACACACACACACACACATTCACTAATTGCCTATAATCTCAACATTAACAGGGCTGAGTCCAGAGGATGACCAGTCCAGCTTGGCATACGGGAGGATGGAAATCTAACTCCGTTGGCAGAGTGCCTACCTACGAACACACCCAAAGCCGTAGGTTTGATCCTGAGCTTGGTGGTGCCTGCATAGCATTCCAGCACTTGGGGAAACGAGGCAGGATGTTCAGGAGTTCAATAATATTCTCAACTATTTACCTACTTTGAGCTCCTCTTGAGCCACATGAGACCTTGAGTCCACCACCAGTTCTACCGACTACAGACTTCTGAAACCTCCAAGCCCACCCCCCAGTGACATACCTCCTAATCCTTCCCCCAAACAGTTCCTCCAGCCACAGACTAAACATTCGAACACAGGGGTCTGTGGGAGCCCTTGTCATTCGCACCAACACAGCCTCTGAATTTCACCCAGCCTGATGTAGTCCTTGGGCCTCGAAGACAAGAGCCTTACCAGGTCCAGGGTCGTACAACTTGGGTACAACCGGTTGGTTGATGGTCACTGGAAACTTGGCCACTGAGGACTTGGACTCCAAACTCACTGGAAGGAAAAGAAAGGTCAGAGGCCAGGCCGTGTCAGATCTGACCTGACTCTGATGCCCTGAGGAAGCCAATGAGGCCAGCAGCTGCAGGGAGAGAGCCAACTTTTTGTTTGTTTGTTTGTTTTTGTTTTTGTTTTTCGAGACAGGGTTTCTCTGTGTAGCCTTGGCCATCCTGGACTCACTTTGTAGACCAGGCTGGCCTCGAACTCACAGCGATCCACCTGCCTCTGCCTCCCGAGTGCTGGGATGAAAAGGCGTGCGCCACCATGCCCGGCTGAGAGAGCCAACTTTTACAAGGTGTCTTCTGACCTGCATATGCCCACTGTGCTATGTTCATGCCTCTCCCCCAACAAACATGTGAAATGGATTTCTCTCTCTCTCTCTCCCTCTCTCTCTCTCTCTCTCTCTCTCTCTCTTTGGATTTTCAAGACAGAATTTCTCTGTGTAGCCTTGGCTACCCTGGAGGTCACGCTGTAGATCAGGCTGACCTTGAACCTGGAAAGCTGCCTGCCTCTGCCTCCCAAGTGCTGGGATTAACCGTGTGTGCCGCAACCGCCTAGTGTGAATGGATTTTTTTTTCTCTCCAGCAGATTTATTTCTATGCACACACGACTATCTCTATATAATTAACAACATACCAAAAGCATCAATGATATCCTGGTGCTGATTTATACTCCGCTTACTTGGTGTCCGTGTATGTTTGTTGCATCAACACTGCTGCCCTTCACTGTAGATATACCTAAGATGTAATTCCCTGTCATCAGATCCTTGTTTTAGTAACACACAGACATCGTAAACAGGTGTATCAGGCGGCATCTTCTAGAAGTGGAATTGTGAGGTGCTGAAACATAAGAATATTTTGTTCGTTTGTCTGTGAGACAGGGTCTCTCTGTGTAGCCCTGGCTGTCCTAGACTCACTTTGTAGAACAGGCTGGCTTCAAACTCACAGAGATCCACCTCTCTGCCTCCCTGGGATTACAGGCGTGCACCGCTGCTCACAAGGAACATTGAACCCTTTTCAGGGTGTGTCTGTCACATCCTGTTTCCACACAAACTCCTCTGTGTAGCCAGTGCCCAGGCGACAGCTCTCAGCACAGATGAAGGTGGCCAAGATGCCCCAGCCCACACTTCTGCCCAGTCTGTCTGCCTTTAGGTGGCTCAACAGCTGGGGCATGATCTGGAATTCAAATATCCTCTTGGCACCACAAGGGCCATGTGGAATCTCTTTCTCTTGAGGGCTGTTTTCATGGGAAATCCAAATGGATTGAATGCCTCTTCCATACCTGAGACTCCACTCAGGTTCCCAGAGCTATTTCGGATTTAAATTTTTGGAAACATGTGATCTTCCTTGGAAGATGGAATCTTTGCCATGGAACCTACTTCTTCCTCAGGTAGTCCCCACCACGCTTCCTGTAATTTCAGAATCTTCCGTTTCCACGGCCTCGGGCAAGCTCTCATCTCCTGCTGATGTTACAATTTCAAATTCTGGAAACAGGGAGTTGTGGTCTGGAACTCTATGTTCTAAATGGTCTGACTGTGTAGAAGTCTGCTCATGTCCCAGCCACCAAACCCTGCAGAGATGGGCTCCAGACTTAAGCTGGAGGCGCGCACACACTCTACTGTGTCCGAGGCTCCTGTCTCAGAAGGTGGTTCAAATGAGTAAAAGTTATTTTTCCTTCCCAGCTAATTACAAAACACTCGCAGGTGGCTCCTGACAGCAGACGATGCGGTGGGAGGGCCTCCTACACCTGCAGCAGGAAGGCAGTGGATGGCTGGTCACAGCGCCTCCACACCTGTGCTTACTTTCTTGGCCGGCTTCGCCAGGCCCAGCCAAGCCGCCTGCCCACCCACCTTTGCTGGGGAACTGCTTGCTTCCTAACCTCCAGGCCGCCACCTCCTCCGCGAAGCCCAGCTCGTGGTGGCAGTACTGGGGTTCTCATGAATGGAATTTAAATAAATAAATAAAAATAAAAGTTGCTGAATGGGCCGGGCATGGTGGCGCACACCTTTAATCCCAGCACTCAGGAGGCAGAGGCAGGTGGATCGCTGTGAGTTCGAGGCCAGCCTGGTCTACAAAGCAAGTCCAGGACAGCCAAGGCTACTCAGAGAGACCCTGTCTCGAACCCCCCCCCCAAATAAATAAAAGTTGCTGAACGGGCTAAGGCTAAGGCATAGGGCTATACGGCTGTAACGCCGGCATTATGGATGCTGAGGTGTAGGAACTGAGAAATTGAGGCCAGCTCGGGATACACAACAGGATTCTGCCTCAACAAATGGACAAACAAGCAAACAAACAAAGCAAAAGTTAAGCAGAGTATGGTGGCCTGCACCTGTAATCCCAACACTTGGGAGATGAGGGAAGGAGGGATCTGGAGTTCAAGACCAGCCAGCCGCAACCACAGAAGAGTTTGGAATACCCTGGGCTGTGAGAGAGCCTGTCTCAAGAAACAGGGCTAACAGACCGCCCGTCTCGCACACAGGAGTCCTGGCTTGGTTTCCCAGCACCGCATAAGCCTTACTTGGAGCCTCATTGCCTGTAATCCCAGCACACAGGAGGCCACAAGTTCAGAGTCTGAAGTTACCCTAGGCTATCTGAGACCCTGTATCAAGCGAAACAAAACTCCGTCAACAACAGAAAGAAATGAATGGTGTTATGGTTCAGATCGGTGTCCCTAAAGGTCCACAGAGTATAGTATAGGTATTGACCACTGTGGTGCCTTTGGGAGGTGGAGCCCTGAAACACTAGGAGATGTTCAGGCCCCTGTGGGTGAGCCATTAAGGTGACAGCAGGACCTGTCTCCTGTCTCTCCGTTCCTGTTCGCTTCCTGGCTGTGAGGCAGGAGGCCCTTCTGTCTCCTACAGCTGCCTCACCGCAAGCAAAGGGGCCAGTTTGTTGCAGCCTCCAAACATGCGAGCAAGAGGAAAACTTTCCTTTTCCATGTTATCCCAAGGTTAGCTGCAGTGGTAGACAAGACACTGACTTCCTGTGCACACGTGCAAGGCGAACAGGGCCAGTGACCTTTCACTGTTGGGTAGAGAAAATTAAAAAGTAATTGTCTAGGCTTAGAAACTGGCAGACAGGCCAGGTGCAGTGGCGCTCGCCTATAATCCCAGCACTCGGGGAGGCGGAGGCAGGTGGATCTCTGTGAGTTTGAGGCCAGCCTGGTCTACAAAGTGAGTCCAGGACAGCCAGGGTGACATATAGAGGAAACCCTGTCTTCAAAAACAAACAAACAAACAAACAAAACCCAAAAGCCAAAAAAAAGAAAGAAAAGAAAAAAGAAGAAAAGAAGAAAGAGAGGGGCAGGAAAAAAGGAAGGAAGGAAGGAAGCAAGCAAGGAACTGACAGGAAGAATCTTTGGAGCGTGAGCATGCTTGCTTCATGGAGGAGGAAAGTTTTGAGAAGGCTTGGTGCTATTTTCCAGCCTTGCATTTTGCACCCAGAAGACAGCATCTCACCTATGTCCACCTTGTGGAGCTGGTACACTGTGCTGGTGTATGTCACATACTGAAGGATGAAATTCAGGACCTCCCGATGTCTGGTGGAAATGCTTAGCTGCTTCTGGCCTCTGCCCTGCACCACACTGTCTGGGAGGTCAGCAAGGGTGTTGAATGTCCCCAGAGAAGCTCTCAGGGTGACCTGGGGGGTGGTATTGAGAGTACTTACATTATCGTACGGTCACCCCTACCCATCTCTAGAGGCTTTTTTTTTTTTGGTTTTTCGAGACAGGGTTTCTCTGTGTAGCCTTGGCCATCCTGGACTCACTTTGTAGACCAGGCTGGCCTCGAACTCACAGCGATCCGCCTGCCTCTGCCTCCCGAGTGCTGGGATTAAAGGCGTGCGCCACCATGCCCAGCGAGGCTTTTATCCTACCCAGTGAAACTTTATTCCTACCCTCCAAACCCTGAAAGAGTCTAAATGCCACGCATGAAGAAAAATCCATTCACTGGAAGCACAAGGACTCTGGATGGCCAGCAGGGGGCAGAGCTCCCCTCAGGAGCTAAGACAGGGTAAGATACTACAAAATTTCTCTCCTTTACCCCCCAAGACCCAGAGACTCACAGATTTAAAGGACTCATTCTGCAAACATCTCTTTTTTTTTTGTTTTGTTTTTTGTTTTTTGTTGTTTGTTTCTTTGTATGTTTTGAGACAGGGTTTCTCTGTGTAGCCTTGGCTGTCCTGGACTCGCTTTGTAGACCAGGCTGGCCTCGAACTCACATCGATCCTCCTGCCTCTGCCTCCTGAGTCCTGGGATTAAAGGTGTGTGCCACCACGCCCGGCCTCACGGTTTCTTTCTTTCTTTCCTCTTTTTTTTTCCTTCCTTCCTTGTTTGTGTGTGTTTTTTTAAAAAAAAGATTTATTTATTATGCAGTATGCACCAGGTCACATTATAGGTGGTTGTGAGCCACCATGTGGTTGCTGGGAATTGAACTCAGGACCTCTGAAAGAGTAGCCAGTGCTCTTAACCACTGAGCCATATCTTCAGCCTCCTTGTTTATTTTGGGGGGGGGGGTTGTTGTTATTGTTTTGTTTTATTTTTTGAGACAAGGTTTCTCCGTGTAGCTCTGGCTGTCCTTGAACTCACTGGGCAGACCATGCTGGCCAGGAACTCACAGAGATCCCCCTGCCTCTGCCTCCCAAGTGCTGGGATTAAAGGCAAGCGCCACCACTGCCCATCTCTATCTTTGTCTATGGACATTGTTGTTTAAGACTTCTGAAGCCAGGCAGTGGTGGGGCGCACCTTTAATCCTGCACTCAGGAGGCAGAGGCAGGCGGATCTCTGTGAGTTCGAGGCCAGCCTGGTCTACAGAGGGAGTTTCAGGACAGGCAGAGCTACACAGAGAAACCCTGTCTGGGGGCGGGGAGGGGGGCGGAATGACTTCTAGATGATTTCTTCTTTCCCTCCCTTTCAACAAGTTCTCTGAGGTCTCGCTATGTTGCCCAGAGGAACCTTGAGCTCCAAAGAGATGTTTCTGCCTCCTGCCATCACCTCCCTAATACTCCCCAGGACTACAGATGGGGGCCATTTTGCCTTGCTCTGCTGCTACTGCTGCTCTGCTGCTGCTGCTGCTGCCGCCGCCGCCGCCGCCACTGCTGCCACCACCACCACCATTGATTTCTGTTTGTCAATCACTTCTGCTCCTGCCCCCTTTAATGTCTGGTGGGAGTTTTCTAGGACTCGGTTCTGGGTCTTTCTTTCTTATTGTAGTACAGTTTCCTGCCAGAAGACTTTATTCATCATGTAATAGATACTGTCAGCTTTCAGGTGGTCTCTAAATGTTTATCACAGCCCAGTTTGGGGGGACATGTTTTCAGTCCCAGCACTCTGATGTCTGTGAGATTGAGGCTAGCTTAGTTTACATAGTGAAGACCAGTCAGGGTGAGGAAGTGAGACTTTGTCTCAAAAACTAAGAAGACAAAATGTTTTGTCTCTGTCTCATCTCGCTGCCTTCACACTGTGGTGGTTTGAATGACAATAGCTCCTAAAGGCTCATATGTCTGAATACTTGGTCTGCAGTTTGTAGAACTGGGAAGGGTTAGGAGGTGTGGCCTTGTTGGAAGAGGTATGTCACTGGGCCAGGCTTTGAGGCTTCAAAAGCCTCCCACCATCCCCAATGTGCTCTCTGCCACTTGCTTTCAATTTGAGATGCAGCTCTCAGCTGTTCCCGCCACCACACCTTTGCTCTACTGTGATAGAGTCAAACCCTCTGGAACTGTAAGCCCAAATAAATGCTTTTATAAGTTGCCTTGGTCATGGTGTTTCATCACAACAATGGAAAAGAAACTAAGACAGAAATTGGTACCAGGTTCATGGGATATTGATCTGACAGACCTGACCATATTTTACTTATTTTTATTTATCTTTATATTTATTTATTTATTTTTGGTTTTCCGAGGCAGGGTCTCTCTGTGTAGCCTTGTCTGTCCTGGACTCACTTTGTAGACCAGGCTGGCCTCGCACTCACAGCGATCCACCTGCCTCTGCCTCCCAAGTGCTGGGATTAAAGGCGTGCACCACCACGCCCGGCTTAACCTGATCATATTTTTGAAGGGGGACGTTGGACTAGGAAAGCAGTTAAATGCTGTAGGCAGAGCTTAATGGGCATCCTAGTAGGAGCTTGGAAGACAGCAGTGATGGAAGCTGTGTGGACTGTGGAGGCCCAGGTCAAACGACTTCAGAGGGGAACAATGTTAGCAACTGCGCTGGAGACCATCCTTGTGATAAGTTGGTGATGTCTACTTTCTGCCCTCATCCCATGAACTCGCCTGAAGTGAAGTTAAAAAGTAATGGACTAGGGGCTGGAGAGATGGCTCAGAGGTTAAGAGCACTGCCTGCTCTTCCAAAGGTCCTGAGTTCAATTCCCAGCAAAAGCAATGGACTAATTTCTTCAGCAGAGGAGGTTTCAAGACAGTCTAATACTGACCGCGTCATTAGTTATTAGTAATCACTCTTAGGCGGGTCTGCAACGAAAATGAGGGACTGGAGGGGTGGAATGCAAAATGTACAGTTTGAAGAGAAAAAGAGCAAGCCAGCAAGCTGCGTGCTTCCATGGCTTCTGCTTCGGTTCCTGCCTTGACTTTGACGATGACCTATGATGTGACGCCACTAACTGAAATAAGCCCTTGGTTCCCCAAGAATGCTTTTGGTTGTGGTGTTTAGCACAGCAGTAGAAACCCTAACTGAGACACCTGCAAGGAAGGCTTGCATGCAACCTTAAGTTAGTTTTTAAGTAACTAAACCACTGGGCTGGAGATGGCTCAGCTGGACAATCACAGGGACAGAATATTGGAACAAAGTACCGACTGTAAAAGCCTGCAGCTCCAGCTCTGAGAGACCAGGTGGGTCTTCCGGCCTCCGTGCATACCGACCCGAGTTCAATTCTCAGCACCAAAAATACAAAAAAAAGCCAGAACCTGCTAAATCAGTGTGCCACTAATAGCAACTGCTGTTCTAAACCCATCAACTCTTCATTCTCTCCTGCCATGTGGAAGGCACTGGCTTTCTTTCAGTACAGTTCTCAGATGCCCAAAGAGTGGCCATTCTTTTTTTTTTTTTTTTCCAAGACAGGGTTTCTCTGTGTAGCCTTGGCCATCCTGGACTCACTTTGTAAACCAGGCTGAGAGTGGCCATTCTTGTTCCTCCTGCCTGGAGCCCACCTGGGAGCAAGTCCTGCCCATTAATTCTACCTGAAGATGCAGCTGGAAGCAGGCTTCCCTCCATGTCCATCCCCATAAAGACTACTCTTTAGGGTGCGATAGCCAGGCTGCTTTGTGGGAAGTCAACTGGGTTATACCACTCCTGAAAACTCAAGCCAATCAACAGAATTAAATTCACTGAGAAGATGCCGGGCGGTGGTGGCACACACCTTTAATCCCAGGACTCAGGGAGGCAGAGGCAGGTAGATCTCTGTGAGTTCGAGGCCAGCCTGGTCTGCAAAGCGAGTCCAGGACAGCCAATATAACACACAGAGAAACCCTGTCTCAAAAAAAAACAAAAAAACAAAAAACAAACAAACAACAAAATCTCTGAGAAGCAAGTCCATAGGCCAGTGAGGATGAGAAGCATACTGCCATGCCCACATCCTAACAAAGCACAAATTAAGCACATAATGAAAGACACGGCTCAGTGGTACAGAGTTTGCCCAGCATGTGAGACGCCCTTAGCACCTGTGGGAAGGATTGTACACTTTGTCACAAGTGAAAGCAGTCTTGGCGGGCTTTGCCCTTGGACACACCATGGATACTTCCTGAGATTAACCTTGAGATAGACTGGGTGGAGCCATCCTGGGCCTGGAATTCAGGAAGACCTAGGGACTCCACCCAGACTATTGTGTTTCTAATTGACCCTCAATGGGAGGTGGAGACCGCCCCTTGCATGTGAGAGACAGACAGACGAAGAGGAGAGAGTGGCAGAGTCAGACTGGGCTTCAGTGCACATGGATTGGGAAGAGGATCAGCGAACAGGCCTGACCAGCGAGCAGGCCAGAGACACATAGGGACCCGTCCCATGGAACGGATACCCGAAGGTTCACTCTTTTTTCCCTTTAATGTTTTTTCCCTCTTGTGTAAGCTAGTTGGATTGTATAATAAACTTTAATTGTTAAGAAATAGAGCCAACATGCACCATCATATGTAAATGAATCATAGTTAAAGAAAAGGGACGGGGTAGGATGGGAGGGTTTGTGTGGGTGACAGAGGAGAGCTCTGAGGACACAGAGTGGCTTATGTACCCCCACTCCACCTTCTATTCAGCAGCCCCTGGGGGTGTAGGGTGAAGACCTCATTTCTGAGCTGAGGACACGGCACCAAGGGTAAGAACACATGTTGCGTAAATATCAGAACCTGAATTTGGACGCCCAGCTCCCATGTTAAAAAAAAAAAAAAAAAAAGCCAGGCAATCCTAGTAACTGAAAGAAGAAGGCTCATGGAGGGTTGCTGGCTGTCAGGCTAGCCAAAAAACAGAAAGCTCCCCGGTGCCTCAAGGGAATACGGAGTGGGGACAGACACAGAGGAGGACACCAATGTCCTGTGGCCTCCATACTCACGTCTGTGCACATAGCCCACGGCTCACTTCCCAGGGCTCTTTTGCAGGTTCTGAATGGGATTTCACTTCACCTTTCAGACGTCCCCTCCTAAGACCTCAACCCAGAGCCACAGTGTGAGGGGAGGGAAACAGGACATTCCACATTTTTCTTGTCAGAGGCCACATGTGGCAAGAGGTTCCTCCTAAATCAAACAACCAGGAGGTGACTCTGTGCTTTGTGTAGCTTTGGAGCTCATTCCCTGCAGCCATTCCTTGCAAGCTAGAAGACTCCTGTGCAATGCCCCCCACCCCATGGCCCACTTTGCATTTATCTGGTGTTTTCCACTGGATAAATGGCAGGGGTTAAAGGCTGAAATCAGCCATAGTGGTGGAAGCCAGGCAGTGCCAAAAAAATGCTGGCGCGGGACTCTTACCTCATAGACTGGGGCATCTGGTCCTTCATACTGGAGGCCTAGAAGACAGGAGGGGGGGAAGTGTCTGAGTGGATACTGAAGCTCACGGGGACACCTCCCTACCCCTACCCCTACATATCTGGAAAGCCCCACCCAGTGTCCCTTCCTATCTGGTGGTTGACCTGCATAGTTCCCGTTCCCTGGGCTATAGGATGGTTCTGCGGCCTCAAACCTACATGGGTCTAAGGCATCCGGTGGTCATCCTCAGCTTTGGGTTTTGTGAACTCACACAGGCCCTTCCAGATGGTCTTGCTGTTTGAAGAGAAAGCAACAATGGAGGCATAACGAATGATCCAGGGGCCGGAGAGATGGCTCAGAGGTTAAGAGCGCTGACTGCTCTTCCAGAGGTCCTAAGTTCAATTCCCAGCAACCACACGGTGGTCCATAGTCATCTATAATGTGATCTGGTGCCCCCTTCTGGCACACAGGTGTACATGCAGGTGGAATGCTATATACATAATAAACCTTTAAAATACTGCGCGCATAATGGATGATCCTTAGATGAAATAGCACACCTGCCAGGGGATGGGAGGGAGGATGTGATGATGGTTGGTCTTAATTATCAGCCCGAGAGAAGGGCAGCTGGGCATGTCTGTGGAGCAGTGGGAAGACCCAGCCACTGTGAATGGCACCATTCCCTAGGCAGGGGGCTCTGGACTGTGTGACTGGATAAAATAAGCTGGACAGTAATGCGCATACATCCGTTGCCCTCTTCTACTGACTGACTGCATACGTCACATGACACAGCTACGTCAAGCTCCTAATGCCTTCACTTCCCCCACCAAAACAGTCTGTAAACCGGGGCTATACGGAGAAATACACCTTTTACCTTTAAATTGCTTTTGTAGGGGTATTTTACCATAGCAACAGGAAAACGAACGAAGACAAGGGGAAGTTGTTGGCAAATGGGTATAAAGTTTTGGTGTATGTGTAGAGCACACACTGCGGGGTAGAGAGCTTGCTTAGCGTGAACAATGCCTTGGGTTTCATCCCCAGGGCTACGTAGTATGGTGGTGCACACATTCCCAGCACTCCGGTAGTAGAGGAGGGAGAGCGTCAGAGTTCAAGGTCTGCCGGGCGTGGTGGCGCAGGCCTTTGATCCCAGCACTCGGGAGGTAGAGGCAGGCAGATCTTTGTGAGTTCAAGGCCAGCCTGGTCTACAAAGTGAGTCCAGGACAGCCAGGGCTACACAGAGAAACCCTGTCTCGAAAAACAAAACAAAACAAAAAAACCTCATTGGGTCATACTTATTTTTAGTTTAAAAGTTATATCTCACATGTGTACGTGTAGTTTCCCTACATATATATTTGGGTTTTTTTTTTTTTTTTTTTTTTTAAATTAGTTTATTCAATGTATATAACCGCTTTATCTGCATGTACGCCTGCATGCCAGAAGAGGGCATCAGATCACATCATAGATGGTTGTGAATTACCATGAGGTTGCTGGGAATTGAACTCAGGACCTCTGAAAGCAACCGGCACTGAGCCATTTCTCCAGCCCTTTTTTTAAAAAAAAAAAAAATTTTTTTTTTTCCAAGACAGGGTCTCTGTGTAGCTTTGGCTGCCTTGGAACTCACTCTGTAGACCAGGTTGTCCTTGGACTCACAGAGATCCACCTGCCTCTGCCTCCCAAGTGCTGGGATTAAAGGTGTGCAATACCATTGCTTGTCACGTATGTGCATTTTTTTTTAAAAACAAGAAAGCAAAAGGCAGGGTCTAATTGGAAAGAAACATGGTTCATCTGGAGGGAGAGGAGAACTAGGACACCTGGTGGGGATGCAGATGACTGGTACATTACACACATGTGTGAAATAGCCAACCTTTCCGAGCCTGGCCCTAGCTGGCTTTCCAGTTCATATTCCTTTCACTCATCTTCATCACAATCTGATTTGCTACATAAAATCTTTTATTCTCCAAACTCCTTGTTCTTCTAGAATCAGAAGCTTTGATTACTGCCTTGCTACCTCCTGAACGCTCCTCTTTCCTTCACAGTCGGCTTTATCACTCCTTGCTTTATGATATGTCCTCCCTTCCTCCCCTCCCCTCTGTGTGTACATGCAGGCATGTACGTGTGCACACACGCAATCATGCGCAGGCACATGTATACCTGTGTGTGGCGGCCAGAGGTTGATGTCTCTTATTTTATTCTGTGTGTACGGGTGGTTTGCCTGTATGTATGTCTGCGCACCATGTGCAGCATGCCTCTAGCTGCTGGAGGTCAAAAGGCGTCAGACCCTCTGGAACCTGGAACCAGAGTTATGGCATTACACCATGTGAGCCAAAATAAATCCTTTCTCCTCTGAGCTGGTGTTTTTTTTTTTTTTTTTTTTTTTTTTTTGCTTGCGTATTTTATCAGAGTAACAGGGAAAACAAAAATAAGCAACAAATCAAGACGCCCTCCACAGCTTTCAAAGTATTTGTGATGCTACTCCTTGAAACTATTAAATGGATTAAGCAATTTAAAATTACTTCATTAAAAGTTTTTTTTTTTTAAAAAAGCACACACAACAAACAGGCTGGGGAGATAGATGGCGCAGACGCTCAGAGTGCTTCCTACACAACCATAAGGACCTGAGTCTAGGTCCTAGCACCCTAATATCTGTGTGGGTACCCCCACACGTGCCTGTTAGCCTAGCTCTGAGGGGAGCAGAGACAGGAGAATCCTGGGACTTGCTGAGTTGCAGCCTAGCAGGGAAAACATGAACTCCAGAAAACCCACATCAGCAAGGAATAGGCAGAGGTAATAGAGGACACATGACCTGGCCTTCTGGCCTCTCCACACGCATCTATATGTATTGAAGAATAATGTGTATACTCACACGCATACATAAATATTTTACAGATTTTTGTTATAGATGGCTGTGAGCCACCATGTGGTTGCTGGGAATTGAACTCAGGACCTCTGGAAGAACAGTCAGTGCTCTTAACCTCTGAGCCATCCCTCCAGCCCCGTGAAGAACTATTTTTGTCTTGTCTTTATTGTTTGGTTTTGTTTGCTTTAATTTTGTGTGGTATTGGGGTGTGGGGAGTGAAAACAGTCTCACTGTTTTCAGTGTGCCGCTGATCCTCCTGCCTTCTGGATGATTCCTGACTTCTGGATGATTACAGGTATGTGCCACCACATTGAGCTTGGAAAAGAATTTAATTGTTATTTTATCTTACATCTTAGAATTTTTATTTTGTGCAGAAGGAGCGTGTGTGTGTGTGATGGTGGTGGGAGTGTGGAAGGGCACATGTATGCCACTGCTCACGTAGGGAGGCTACAGAGGACAGCCTGAGGATCTGGCCTTCTCTGCATGTGGGGCCTGTGTGTAGAGCTCAGCTAGCAGCCTTGGCACAGGCACCTTTACCTGCCAAGCCACTCCCCCTGCCTACAAAGGAGTGGAACTGGCATAATATTCTTTTCCAAATGCCCTCCCTAAAGGTGAGTTCATCAATGTGTTCTTTTTTTTTTTTTTAAAGATTTATTTATTATTATGTATACAGTGCTCTCCCTGCATGTACACCTGCAGGCCAGAAGAGGGCATAAGATCACATTATAGATGGTTGTGAGCCACCATGTGGTTGCTGGGAATTGAACTCAGGACCTCTGGAAGAGCAGTCAGTGCTCTTAACCTCTGAGCCATCCCTCCAGGCCCCCCCCTTTTTTTTTATAATGATTTTTTTCCCCTGGTTTTTCAAGACAGAATCTCTCTCTCCGTGTAGCCTTGGCTGTCCTAGACTGGCTTTGTAGGCCAGGCTGGCCTTGAACTCACATAGATCCACCTGCCTCTGCCTCCCAAGTTCTGGGATTAAAGGCGTGTGCCACCACACCTGGCTTTTATGATTTATTTTTATTTCGTGTACATTGTTTTTTGTTTTTGTTTTTGTTTTTTGTTGTTTTTTTTTTTGCCTGCATGTGTATCTCTGTATGAGGATATTGGATTCTCCTAAAACTGGAGTTACAGCAAGTATGTGGTAGTAGGAACTGAACCCGGGTCCTCTGAAAGAGAAGCCAGTGCTCTTAACCGCTGAGCCATCTCTCCAGCACCCCATCAGTGAGTTCTTGATGCTGGAGGACCTTGGAAGGTTAATTCCAGATTGTTGACAGGGAGGCTAATACAGAATGAAATCCCACCAAGCTTCCTGCGGTGTGCCAAGTGCACGCAGGCAACCCAGAGCAACTGGCTTCTGCTTCCTCCTTTAGTTTAAGGACCGCAGAGGATCACCTGCAGCCTCTAATACAGATGTACCTACCTGGGATGAGAATTGTGTGCAGGGGCATCACCTCCACACCATGGACCGGGTATCCAAAGGGCAGATTGGGTGGCGCCAGGAGAGGTGGTGGGCGGGGCAGCCCTTTTCTTCAGGAGAAAGCAAGAATGAGAGTTGGTGTACAATAACATACATTTAAGAACCACCCTCATAATCAACATCAAGAACAAGTAAATCGGGAGGCAGAGGCAGGTGGATCGCTGTGAGTTCGAGGCCAGCCTGCTACAAAGTGAGTCCAGGACAGCCAAGGCTACACAGAGAGACCCTGTCTCGAAAAACCAAAAAAAAAAAAAAGAACAAGTAAAATTATTATCTATATATGCATATGATTTCAGATAATAAAAAGTAAACCCCCCCTTTTTTTTCCAATACAGAGTTTCTTTATGTAGCCTTGGCTGTCCTAGAACTCACTCTGTAAACCAGGCTGGCCTTGAACCCACAGAGATCCTCCTGCTTCTGCCTCCTGAGTGCTGGGATTAAAAGTTTATGACACCACTCCTTGGCTAAAAAAAAGTAAATCTTAGTGCAAGAATACTGCCATCCCTGAGACAGGCCCTTTTTATTTGCCTGCTTCCTGAGGTGAAATATGTCCATATCAGAAGCAAGGTACATATTCAGTTAGAGGCAGCCAGCCCTGCATAAGGGGCATTGCTCCAAATCAGCGGTTCTCAACCTGTGCGTCCGGTGACTCTTTCACAGAGATCGGCTAAGACCATTGGAAAGCACAAGACATTTCCACTACAGTTCATAACTAGCAAAATCACAGCTATGAAGTAGCGACAAAAAAAAAGAATTTTATGGTTGGAAGTCACCACAACATGAAGAAGTGTGCTAAATGGTCACAGCATTAGGATGGTTAAGAAGCAATGCTCTGAAACCTCTTGGTTCTTAGTCACAAGCAACTCCATCTTGTTGGTTTGAGACAAGTCTTGCCGTGAGCTGGGACTGTAAACATGTGCTAGCATTCCCAGCATGTACAAAGGCCCCTTTAATAAAAGCCAGCCAGAACCTAATTTATTTTATGTTTCTTTCTTTTTTTTTTTTTTTTGAGACAGGGTTTCTCTGTGTAGCCTTGCCTGTCCTGGACCCGCTTTGTAGGCCAGGCTGGCCTTGAACTCACAGTGATCCACCTGCTTCTGCCTCCACCTCCCAAGTGCTGGGATTAAAGGCCTGTGCCACCACGCTCAGAACCTATTTTAATTCCCTTCTCAACCAACCATTTTGGTATCAATCCTTTGTCATTGAAGGGGGCGGGGGAAGCGGCGAGCCCCTGGGGCTGTAAAACTCAGTGGCAGAGCATTTGCCTGACACGTGCAAGGACCTGGGTTTGATTCCCTGTGCCACAGGAGAAGAACTGGGGTGGCGGCATGGAGTGGGGCTCAGAGGTCCAGTGCTTTGCCTGGCTTGTCAGAGGCCCTGAGTTCAGTCTCCAGCACTGTCAAAAGATAGTGACACACTCTGCATACAGTATGTTCCCAGCATATGGAATCACCGCCTTTCTGTGCTGGCCTTGGCACCTGGTGGCTGAGCCACCATCATCACTGAGCTGTGCCGAACTCTGTGTCCCTCCTTGTCTATCAGCTCTATTTAAATGTTCTATATACACAAAACCCAGGAAATCTTCCTTGGGGCACACAGTACTGCATTGCCTTCCTCTGTTTACTTCCAGCACTTCCTCCCAGGGGCCCCTCAGGAGAGTGAGGTCCAGATTTATTTTTAGGGTTCCTCGCCTCCCCAGCACTTAAGCACTCTCCCCATAGACCCCAAGAGCGCCCCTTCCCCCCGACAGCCTGCATCACCTCCTCTGAAAGTGTTCGAATTCTGCCTGTCTCCTGGCGTTCACAGCTGGGAGGTCATTTTTGTTATAGGCATCCTGAAAATTATATTTTCTTCGCAGTTGGCCAGAGTCACAGTCGCATTGATTTTTAGGGAAGAGCCTAAAACAAGCGAGAGAAGCAGATACACACAGATGGCTGATGGGACAGAGGGCAACTGCGCCCTAATCTTATGGCTCACTCACCCTGAAAAATCTCTTTTACCACATGGCTGTTCTGATTGGGTTGGTACCCTGGACCTTACAGAAATCCCTCACAGAGACAGGATGAGAGAGGTGAGGTGGCAGGATGAAGGGAGGAACTAAAAGACCCTTCTCTCAGCTGGGCAGTGGTGGTGCACGCCTTTAATCCCAGCACTTGGGAGGCAGAGGCAGGCGGATTGCCGTGAGTTCGAGGCCAGCCTGGTCTACAAAGTGAGTCCAGGACAGCCAGGGCTACACAGAGAAACCCTGTGTCAAAAAACAAAAATAAAACTCTTCTCTCTTTCTTTTCCTTTTTTTTTTTTTTTTTTTTTTAAATATTTTTATTTAGTTTTAATTTATGTGCATTGGTGTGAGGGTGTCAGATCTTGGAATTACAGACAGTTGTGAGCTGCCATGTGGGTGCTGGGAATTGAACTCAGGACCTTTGGAAGAGCAGGCAGTGCTCCTAACCACTGAGCCATCTCTCCAGCCCCTTCTTTTCCTTTTTGAGACAGGATCTTTTTTGCTGTTGTTGGTTGGTTGGTTGGTTTTGGTTTTAGAGACAGGGTCTTTTTGTGTAGCCTTGGCTGTCCTGGAACTTGCTTTGTAGACCAGGCTGGCCTCGAACTCACAGAGATCCACCTGCCTCTGCTTCCCAGAGTGCTGAGATTAAAGATATGGGCTGCTACACCCGCCTTGAGACAAGATCTTGTCTGTGTTACCCAGACTGGCCTCAAACTCATGGCAACCCCCACTGCCTTCAGCCTCCTGAGTGCACCACCATGCCCAATAGCCCTCTCTTGAATTAGCCCCTCCACTTTGCTTCTTGAAACCCAGGGACCAGGCATTTCCGTTGGCAGCTGATGCCAGGAAGCAGCATCGATCCAGCGAGGTTGTAAGTTTGCTGAGTGCTGTAGAGAATAGAGCCAGGATCCCACAGACCACGCCTGGTCTCTCAGAGTCACTTTAGGAATCAGCACCTGTTCAGAGTTGTCTACAACACCCAGGGCCTCTCCCTACCGCCCCCCACACCCCCCTCCCCACGAAGAAGCAGAGAAGAGTCACTAGGAAGACTGTGACGAGGCCGGAGCACCTAGTGTCTCACCAGATGCCATCGTAGGTAAACAGGTTCCTCAGACGCTCCTCTGGTAGAAGTTTCAGCGCTTGGCTGACCGGCGCAGGCTGCGGGAACTCTGGCTTAGAGGTGCTGAACACTGCTTGAAAGGACTCACTTCTCAACATAAATACAACAACAGCAAGTCCTAGGACTATGACCGATGACTTTAGGAGCCACAGAAACCTGGAGCTGGCAAAACACACAGAGAGAAGGCAAAATGCATTTTTAAAAAACTTGATCTTGAGGGCTTGGGGAAATAGATAGCTTAGCTACACATGAGGCCCGAATTCAGTCTCCAGGACCCACGTAAAAGCTGGGTATGGACTGGTAGACGGTTCTGTGGGTAAAAAGGCTTCCCGTGCAAACCCGAGGATGAAGTTTCTGGAACTCATGGCAGAAGGGCAGTTCCAATTCCCAAAGATGTCCTCTGACATCCACACCCAAGACATGGCATTCGCACATATACACCACACACACACACACACACACACACACACACACACACACATACACAATAACATTAAATTATTTGGGGGCTTTTGTAGAGTTTTTTTGTTTGTTTCAGACAGGCCCCACCATAGTGCCCTGGCTGGCCTGAAGTTCACTATGTAGACCATGCTAGCTTTGACTTCATAGGGATCTGCCTGCCTCTGCCTCTCATGCTAGGATTAAAGGCATGCACCACTACTCTTGGATTACTAATTATCTTTTTAAAGTTGGGTATGACGTCACATGCTTGTAATCCTAAGGTTAAACAGGAAGACCGTGGAGGACCTCAAAGGGCTTACTGGCCAGCCAGCGTAGCCTAATGATGAGCTCCAGGTCAATAAGTGACTGTCTTTTTTGTTGCTGTTTGGTTGTTTTTGAGACAAGGTTTCTCTGTGTAGCCCAGGCTGTCCTGGAACTTGCTCTGTAGATTGGGCTGGCCTTGAACTCACAGAGATTCCCCCTGCCTCTGCCTCCAGTGCTGGGACTAAAGGCATACACCACAACCGCCTGGCAGAGACACTTGTCTTTTTTTTTTTTTTTTAACATTATTTCTTTATTATTTATTTATACAGTATTCTGCCCACATGTGTGCCAGAGGAGGGCACCAGATCTCATTATAGATGGCTGTGAGCCACCATGTGGTTGCTGGGCATTGAACTCAGAACCTTTGGAAGAGCAGACAGTGCTCTTAACCTCTGAGCCATCTCTCTAGCCTGAGACACTTGTCTTAAAGGTGAAATATTTCTAAGGAAAACAAAGAAGAATCAAGTGACAACAAAAGGACTCAGAAGCATCCCAAATGATGAGAAGGGCAAAGGGGGAAGGGGGCAGGATCACAGCTGAAGCTCAGGTTATCAGTCGGTTTTGTGTTAAAGTAATTAAATGACTCGCAAAAGAGTATTTTGGGGGGGGCTCACTTGCCCCACCCCTACCCCCGCGGTTTAAGAAGTTCAAGTCATTGCAAAGAAGGTCCCAAGGGAGTTCCTCACATCAAAACAAAACAGGACGTTGGGAGAGGGGAATCCAGCCCAGTGGACAGTACCACCTGCAACCAGTGCGGTTCTTTGTGTTTGTGACCTTCACGCCAGGGAACCGACAACAAAACATCTGTTCACTCTAAACACAGAGCGGCAACAGACCAACACGATGATTATACTAAAATCCAACTTGGCGAACTAATGGATTTATTGGGAATGTGGGTGAGAGGTTTCTTATAGAAGGGATAACCCACTGTTTTTTGTTTTGTTTTGTTTTGTTTGTTTTGTTTTTCGAGACAGGGTTTCTCTGTGTGGCCTTGGCTATCCTGGACTCACTTTGTAGACCAGGCTGGCCTCAAACTCACAGCGATCCGCCTGCCTCTGCCTCCCGAGTGCTGGGATTAAAGGCTTGCGCCACCACGCCTGGCTAGAAGGAACAACCCAAAGGGAGCTGCTTTACCAAAACGCTGACCCACCCCAACGAGGGGCTCACAACTCAAGACTACTACAGCACTGCAGAAATTGCAGAAACTGCTTTTCCACGGGGCTCGGGGTCTCCTACGGCTGCTGGAAGAGCACGTAGCCCGTAGCCCAGGAGGCTGCTTACTGTCTTTATAGTCTTAGGGAGGGCGCAGTGTTAGCAAACAGGCGATTCAGCCAGCCTGCCTTGAGGGCCCCAGACTTGTGCAGGATGTAAGGACCCCCCCCCCCCCCCCCCGCCTTCCTGGCTCACTTGCCTGCTGCCTCTACATCTTCTGCAGGCCTTCTCCCTGCCCCCCCACCCCCACGTCCCACGTGCCCCCAATAAACTTCCTTATACCAGATCTGTTGCGTGGCATAATTCCTCAGGGAGTACACCTTGGCATGGGCCCGCCGTAATATCCCCTCGCAGTTCATCATTATAGACCGTAACATGGGTGCGGTGACCTCCGTGGGCTCTTCTGGTATCTGAACACACTGGCTTCCCTTGTCCTGCTACACCTGCCAACACATTCTAGTCCACTCGCTAGGCGCTCCAGCCAACACCAACAAACTGGTGAGTGCTCTAAGCTCTTCTCTGTGTCTGACCATTGTCCTGGATGAGACTTTGTTTTTCCAGCACTTTTCTTTCTGGCTCTCTCCGCTTCTGTAAAATCCTGGTATCGGGTAACCGTGTTTGCTCGTGCTCCTAGCACCAGCCCCTGTCTGAGTAAATGACAGTTTACCAGAACAGTTTGTGCCTTCATCAGTTTGGTCTCTTCGGGGTTCCTTGGGACGCCAGGTTAAGAGCACTGGCTGCTCTTCCAAAGGTCCTGAGCTCAGTTCTCAGCAACCACATGGTGGCTCACAACCATCTGTGATGAGATCTGTTGCCTTCTCCTGGTGTGCAGGCAGAACATTGTATACACAATAAATAAAATAAATCTTTTTAAAAATATATATATATATCAGCAGGGCGGCAGTGACTCACGCCTTTAATCCCAGCACTGGGGAGGCAGAGGCAGGTGGATCGCTGTGAGTTCGAGGCCAGCCTGGTCTACAAAGTGAGTCCAGGATAGCCAAGGCTACACAGAGAAAAAAAAAGATAATACATATCACAGAAACACAAATGTTTTTAAATAGCAACCATGTCAGTCACATGGCTTGCAACTGGCCATGTGTCTTCACCATCTTTAAATGACCACATGGTATAAAGCAACATTTATAAAGCTCCAGCGGGGCTTGGTGGTACACGCCTGTAATCCCACCACTCAGGGAGGCTGAGGCAGGTGGATCTCTTTGAGTTTGAGGTCAGCCTGGTCTATAAAGTGACTTTTAACCATATGCAATAATTTATAAGTCAATAATCTATAACCAAGACATACAGAATATAATAAACTCATACATTTAAGGCCAGTCAGAAATAAACATATAATGGCTAAAAATACTAGCAAAGACATGAATTAGCTTTTGTTAATCTGAATAGACCTTAGTAACCTTGAAATTTCACCATGATATAAAGAATATTTTAAACCAAGGTTGAATCACTTATGCAGTATATTATAAAAGTAACTTTGTACCAAGAAGAGACTTGATTCCCTATGAGCATATACAGGGGGAAGAGGTCCCCCTCAGTCACAGTCATAGGGGAGGGGAGTAAGGGGAAAATGGGAGGGAGGAGGAATGGGAGGATACAAGGGATGGGATAACAATGGAGATGTAATATGAATAAATCAATAAAACATATTTTTAAAAAAGTAACTTTGAATTTCTATCATATAAAAATCTGTACCAACCTAAAACATGAAACTTGTTGCTTTCTTAGTGTAAAAAGAGGGGGCTGGAGAGATGGCTCAGTGGTTAAGAGCACCGTCTGCTCTTCCAAAGGAACAGGGTTCAATTCCCAGCACCCACATGGTGGTTCACAACCATCTGTTATGTGATCTGGTGCCCTTTTCTGGCCTGCAGGTGTACATAATAAATAAATAAATAAATAAATCTTAGTGTAAAAGAAGATGAAGTGATAAGCAGAGAGAGCATTAGGACTAAGAAGTTTTTTGTTTGTTTGGCTGGTTAGTGGTTGGTTTTTTTCAAGACAGGGTTTCTCTGTGTAGCCTTGGCTGTCCTGGACCTCAAACTGTAGACCAGGCTGGCCTCGAACTCACAGAGATCCACCTGCCTCTGCCTCCCAAGTGCTGGGATTAAAGACATGCATCACCACTGCCCGGCTTATGTCTTCACTCTTTATTTTAATATTACAAAAACACAATTGGGAGGTTTTTAACTTCTTCTTTTTTTTTTAATTTGGAGGTTTACAACATTAAAAAGTTAAAAATCATTGTCGTAAAATATTTTTAGGCATCCTGGTGTGGTAGCACACACCTTTGATCCCAGCACTCACAGAGACAGAGGCAGGTGGGTAGCTGTGAGTTCAAGGCCAGCCTGGTTTACATAGTGTAGCCCAGGACAGCCAGAGCTACACAGAGAAACTCTGTCTCAAAAAAAAAAAAAAAAAAAAAAAAATCAAACAAACAAAAAAAATCCCAGAAAACCCAAATCCCAAATCCAATCAACCAAACAAGCAAATATATTTAACTTTGTTTTTGCTAATGTTGTTAAGCTATAATATAGCTTTTAGATTTTTATAAACTATAGAGTTTTTTTTATGAACTAAATTATATGGGAAACTACTATGTTCTATAATGATACACCACACGGAGATAAGAAAGTTTCCAGTCTCTTTATGGACTACGAATATGAATGAAAATGTTTTATTTTGATTCTAGAAGAGCTCCAATTCAGAATATGATTTTTCTGACAATAAACCTAACAAGGATAGCACCTAAGTCTTAGTCTTTAATGATAACTAAAAAATACAAGTTAATATTCAGTCACTTTATAAATGATCAAATCCTCCCTATGTTGAGAAATATAAGCCTCATTCTCCTAGAGCTGCCACCACCCGGTCCAGACATTGTCTAAAACCTTGTCAGAGAACAGGTCGCAGATATAACTCAGATGCTAAGAACTAATGTGATTAGTGACAAGATTAATCTTTTCTTCCCCCTGAGACAGGGTTTCTCTGTGTAGCCCTGGCTGTCCTGGAACTCTCTTTGTAGACCAGGCTGGCCTCGAACTCACAGAGATCTACCTGCCTCTGCCTCCTGAGTGCTGGGATTACAGGTATGCACTACCACGTCCTGCTCACAAGATTAATCTTTATTTAGCCTCCTGTACATGTTTTCAAAGTTAAGCAGAAAGTAAGTAACTAGAAACAAGCAAAGTTTGTTTCTTTAGATCTACTTAAGATGGATGTAATCCTCAAACACTTCTGCAGGATATGGCATTTAAAGTGTTTAATTTTTTTGTTTTGTTTTGTTTTGTTTTTTTCGAGACAGAGTTTCTCTGTGTAGCCTTGGCCACCCTGGACTTACTTTGTAGACCAGGCTGGCCTCGAACTCACAGCGATCTGCCTGCCTCTGCCTCCCAAGTGCTGGGATTAAAGGCATGCGCCACCACGCCCGGCTTAAAGTGTTTAATTTTTAAAAAGCTTTTTTGTAAAATGGGCAGTGGTGGCACACGCCTTTAATCCCAGCACTTGGGTGGGGGGTGGGGGGTCAGAGGCAGATGGATCGCTGTGAGTTCGAGGCCAGCCTGGTCTACAAACTGAGTTTAGGACAGTCAAGGCTTTTTTGTGATAGACATGTCAATTCCTCATAGAATCCCTAATCTCCAAAGACGACGATGGGCACAGAAGACACTCCAGCTGAAACTTGTTTAAATGAGGCAAAGCTGGCCACATTTAAAGCACTGGAAGTGCTTGGTCTGCACTTCCCACTTACTCGGGTAAAATTTATCCTTCTCAGGTCTCTGATGGATTTGAAGACCAGGCTAGTGAAAGATTTATCAGTTTAAGAACAGAAACAAAGGTTTCAGATGCCTTCTCAGTCCTCTCCTAGAGCTGCTACCACTAGATTAGAAAAACCTTGTTACTAGATTAAAAAAAAAAAAAAAAAAGATCACAAGCTAGGTGTGGTGGTGAAGCCTCTAATTCCAGCACTCGGGAGGCAGAGGCAGGTGGATGTCTGTGAGTTCAAGGCCAGCCTGCACTACAAAGTGACTCCAGGGCAGCCAGGGCCCCACAGAGAAACCCTGTTTAAAAAAAAAAAAAAAAAAAAAAAAAAAAAAACAGGTCACAGATGTTATTGTTTTTGGTTTTTTGGAGACAGGGTTTCTCTATGTAGCCTTGGCTATCCTGGACTCACTTTGTAAACCAGGCTGGCCTCGAACTCACAGACATTGCCTGCCTCTGTCTTCACCACTCCCAGCTCTACCGTTCCTTTATCGAAAGGAAGGTGCTTTACAGTGACTGCTCCCAGTAATCTCACCTGTGTCTCTTGGTGAATAATTGGGTTGGAAGAAAATATAAAGTTTATGTAAGGCCTGAGGATACAGAATATTAAGTTATGAGGACCCAAGAGAGTATTTTAGGAGCTAAGAAGGTGTTTTAAGGGTGATAAATGCAAGTGAAAGCCTAGGCAGTGATAAGAAAGTGATTTAAGGTATATACAAGGAAGGAAAAGTGTTTCAGATTTCTTCCTGTTCCTGTGCTACTGCTGGATTAAGGCTTAAAAGTTCAGAGATTTGTCACTGATCAATGGAGCTCTGACTTATTAATCTAATTCTGGGAAAGCATCCCACTGTATGATCTACTGTCATAGTTCTAAGCTCAAGATTTTAAATTTCCTTTGGTTTGTCTTTTAAGTATAGACTTAAAGGTGCTTGTAGTAGATGTAAATATGTTTTTGTTTTTATCCCAAGTGTGGGATGTGAAACAGACTTGTGTAAGAGTGTACAGTGTTTATCCACTGGAAACAGACTTGTGAGAGAACAGGTAATGTTTGTCCACTAGAAGAGGAACCGTCTCTTGTAGGGACATGGTTTTTCCCAACATACTGGTACGGACTCTGAGAGGAGAAGTTTTTTTGGTCTTGGCATCATTTGGTTGTTCATCGCTCCCCTTTAAGATGCTTCTAGAGAGAACTGCTCCAGTGAATGCCTCGCGGTTCTGGCAGCTGCGGTTGCAGTGACCTTTGATGACCTGCTGGTTTGCTGCTTAACAGGTCTGCTGGAATCCTATGCCAGTGGAATCACTCCAAGGAACCGAGTCTAAAAAGGTTTACTTCTCTTGTTCCCATTAACCTTTTTTCTCTCCTAAGATAGGTGGGTTGGAAGGGAGGTATAAGCATTAAAGAGCCCCAAATAAAGTCGATTTAAAAACGTTCAAAGTGGGCTGGAGAGATGGCTCAGAGGTTAAGAGCACTGGCTGCTCTTCCAAAGGTCCTGAGTTCAATTCCCAGCAACCACATGGTGGCTCACAGCCATCTATAATGAGATCTGGTGCCCTCTCTGACTTGCAGGTGTTACATGCAGGCCGAACGCTGTATACGTAATAAATCAATCTTTTAAAAAAAAATAACCTTCAAAGCCTACAGGTGTTTCTCATTGTGCTAAATTTATATACACCTAGTGTTCTTTTTTTTTTTTTTAAAGATTTATTTATTATATATACAGTGTTTTGTCTACAGCTGGTTGTGAGCCACCATGTGGTTGCTGGGAATTGAACTCAGGACCTTTGGAAGAACAGCCAGTGCTCTTAACCTCTGAGCCATCTCTCCAGCCCCACACCTAGTGTTCTTGACAGAGGAAAAAATCCCCTCACTGGTGATGTGTGGCCATAATGAAAATCAAGATTAGGTGAGTTTCTGCCTCTTTTGCTCCACAGAAGGCTTCTGTCTTCCCTGAGCACACCTCAAAGAGCATTCATGCTTTTAACCCAAGATCTTTTTTCCCCCAAGCCTCTGCTATGCTATGACACAAAGACGTGTGCCTCTGCAGCGTGCGTTTCAGCGCAGATTACAAACAATGATAATGCTAATTTGTCTGAAGTTCCTCTTCTTGTAAACTTAAAAGGATTCTTGGGAAATCCACTGGGATCCACCTCTCACAGGTCAAACAGGTTCCAGGTAAGCAACTCTGTCAATCAACACCCTAAGTTGATCCCTACCTTTTGTCTATTTCGGAGGGTGGAATTCCTCCTCTTGTCCCTGGTTTTATGAGTCCCCTTCCCAAACTACCAAGACCATGGGCCTAAAAGTTTCAAAAATATACCTAGGAAAAAAAAATTTCCCTGACCTACTTAACTTTATCTTTATACACACACACACACACACACACACACACACACACACACACACACACATTGTTGTGCCTGGCTCACAAAAACCCCAAAGACCACCAAGGAGCCAATTCTGATGCAAACACACAAGGGTCTTTATTGCTAGCTTATTGCCAGCTTAAGCTGGGCTCACACCATCACTAATGTAGTGGCTCTCAGATGTGAGTCTCCAGCCTAGGGAGGGAGGGATTTTTATGCATTCGTAGCAAGCAAGCAGGCAAGCAAGAGGGTTTCCAGCCTGGCGAGGGTTTCATTGGTTAACATTTGTAGCAAGATGTTGCCCTTTGGATTGTGGTGCAAGTCTGGTACCAAACCACACATGACCAGCTTTTTGGAAGATCTAAAGAATAACTCTTTTAAAGGTCTGAAGAGGCACCTGGATATTCAGCGCCTTCCTGTTTTCCAGCTGATTGGTAATTCTGTATCTCTGCCCCAAGTGTATCTTCTGTGGTTTTTCCTATGTTCAGAGTTCCGGACTAGGTCACCCAAATACAGAAATGGAATTTTTAAGCAAAATGGAGTTTACTTTGGTCTGTCAAGATATATACACATACATACACACATACATATATATATGTATACAGGCACGCAGACAGAGACACACACACACTCTCCTGCCAAGTCCAGGAAACACCTGGGACAGCAGCCAGGACAGCTCCAAAGCAGTTACCCACTGCTGCTGCTGCAGACCAGCCTGGCAGATGGCTTCAGCTAGGTTGTAAACACTCACATGTATCCTAGACAACAGTGAAACAACCAGCCCTCCCAGGACTTGCCAGGACTTTGCCAGGTCTCCAAATTTTCTTAGGGTTCCCAAAGACATTTTCATCCCCCTATCTACAGGAAGCAGCCTAAAGAACACAACGCCCTCATCCCTGCCTCACTATCCTTCCTACTTCCTCATTTTTGTTTTTGTTTTTCGAGTCAGAGTTTCTCTGGGTAGCTTTGGCTGTCCTGGAACCAGGCTGGCCTCGAACTCACAGAGATCCGCCTGCCTCTGCCTTTCAAGTGCTGGGATTAAAGGCGTCCACCATCACCACCACCACCACCTCACCCCACCACTACCTAGTTCCTCATTTTTAATTAAACAAAAAGGGAGGAATGCTAGTGTACAGGCAATTCAACTGGCCTGCCTTCAGGGCCTTAGCAATTGCTCTGTCATCACCTGCCACTGTCCCACCAGGTGCACCGTGTGTGTGTGTGTGTGTGTGTGTGTGTGTGTGCAGGATATAAGGACCCCCAGCACTCCAGCCCTCTGTTCCAGTTTCACCCTCTCCCCCTCTCTCTGTTCTAGGTGCCTCCTTCCCTGCCCCCTACTCTGCCTACATGGCTCCCTCGCTGTCTCTATACATGCTCTAGGCACTCCTTTCCCTCCCCCCCCTCCCCGCCCCGAGTAAACTTCCTCATATCAGATCTGTTGCATGGCTTGTAGTTCCTCAGGGGCACACCATGGCAGGTGGTCAGGGAGGCCAGAAGAGAGGGCCAGTTCCTTGGAACTGGAATTGCAGACAACTGTGAGCTACCTAATGTGGTTCCTCTGCAGAAGTAGCAAGGGCTCTTAACCACTTAGTCATCTGTGCTGCCTCTGACTTTCAATTTTTTAAAATTAATTAAGCCGGGCATGGTGGCGCATGCCTTTAATCCCAGCACTCGGGAGGCAGAGGCAGGCGGATCGCTGTGAGTTCGAGGCCAGCCTGGTCTACAAAGTGAGTCCAGGATGGCCAAGGCTACACAGAGAAACCCTGTCTCGAAAAGCCAAAAAAAAAAATAAATAAATAAATAAAATAAATTAATTAATTATTATGTAAACAGTGTTCTCCCTGCATGTACACCTGCAGGCCAGAAGAAGGCCTCAGATCTCATTATAGATGGTTATGAGCCACCATGTGGTTGCTGGGAATTGAACTCAGGACCTCTGGAAGAGCAGTCAGTGCTCTTAACCTCTGAGCCATCTCTCCAGCCCCAGACTTTCAATTCTTAGCAGACTGAATTTCAAAAAATTACAAAAGAGGCTGGCCTACAATTCTCAAAGCCCTAGCTATCCTTAGCATCATTAATAATAAAATAACAATTACTAATAATAACAACAATACCCACCACATGTGGTTATTCACAGTTTTAATCCTATGCTTCCTATGAAAAATAAGTATGTGCTTTTAACTCTAAGCCATGATGCAGAAATCTTCTTTTTCAGGGCAAGGTCTCACTGTGTAGCTCTGGCCTGGAACTTCCTATGTAGACCAAGCTGGCCCTGAACTCTCAGAGCTACCCTCGCTTCTGCCTCTTGAGTGCTGGGGTCAAGGCATGTCCCACTGCATCCAACCTCCAAATGGAAACTTTAAAGCTCTCCAGAGCAGCCAGGCATGGTGGCACATGCCTATACTCCCAGCACTCAGGAGGCAGAGGCAGAGGCAGAGGCAGAGGCAGGTGGATCGATGCAAGTTCAAGGCCAGCCTGGTCTACAAAGCGACCTGGTCTACAGAGAAGTGCTAAGAGAACCAGGGATGTTAATCACTTAGGGGTGTCTCCTCAGTGGAGGAGATAAAAATCAAACACCTGCATTCCATCCAGAAAGCTGAGAGTGGGGTTTATTTATTTATTTTGATTTTTCGAGACAGGGTTTCTCTGTATAGCCTTGGCTATCCTAGACACACTTTGTAGACCAGGCTAGCCTCGAACTCAAAAAAATCTGCCTGCCTCTTCCTCCCCACCCCCCAGTGCTGGGATTAAAGGCGTGTGCCATCATGCCCGGCGAGAGTGGAGTTTATTAATGACCACTAGACCTGCTATCTGTGAAAGCAGACCTCACCCGAATTCCCCACAATGATTATCCAAGACTCCTTCCCCCTAGACCATTACCCATCCTAAGGGACAATGTCACACGTACTTTGTAAAGAGGATCTCTTGTACTGTAGGAAAGGATCACCTGTCAATAAAAAGCTTCCGGCCTATTAGCTGAGGCAGGAACTTGGAGGTGGGGGTTCCGGGAGAGAGATGAGCTCTGGGATAGAGTCAGAGGCGAAAACCTATGGTCACAAAGGTTTGCAGTACTCTGTGACCTACTGACCTCTACACCATTGCTTAGAGATCTTTCTAGGTTCTAGGCCTTTTAGCTGTAGAACTGCCCTCGTGGTCTCAGGTACTTTGCACAAGAGTTGCTATGTAGTCACTCCATAAGTACCTGGAATTAGCTGATTAAATTGACTGTTGCCTGGAAACATTTTCCCAAATTGTACTGTGTTTTAAATATGCTGGAAGCCAGGTGTAGTGGCGCACGCCTTTAATCCCAGCACTGGGGAGGCAGAGGCAGGAAGATCACTGTGAGTTCGAGGCCAGCCTGGTCTACAAATTGAGTCCAGGACAGCCAAGGCTACACAGGGAAACCCTGTCTCGAAAAACCAATAAATAAATAAATAAATAAATAAATATTCTGGCATTCGGGCCCCACCCCCACCCCTTCCCGTGACTTCATCCAGGTTGATGAAGTCAATCGACACCCAGTTTTCACTGTTGGTTCTTTGTGTGGTTCATTTCTTTCATGAGACTTCCATCTTGTCTTGGTCAGTGTTCTAATTCTGCAAAGAGACACCATGAACAAGGCAACTTTTTTTTTTTTTAATTAAAAAAACTTATTTATTTGTATTTTATGTACATTGGTGCTTTGCCTGCATGTATGTCTGTGTGAGGGTGTCAGATCCCCTGGAACAGGAGATACAGACAGTTGTGAGCTGCCTTGTGGGTGCTGGAACTGAACCCAGGTCCTCTGGAAGAGCAGCCAGCGCTCTTAACCTCTGAGCCATCTCTGCAGCCCCGTGAGCAAGGCAACTCTTATAAGAGAAAGCATTTCATTTATGGCTCGCTTACAGTTTCAGAGGTTCAGTCTATTATCAGCATGGTGGCACGCTGGCAGAAACAGTGCTGGAAAAGTAGCTCAGAGCTATAGCCCGATTCACCAGTGGAGAGACCCTGGACTTAGAATGGGTTTTTGAAACTTCAGAGCCCACCCACAGTGACACATTTTCTCCAACACCACCACCTCCTAATCCTTTAAAATGGTGCCACTCCCTGGTTGAAATCTGTAAGCCTATGAGGGGCATTCTTATTCAAACCACCCCCACACCTCTAAATAAATAAATAGATAAATAAATAAATAAAGGCAGAACATAGTACACTATGAAACATGCTAGAGCTATAATGAGAGGAAAATGTTAATCAAACTTTAAATACATTAATCTCAGCACTCAGGGAGGCAGAGACAGGTGGCTCTCTGTGAATGAGTTCCTGAATACCCAGGGCTACTCAGAAAAAACCCGTTTAAAAAAAAAGCTGGGCAGGAGCCCGGCGGGTATAGTGGCGCACACCTTTAATCCCGGCACTCGGGAGGCAGAGGCAGGCAGATCACTGTGAGTTCGAGGCTAGCCTGGTCTACAAAGGGAGTCCAGGACAGCCAAGGCTACACAGAGAGACCCTGTCTTCAAAACAACAACAAAACAAATCACACACAAACAAACAAAAAATGAGGGATAACTATACTCTAGGCTGAGCTTTTAAAGAGCTAGTGACTTTAAAACACAGTTATTGACTTAGGAATCAGTAAATACATAGAATAAGTCCATGACCAGAAATGCTCAGTATTTTTAAAAAAACAAAACCAAAACTGTGCTGGGCACTGTGGCACATGCCTTTAATCCCAGCACTCTGGAGGCAGAGGCAGGTAGATCTCTGTGAGTCCTGGGACAGCCTGGTCTACAAAGAGAGTTCTAGGACAGCCAGGGCTACACAGAGAAACTCTGTCTAAAAAAAAAAAAGCTGGGCTTGGTGGCGCATGCCTTTATTAATCCCAGCACACGGGAAGCAGAGGCAGGTGGATCACTGTGAGTTTGAGGCTAGCTTGGTCTACAAAGTGAGTCCAGGACAGCCAAGGCTACACAGAGAAACCTGGTCTCAAAAAACAAAACAAAACAAAACAACAAAACAAACAAACAAAAACAAATCTCCTTCGACTATTAAAAACTATGTATTTTACCAAGAAGTGACTTGATACCCTATGAGCATATACAAGGGATGGGATAACCATTGAGATGTAATATGAATAAATTAATTTAAAAAATCTATGTATTTATTAGTTCGGGTGGGGGCAACGTATGTCAATGTGCATATGCTGTGGCTACATATGGAGATTAAAAGACAACTTTTGGAAGTAAGTTCCCTTTTTCCATCATGTGGGACTCGGGGATTAAACCTCAGTTTGTCTCTTTTGGTAGCAAGAACCGTTACATGCTGAGCGGTCTCCATGGCCGGTGGACTTTTTAAACAAAACTAGACTGACCTCAAACTCACTGTCTAGCCAAGACGTCATTGACTTCCTCTCCCTTGGGCCCCCACCTCCTGAACTTCCTGGTCCCTGTGCTTCTATGGCCCAGCCCAAGTGCTGAAACTACATGTGTGCAGCACTGCTTTAGATTTAAATCCCTGGATGTTTGGTCATTTTCGGTTGACCTCAGGGTCCTGTGTATGCCCAGCAAGCACCCTACCACTGAGTTACACTCTCAGCCCTAAGTTCTTAGACTTCTGACTCCCCAAATCTGGCTCCAGCTAGGATAACATCTTATGGCATAACCGTTAGCAGTGATTCTTCTGCTAGGAGAGTATTAATAAAGGTTTAATTTTTACGAGATAAGTAAAAAGATTTCATCCTGTTAAAACAGCACTGCTTACGTGCTTTTATGGAGCCTGATTGGAATATATATATATATATGTGTGTGTGTGTGTGTGTGTGTATATATATATATTTGTTTTGTTTTTTGTTTTTGTTTTTTGAGACAGGGTTTCTCTGTATAGCCTTGGCTGTCCTGGACTCATTCTATAGATCAGGCTGGCCTCGAACTCACAAAGATCCACCTGTCTCTGCCTCACAAATGCTGGGATTAAAGACATACACCACCACACCTGGCTGATTGGACTATATTTAAGAAGCCAGGTGGTGGTAGTGCATGCCTTTAATCCCAGCACTGAGGGAGGCAGAGGCAGGTGGATCACTGAGTTCGAGGACAGCCTCTCTACAAAGTTAAGTCCAGGACAGCCAGGACTACACAAAGAAACCGTGTCTCAAAAAAAAAAAAAAAAAAAACCAACCAACCAAACAAACAAACAAAAAAACAAAAAAGAAAGATCCAAGAAAGGTCCACAGTGTAACTTATAAAGTTATAAAGTCCATGCCAAAATAAGGACCCAGGGTGGAACATGGTGAGCACTGTGTCCTTTCAAGGATCCTTGCCATCAACAACAACTTGCTTTTGTAATGAGCAGGAACTTGGAACAATGGAAGCCTGAGCCCTGGATACTGCTGCCTCTTGTTTAAATACACACTTTTGTTGTTGTTGTTCAAGACAGGGTTTCTCTGTGTAGCCTTGGCTGTCCTGGAACTCACTCTGTAGACCAGGCTGGCCTCGAACTCACAGCGATCAGGCTGCCTCTGCTGGTTCTTATCTTTTTTTAAAAATTTAATTTAATTTAATTTTGTAAAGATAGAGTTTATCTGTGTAGCCCTGGCTGGGATTAAAGGCATGCAGAGAAGAGGCATTGCTTTCCCTGAGTTGCTTTTGTAGAGAAAAGCAACTAATGCACCTCCTCTTACAGTGACTGCTGCTAAAGGAGGGAAAGTCTGCTGGGGCATGCTTTTCCTGTGGTTCCTCCAAACGCTTGAGATAGAACTGGGACCTTCCTCCCCCTCCTCCAATCACAGGAGCCCAGACTGCGCACCATCCTATCACTGATGGCAGTGATCCCCCCCATCCTCTCCTCTCCTACTCGCTACTAAGACAATGGCCAAATGATGAAAAACAAAAATAAACAACTCTCCCTGTAAGCAGTCTGAGGTAAAGTGTGAAAAGATTTCATTATTCTCCTGCTGGCTGTAATGGTGCATGTCTTTACTCCTAGCATTGCCAAGGCAGACACTGAAGGATCTTTCTGGGCAACCCTGCTGAATTAGTGAGACACAACTCCCCCACCCCCAGCGCACCCCACCTAAAATTTTTTTTCTTTTCTTTTCTTTTTTTCTTTTTGGTTTTTTGAGACAGAGTTTCTCTGTGTAGCCTTGGCTGTCCTGGACTCACTTTGTAGTCCAGGCTGGCCTGGAACTCACAGCAATCTGCCTGCCTCTGCCTCCCAAGTGCTGGGATTAAAGGCGTGTGCCACCACCACCACCGCCCGCCCAGTCCCCCCCCCAAAAAAAATTTTAAGTCATTTTTGCTTTTTTTGAGATAATGTCCTGGCTGACTTGGAGCTCTATGTAGATCACAGCGGGCCTTGAACTCAGAGACCAGCCTGCTCTGCCTCCCGAGTGCTGGTATTAAAAAGGCGTGTGCCACCATGCTGAACACCTGTCTGTAAACCTGTCCCCACCTTTAAGGACACTGTAGTGTGACTCCTCTGGGCATATGTTGTAGTGGAGAGTCCATCCTTGGCTGTTAGCCATGGCTGCTTACTGAACAAGGCTGAGGTATCCAGGTTCCCCCTGGAAATGGTTCCCTATCTACACCTGTTAACAGTTGTTAAATAGAAGGAGCCAAGGGAGGGTCACAGGCTGGGCTGCTGGGACTGCAGCCATTTTGCCCTTCTGTTCTTCCAGCTGCAAAGTGGTCTCTGGGCGCTGCTAGCATACATAGGAAGTAGATAGTTGACTAGAAATGGGACTCTGTGGTGTGGCTCCCATGAGGTCATCATCCACAATGGGGTGCAACGTCTGCACCAATGCCGTCGTTTTGAGGTCACCCATGTTGCTGTGAGGAAGACCTCACTCATGCTCTGTCTGTAAGTCCCCAAAACTCATTGGTTTGTTAGGTTGGGCTTTGGTGGCATGCCTATGTAGGCCTGTCGTTGGTGTCTTATTTGGGGTTCAAAGCATTAGTTCACACCTTCCCAGAAGTTAAAGGTGCGAACCACAAAACTTATCTGAAAGAAGGAACAAAGGCCATTGCAGACTTAAAACAGTACCGTGGGTGGCAGATGTGAGAGACAAGATGATGGTGCTAGACATCAGGTCCAAAGTGAGTGCAGATTTTTTATTTTTTTATTTTTCCCTGCAGTTGTAGGCTGGACAGGTCCTGGCAAGCTCGAAGGCTTGCAAAGATGGACCCTTCCCGCATAACCAGCTGTGGGTCCGCCTCCCATTTCTCTGGCAACTCTTAGAAAGGGAAAGGTCGGCTTTGCTCCTGTTTAGGATTTAAAACACCAGATATAAAAGGGTGTGTATGTCAGGATTCCATTGAGCCTCACTAAAAAAAGTTAAAAGAATGAAATTGGAGTTTTATCTTTTAGCCTTGACTGGAGAACTGGTGTTCTGATCTACGTCAAAGATCAGAACATTACATATCATTGTTCTATTCCTTCCCTGGTTTTTAAATGCAACCGGACCTGTCTGTCTAGGAGACGGCCCTCCTACCAGAAGTGATCCATCCAAAGATGTGTTCAGAAAAGGGAATTAGCCTAACCTGTATTCCCTTTATGCCTAAAAGGTGTTGCAGATCTTCACTGCTAAGCCTATGCACTTTTCCAACTCAGGTATTTGTTTGTTTGGTTGGTTGTTTTTGTTTTGTTTTGTTTTTGTTTGGTTTGGTTTTTTTAGACAGGGTTTCTCAGTGTAGCCTTGGTTGTCCTGGATTCACTTTGTAGACCAGGCTGGCCTCGAACTCACAGTGATCTGCCTGCCTCCCAAGCGCTGGGATTAAAGGCGTGTGCCACCACACCTGGCCTTGTTTATTTATTTTGTATGTGGGGTAGTCGACATGCCTCACCCCATGTGAGTCAGAGGAAAACTTTTTTTTTTCTTTCCTTTTTTATTTGTTTGTTTGTTTGTTTAGAGACAGAGTTTCTCAGTGTAGCCTTAGCTGTCCTGGACTCACTTTAGAGACCAGGCTGGCCTCGAACTCATAGAGATCTGGCTGCCTCTGCCTCCTGAGTGCTGGGATTAAAGGTGTGCGCCACCACTACCCAGCTCAGAGGACAGCTTTCAAGAATCAGTTCTCTCTTGCCACCACATGGGTTCATCAGACTTGGGACAAGTGCCTTTACCCACTGAGCCATCTTGCCGGTCCCTCTTCTAAGTTTTAACTTTCCCTTTTTACTCGTTCTAGCTCTCTGGAGACCAGCCATAAGCTAAACCTACTTGTCCAGACACCCTGGACCTTCCCTGAACATCCCATCACCCCATAGCAACTGCCTACCGACCTCCATTGCTGAACATGCCAGATTGAGTCAGTATAACTGGGAGAAGCTTAAGAGCCGGGCGTGGTGGCGCACGCCTTTAATCCCAGCACTCGGGAGGCAGAGGCAGGCGGATCGCTGTGAGTTCGAGGCCAGCCTGGTCTACAAAGTGAGTCCAGGACAGCCAAGACTACACAGAGAAACCCTGTCTCGAAAAACCAAAAAAAAAAAAAAAAAAAAAAAAAAAAAAAAGAGCCGGAACTGCTGAGTGGAGTGGAACCAGCCAGCCAGAATTCAGAAAGAGGTAGAAAGGGTGAGCTTATTCTCCAAGACTAAGAACATTGTGGTCCTAGATTAGATTTTTATGGAGGCTAGAAGCTTCCGGCACTAGGCCTGGGTTAGCAGACAGAGGCAGTAAGCCTCAGAGACAATCGCCTCTCAAGAATGAAAGTTTCTTTTTTTCTTCCTGACAGCTGCTAAGATTTACCTTTCCTGCCCTGGTGATTTTCTCTCAGATGCTAATAAATCAGCCTTTCGTTTCCTCCTGAATCTATTTTAAAATTATTTTATTAGCAAGTCACACAATAAGGAACCCCAGTTTCCTACCTTCAGCTGAAACTTGGGAACATAGGCTGGGGTGGAGGTGGGGTGGGGGCAGGGCTGACTCAGTGACTAAGAGCTCCTGTTGCTCTGGCAGAGGAGCTAAGTGTGTGTGACTCCCAGCAGCCAATCACCTGCAACTCCAGCTCCAAAAGCTCTAGTGCCTCCTTTGGATTCCAGGGACATGTGCACAGACATGCATATACCTAGACACAGACAGATGTGCACACGCGCGCGCGCACACACACACACACACAAAATAAAACAAAAACCTTTAAGATGGCTTCATGGCTAGAACATTTGTTGTCCTCACAGAGGACCCTTATTTGTTCCTCGCTACCCACTTGGTGACTCAGAACTATCTATAACTCCAGTTCCAATAACCTTTTCTGGCCTCCACTGCCACCAGGTGCACATGGGGTTCACCTACATACATGCAGGCAGGCAAAAACACCCATACGCATAAGCATAAATAAACCACTAGGAAACACAGACAATAACCACTGAGCTTCAGGGTTGGCTATGTTCTCTGGACAGAGAATCCATCCAGATGAACAAAATGTCTAAGCCGTGGTGTTGTACTGACAGAGTCCATGGACGGGATTGACCCAGACAGGCAGAGTCCCGCCCGAAGAGCATCGGCAACCTCTAGCTAAAAGGCACAGGAATGAGACAGAAAGTGGATGCTGGAGACTTACTCAAGCTTTAGGCCAATTCTAGCTGTGTTTTCATTAAAATATGTTTCATTCAGGACTGGAGAGATGGCTCAGAAGTTAAGCTTACTAACTGTTCATCCGAAGGTCCTAAGCGCAATTCCTAGCCTCACAACCATCTATAATGAGATCTGATGCCCTCTTCTGGCATGCAGCTGTATATGCAGGCAAAACACTATAATAAACAAATCTTTTAAAATATATGTTTTGTTGGAGGGAAGATACGGTTTTTGGTTTGGTTTGGTTTGGTTTGTGTTGTTGTTTTAGATAGGGTTTCTCTGTGTAACAACCCTGGCTGCCCTAGACTCACTTTGTAGACCAGGCTGGCCTGGAACTCACAGAGACCCACCTGCCTCTGCTTCCCAAGTCCTGAGATTGAAGGAGTGTGCAACCACCACTTGGCTTTCATTAAAAAATATATAAACCTGAGTGTGGCAGGGCATACCTGTAATCAGAGAACTCAAGGGGCTGAGGGTAGAAAGCAAATTCCAGGCCAACCCAGGCTACATAGCAAGTCTTTAAAATGAATGGATGAATGAATTTGTGTTAACCTCTAGTAGGTTGATGATTGAGTTCTTGATTTAGTTTATTGATTGTGGTGCTACATTCAAACCCCCACTCCCAGCCCAGTCACTTTTAATGAATTCTTTTTTGTTGTTGTTTTTGTTTTGGTTTGTTTGTTTGTTTGTTTTCGAGACAGGGTCTCTCTGTGTTAGCCTTGGCTGTTTTGGACTCCTTTTGTAGACCAGGCTGGCCTCGAACTCACAGCAATCTGCCTGCCTCTGCCTCCTGAGTGCTGGGATTAAAGGTGTGTGACCTTTCTAATAAATTCCTAACTATCTTTAAATGGTTTCAACTTTAATTCACAGCTTGTCAAGTAGCAATAAATATACCCCAAGTAAACAAAAGTTTTTTGGGGTTTGTTGTTGTTATTTTATTTGTTTGTTTTTATTTTGAGTCCCTCTATGTAGCTCTGGCTATTCTAAAACTCTATGTAGACCAGACTGGCCTTACACTCACAGAGATCTGCCTGTCTCTGCCTCCTGAGTGTTGGGATTAAAGAAGTGTGCCACCAAGCCCGGCACGTACACACACACACACACACACACACACACACACACACACACACACACACACGATTGGGTGGGGCACACATACCAGGCAAGTATGGAGGTCAGAGGACAACTTTCTGCAGCTGGTTTCTCCTTCCCACCTTTTCGTGGTTCCAGGGAGTAGACCCAGGCCTGTCAGGCTTGTGGTACAAACGCCCTTACCCGCTGAGCCATCTCTCACTGGCCCTTTTGCTGTATTTGATGCGAGGAGTTTTACATTTTTGCATGGAGTTCTTCATCCCAGAGAGAGAAGACTTCCACCTTCGTTTCTCCAGTTACTGCTGTGTTTTAAGGATACAGGGGGGCTTCCCATGAGCAATTAAGTTTCCCCCATAATGTGGAATTTAATCTGAAGAACTCATTTGGGTAATTGGCTCCTGGCATCCACCTGGTTTTCAGTGTTAGGGCTGTCCAAATTGCCAGAAACATGATTAACCTGGATTATAGGGATCTGGTGGTTAGGTAAAAGTCAGAAGGCATCAGGACCTTTGTGAAACCTGTTCTCATCTGCCAAAAGCAGTCACTCCTCTTCCCTCTGGCAGAAGGCACACAGGGCTACCTGTGGCGTCTATCAGCATATCAAAGCTCATGGTACCGGCGGGCTCCCTGACATCACAGGCACCTGTTACACATTTCAAAGTCCATGGTAGCACCCCAGCCCTTCCCACCCTGCACTCCCTGGTTCCCTTCCCCGCAGCTACACGTCCTTCGGATACCTGGCTACTCTCACCATTCTCTCTCTTGCTCGCTCACTCTTTCCAGCCGAGCTCTATTCTCTGCCTCTTACTATCTCCACTGTTCTGCTTTCCCATTTCCCTAACGCTCTCTTCCCTCTGGATTCTTCAGATACCGCTGGCCGCTCTCTCTCTCTCTCTCTCTCTCTCTCTCTCTCTCTCTCTCTCTCTCTCTCTCTCTCTCTCTCTCTCTCCCTCTCCTCCCCTCCCTCCCTCTCTCCTTTCTCTCTCTCTCTCATAACTATAATAAAAACCTTAACCTTTTTATTGAGTGACTTGTCAGAACTTTCTTTCCTGCATCCCCTCACATATACTAGGCTACCTAGATTCTCTGCAAGAATAAGCTTGCAATTGAATCAATTTTATAACATACAAATGTTTTCCTAGATGTTTTAGAGAGTCGAGTTTTGTTCTGTGCTGTTCAACCTGTTTTTAAAAAAAACAAAACAGGGTTTCTCTAGCGTAGGCTGACCTTTGAAGCCTCTACAGTAAAAGGATGATGGCTGAAAGACAATACTAACCAGAGTAGAGGGCACTCTGTGCTCACTGGGCCCAGTAATTTGGAAGTTGAGACCGGAACTATGTTCTACTTGAGGTTTTTTTTTTGTTTTGTTTTGTTTTATTTAAGATTTATTTATTATGTATACAGTGTCTGCCTGCATGTACACTTGCTCACCAGAGGAGGGCACCCGATTATAGATGTTTGTAAGCCATCATGTGGTTGCTGGGAATTGAACTCACGACCTTTGGAAGAGCAACTAGTGCTCTTAACCTCTGAGCCATCTCTCCAGCCCTCTACTTGAGGTTTTAATTGATGCTTAAAAATTTAAATACCATGAAGACAGAAAGATGAGGCCAGCCTGGGCTACAAAGCAAGTTTGAAGTCCCAGACTAGGCCCTAGGGTCAATACCCAGCACCACCAAGAGGAAAAAACAACACACTGTAGACCAGGCTGGCATTGAACTCAGAGATCTGCCTGCCTCTGTTTCCCAAGTGCCAGGATCAAAGGCGTGCACCACCACTAGCCAGCTTTGAAGTATACTATTTTTCATTAAGTATGAATTAGACATCTTAACTCCCCAACATGGAGCCTGTTTGGTAACATAGAGCCCTCATGCAAACTAGACAAGCGCCCTACCACTGAGCTACACACCTGGCCTTCCATAATCCTTTCCTGTTCATAGCCATTTCACCCAATTTCAAAAAATCTTTAAAGAGTATAACTTTTTCATTGCCTTAAAGTGAAAGAAAAACTGGGAAGATGACACAGCTGATAAAAGCACTTGCTGTGGGAGTCTGCTGAACTGAGTTTGACCCCAGAGCCCCCACAAAAAGCCAAATGCAGTAGCTCGCATCTAATTTCTACCACAAAATGGGAAAGGGACTCCTTGAATTCCTGGCCTTGGGAGGCTGAGGTAGGCTGATCTGTGTGAGTTCGAGGCCAGCCTGGTCTACATAGTGAGTTCTAGGACAGCCAGGGCTATGCAGGGAGACCCTGTCTCAAAAACAAAAACAAACAAAACAACAAAACCAACAACAGCAAAATGGGAAGAGAGACTAGGAAGGTCAACAGGAAGATTTTCTGCCAGGTAGCCTGGAGCACACTTCACATTGGCAGAGGCAAAAAGGAGCCTGCCCCAACAAGGTGGAAGGTGAGGTCACCTAAAATTTGTCCTCTGACCTCTACACATGCACCACTGTGAAGATATTCACAAGTACGTACACACACGCACACACATACACATGTACACACACAGGCGCGCGCATGCATGCACACGCACACATGCACACATGCACACACACACTAAGTAAACAGAAAAATAAAAAACACAAGAAAATAATTATTGCTTATTCATTGGTTACCAAAATAATCCTATTCCAAAGAAGAGGGAGGTGTTAAAACTGGCCACAGTGGTAATGTGCTTCTGAGCCTAGTCCTATGGAGGCAGAGGAAGGACCTGGCATTCAAGGTCATTCTGGGATACATGGTTAATTCAAAGCCAGCCTTGGCTCCATGAAACGCCATCTCAAAAATCAGAAAGAGGAAAAGAAGAGGGGGGAAGAGGGTTGGAAAGCTGGCAGGATGGCTAGACACGTCCAGAGGTAAAGATGTTCGCTACCCTGATGACATGAACTTGACCCCCTGCAAACAACAAGGTAGGAGAAAAGTTGCCCCCCCTCCACCTCCTGTGTATGCGCTGCAGACAAAAGCCATCCTCAGAAGTCCACAACTTCACTGAAGTTAATTTGAGCTCATTTAAAGAAATGTGTTGTTCAAGTGAGTCCAGGACAGCCAAGACTACACAGAGAAACCCTGTCTTGAAAAACCAAACCAAAACCAAACCAACCACCCAAACAAACAAACAAACTGTCATTCAAGGGCCAAGGGAGGAAAATGTAATATTGGAACGAAAGTCTTTGCCAGGACACCGGATGTGATGCTGATGTCAAGTGCACCGTTACCACTTCAAGAAGTTGGGACTAGCCGGGCGTGGTGGTGGTGGTGGTGGCGCACGCCTTTAATCCCAGCACTCGGGAGGCAGAGGCAGGCGGATCGCTGTGAGCTCAAGGCCAGCCTGGTCTACAAAGTGAGTCCAGGGCAGCCAAGACTACACAGAGAGACTCTGTCTTGAAAAAAAAAAAAAAAAAGAAGAAGAAGAAGAAGAGGAAGAAGGAAGAAGTTGGGACTTTTGTATTTCCAGGACCTAGTAAGACAGCCAGCACATAGGGGTGGCACCCAATATCTGGCTTTGGTTTTGTTTTTTTATTTTTTTATTTTTTTAAGTGTGTGTATGTGTGTGTGTGTGTGTGTGTGTGTGTGTGTGTGTGAGAGAGAGAGAGAGAGAGAGAGAGAGAGAGAGAGAGAGAGAGAGAGAGAGAGAGAGAGAGAATGTGTAAGTACCTGAGGAGTCCTAAGCAGAGTTTCAGACTCCCTTGGAGCTGCAGTCACAGGCGCTCATGGCCTGCTAGACATCAGCTCTGGGAATCAAACTCGGGGCCTCCGCACTGGCGCTATGTGCTTTTACCTCCTGAACCACCTCTCCAGCCCGCAACATTTGTTAAATGAAATTTTAGTACATGGCCCAAATACCCAAAAACCCATAGAATTGAGCTGAAATCCAACCAGCTCCTTCCAGAATGGTCCTGGGACAACCTCCTCCCTCGGTTTCCCCAACTGTAAAATGGAGATTTCAGCAGGATATTCTTCATAGACGTTGTTAGAAACGCTACTGAAAGATCCGCTCTGCGCTACAGCCCATGCACCCACGTTGGTCTCCTGGTTCCTTCCCACTTTGTGCTCAGGGATTTCTGTACACTTTACAGAGAAATATGATCCCAGAGCCCACTCTTTAGTGCTCCACAGGGTATTAAAATGAACTTTTCTCGCTTTTGGAGACAAAGTCTCATATAGCCCAGGCTGGCCTCGAACTCACAACATAGCAAAAGATGACCCTGAACAGCAGGAATAACTGCAACACACACCACCACACTGGCTTTTGATTTTTTGTTGTTGGTGGTGGTTTTTTCTCAAGATAGGGTTTCTCTGTGTAGCCTTGGCTATCCTGCACTCGCTTTGTAGACCAGGCTGGCCTTGAACTCACAGCGATCCGCCTGCCTCTGCCTCCTTAGTGCTGGGATTAAAGGCACACTGGCTTTAGAAACAGATGTAGTAATTAACATATAATCAGTTTAGTTTATGGGACATTAATCTCTTCCTGCGTCGGTGGGGCGGGTGTGTTGAGGGGAGCTGTCCGTTTTTTAGAGGTAGAATTTCACTGGCTGGAAGAGATGTGTCCCTAAGCCACACTGGCCAGCACCATACAGTAGAAACGGGAAAATAGCAAACAGCATTAAAAATGTAGATCTAAACATATAATTCCAGCTTTTGTTTTGTTTTGTTTTTTTGTTTTTCGAGACAGGGTCTCTCTGTGTAGCCTTGGCTGTCCTGGACTCGCTTTGTAGACCAGGCTGGCCTCGAACTCACAGCGATTCTCCCAGGTGCTGGGATTAAAGGCGTGTGCCACCACACCAGGCCACAATTACAGCTTTTTATAAGTGGAGGAAAGACGAAGTTTGCCCCAACTTGTGCCAGCCTTAAGCTCACTGGCATCATTCCTGTTGGTTAAGTCTGTTAAACATGAGTCCCAGCTTCCGCCTCCTCCCTCATGCAGGAAGGAGGAAGCTACGGGAGTGCGGGTTTTTTGGTTTTTGTTTGTTTGTTTGTTTGTTTTCTTTTTGTTTTTTCCAGAGTTGAGGACCGAACCCAGGGCCTTGCGCTCTACCACTGAGCTAAATCACCAACCCCTTTTCTGTCTTTTTTTTTTTTTTTTAATAGCTACGGGAATGTGGAAGGACACTGAGACTCCTGGAAACCCTCAGCAATGGGCAAAGGCCAAGGTTTGCCATCCTCCCTTCTCTTCCCGTATCCTTTGTGAAACAGGTGAGTGCTTTAAAAAAAAACAACATAAAAATACGGATCTCTGTAAGTTAGAAGCCAGCCCGGTCTACAGTGCAAGTTCCAGGACAGCCAGAGCTGTTACACAGAGAAATCCTGTCTTTAAAAAAAAAAAAAAACTAACAATAAAACAAAAATTAAAATAAAATAAATAAATAACATCATAACATAATATAAAAATCTTAGTGCATAGTCATCAGCAAGCGTCTTACCACTGAGCAACACCCTCGGCCCATTTTAAAGTGTTGAGACATGGTCTACAAAGCGAGTCCAGGACAGTCAAGACTACACAAAGAAACCTTCTCTCGAAAAACCAAAATAAATAAAAATAATAAATAAATAAAGTGTTCAGACAGGATCTCCATCTGGCCTCAGAATTGTAGGCCTATCTCCCAAGTAGTTAGGATTGAGCCCAAGGCTTCCTGGGTGTCAGGCAAGCACTCCACCAACTGAGCTACAACCCCCTTAACTGTACTTCTTTCTTTCATTCTTTCTTTTTCTTCAGAGAAGATAATCTTTGAAGTGTGTAACGCACACAAAACTGCTTTCTAACTCACAACGCTCAGTTCTGATCCTTCCAGGTACTTTTGTAAAAATTAATCAAACACGTATGTCCAAGTACATTTTTTTTCGGCGTTCATTTTTAAGTAACCTTTGAGCCTCTTCAGAGGTCGGTGCTGTGGTGCACTGAGGTACAACCGAGCGAGCGTCTTACTCCAGACCTGACTTTCTGAAATCCTTAGGTCTGCGAGGGCTGCTATGGAACCTTCTGGAAAGAACTCAGGGACCAATGTTCCTGCGCTTGCTTAAGCCCGCATCCTACAGCTGCTCCCCGGGTCGGGTCGGCGCCTCAGGGCTGCTACCTGGGCACCCAGCACCCCCCCTCCCAAAGGCACGACCCACGCACGAACCTGCCCGGGTGTGCTCTTGGCCACCTCCTGGTCGATTTTTTTCCTACGGGGAAAACGGTTCCCGGTTTGGCCGGGCGCAGCGGCGGAGGCAGAGGGCTAAGGGGGGAGGCCGCGGGGGGGGGGGGGGCGGTAAAAGGAGGAGGTTTCTGCAAAGGAAGGTACGCGCCGTGCCGGGCGATTGCTGCCACCCAAGTGAAAACTCCCGGGGCTCCACGGGTCACCTGCCCGCTGTCTGAGCTCTCCGGTGTGCCGCCTCCACACCTGTTCCTCCCCAACATCGCGCCCTCAAGTTCCTCGGGGCCCGGGGACACTTACTAGCTGGAAGTCATCGCCGCTCGCTCTAGCCACCTCTCTGCCGACTGCCTGGCGCAGGTCGGGACCGGAGCAGGAAAAAGCAGCGAGTCCACGGCACGGTACCCGCCCACATCCCACATCCCCCGCCCAGGCGCTGGACCTTGCCTTGCGCCCAGGCTGTGTTCCAATAGTTTTTGCCATCATGTGGGTTGATCCTTTATGACTCTGAAGCTCCAGGGGCCCATTATCCCGGGAACGAGGTGGTCCCAGCGGCGACCACCGCCCCAGCTTTTCCTACTTGAAGACTTGCGAGAGATAGCTCCTAACGCTTAATTTACATGTATAAACTACCGCAGCCCCAAAAGACAGTTCTGCAAATTGAGGCAAGGTGAGGGCAATCATACAGTAAGCAGCGTAAACCGGCTTCGACCCACTTTGGGTGTATTCTACGTTCCTTGGGTTCGGGGCTAAGAATGCAACCCACCTCTGATAAACCCCCCAGGCCAGCCCAGGACATCTCCTTAGTGGGCTGGTCTTTCTGAGGGAGGTAGAGCGCTTAGACTGGAACCAGGTGAAGCTGGTTCATTCATTGCTTTCCCTCATCAGAAACAAATGGCGTCACCCTACTTGTTGTGTTCCCTCTCCGGGGTAGTCCTCTAGGCTGTGGGGGCGGGTCTTAGCACACCTTAGTTAACCTAGGTGCTCAGTTCCGCAACACCCCCCCCCCCCCGCGCGCGCCCCTCTCCTCCACCGCGCGCTTCTCTCCAAATCCTTCCTCTTTCTCCACCTCCCTGGGTCAGCAAGCGTATCCACCCTACAGAGAAACAGTCTCCTAGCTCACTCCTACATCTCCCTGTCACCTCGTCCCCCACCTGCCCTTCCACAGCTTAAATCTCTGTTCTCCCTAATGTAGCCTTTGCCCTACCTCCACCTTTCCCCGCAACGCTCCGCCGCTAACTGTCGTGAAGAGACCCCAGGAAAGTAAAACTGCAGCTGTTTGTAGTCCAAACCCTCTTACAAGAACTTTAGCCGGCCACATGATGCTTTTTTGTTTGTGACGGGAGAAAAAGTGAATTTCCCACGAAATTGTTCCGCATCTGTATTTGTGAAACCCTTTTCGAAATGTGTTGGGGGTGGTTTTCCGGAGGCTCTTCTCTAAGCTTAGAGTTCTACGGTTTGATTTTCGCCCAGCCAACTTGCGGAGGCCAGGCCGCTAGTTTCTCTTAGACGGAGCATTGCGTGCGATCCTCTGCTTACACGTGGTGGTATATATTTCTTTATAGCTTGCTGCGTCCCAAAAAGGAAGAAAGGCTGAAAAGGAAGTAATTCTAAATACCCAAACCAGAAGAAAGATACTGTCAAACATTTCCAAAGCCAGGTAGGTACCCGTGATGGGGCACACCTGTAACCCCAGGAGGATCAGAATTCAAAGTCACTCACCCTTACTGGGAGAGTGAGGGAGCTTGAAGCAGAGAATTCAAATCTGGATTTGCTCTGGGTTAACTGACTCCAATGGGGCGGAACTTTGGTCTTTTCCCTTAATGTGACACCGATTCATGTGACTGAGTTAATCACTGTTGTGTTTAATCCAAGAAATCTCTATTAAAGGAATATTGGGTTCATTCTAATACAACCATAGCAAAATTTTTGTTAGTTCCACTGATATACCTTTCCTCTTAGCGGCTGAGACATCCAAGTCAGACTCCGGAGTGAGCCGTCCCTTTTCCTGCCCAGATCCCAAGTTCTAACTTTCCTTTTATCCTGCCCCTATAAGGCTCCACTGTAGAGAGAGGTCCTGTTTCAGATGCAGGACTAAGGACTGTTGCACAGAAGCCAAAAAGAATCCGGACACCTTGTGGGGTTTCTCACCAAGTCTATTAGTATCAGGTAAAGCTTTTGTTAAAAACCCAAAAGGATTCAAGGCCAGCCTGGTCTACAGAGTGAGTCCAGGACAGCCAAGGCTACACAGAGACACCGTGCCCCAAAACACACACACACACACACACACACACACACACACACCAAAAAACCCTAAAGGAGCTGGAGAGAAGATGGCTCAGTGGTTAAGAGCACTGACTGCTCTTCAAGAGGACCGGGGTTCAATTCCCAGCACCCACATGGCAGCTCACAACTGTCTGTGACTTCAAGATCTGACACCCTCATGCAGATATGCATGCAGGCAAAACACCGATGTGCATAAAAAATAAATAAATAAATTGAAAAAAACTAAACAAAAAGAAGCTGAGTGCGATGGCACGCTCCTTTAATCCCAGCACTCGGAAGGCAGAAGCAGGTGGATCTCTGTAAGTTCAAGGCCAGCCTGGTCTACAAAGCAAGTCCAGGACAGCCAAGGAGACAGACACAGAAAGAAAAAATTGTAGAAAGAGAGAACTTTCGTAGTAGCTGAATAAATAGGGTCTCCTGAAGGAAGGGTACAGGAAGAGGGCAGGAAGGGTTGTTTCCTCCAGGTATATGTGACCATCTCCCCCTACACACACCTCAGGAAGCCGAGGGACCTGAGCTTCACATCCCTGCCACAGAATAAGGAAAACAATAGTAATCTCTACAATAATAATGCTACACCTATGGCCACTCCCTAACAGAAGGCAGGGAGAATGGCAGGACCTGAGATGCCACACGTATCTACTACTCCTTTCTGTGATCAAACTGCAAGTGTTCTTGGGGAGAGCAGCTATGAGGGAGGAAGTTAACTGAAGCAGAGCTCCATGCTTCAGCTCCCATGAGGCAGTCCTCCAGAGCGGAAAGATTTTGTGGTCATGCAGGTAACTCACTCACCTCACACTCTTGGAAACAGGCCCAGTGAACTCATTGGATCTACACACTGAACTTGGGTGCAACCGTTTCTTTGTTCCGTCATTGGCTCTCTACCTGGGGTAACTATGTTAAGTAGCTAGTCAAACATTAGCAGGATTGGAGGCCATTGGCCATGGACCCACCCACCCTTCTGTAGTCAGCTCTCCCACCTCTTATGCCTTGAGACACTGTCTCACTATGTCACACTGACCTCCTGACCTTCCTACCTCTACTTCTGCAAGGGCTGGGATTATAGACCTGTGTCTTCATGCCTAGCTTACGTATATATGTACACCGAATGCGTGTCTGGCGCCCCCAGAGGCCAGAAGAGGGCATTGGATGCCCTGGAGCTGGAGTTACCCGCAGTAGTGAGCTGTCCAACATGGATGCTGGAAGTCATCCTCTTCAAGGTCATCAAGTACTTAAACTGCTGAGCCATGGGCTGGAGAGGTGGCTCAGTGGTCCTGAGTCCAACTTCTAACAACCACATGGTGGCTCACAAGCTTCTATAGTGTGATCTGATGCACTCTTCTGGCCTGCAGGTGTACATGCAGATAGAGCACTCACTCATATACACAAAATAAATAAATCTTTTTAAAAATATACATCCCAGCCAGGTGTGGTGGTGCACGCCTTTAATCCCAGCACTCAGGAGGCAGAGGCAGGTGGATCGCTGTGAGTTCGAGGCCAGCCTGGTCTACAAAGTGAGTCCAGGACAGCCAAGGCTAACACAGAGAGACTCTGTCTTGGAAAAAAAATTTTTTTGCATCCCAGCATTTGTGAGGCAGAGGCAGGTGGATCGGTGTGAGTTCAAGGCCAGCCTGGTCTACAAAGTGAGTCCAAGGCAGCCAGGGCTAACACAGAGAAACCCTGTCTTGAAAAACAAAACAAAACAAAACAAATTGCTGAGCCTTTTCTCTAGCCTCCAACTCCCAAACTCATTCATTTATTGATTGAACCCCCCCCCCCTTTGAGTCCTTCATGTACCCTATCAATCCTTGCCAAGTGGAAAGCTAGCGGAGATTTTCTCCATTTCAGTCAGTAGTCTGTCTTTTCATTGTTTTCCTTTGCTGTGCAGAGTCTTTCTAATTTTATACAATTCTCATTTATTCATCCATGTGATTGTTTCCCTGGGCTACTGCAATACGTCTTGGAAAGTACATCCCCTGCTTACATCTTCTGGATTTTTTCTCAAGCAGCTTTAAAGTTTCAGATTAGCCACTGAGGTCTTTGATAGGTTTGCCTTGAATTTGTTGTGCCAGGGGAGAGATAGGCATCTGGTTTCATTCTTGGGCCTGTGAACGCCCAGTTTTCCAAGCACCATTCGTAGAAAGGCTGTATTTTTCTCCAATATATGTTGTCTTGAGCTGGAGAGATGGCTCAGAGGTTAAGAGCAGCTTAGGCTCTTCCAAAGGTCTTGAGTTCAAATTCCCAGTCAACCACATGGTGGCCTACAACCATCTATAAAGAGCTCTGGAGCCCTTTTCTGGTGTCCTGGTGTACATGCAAGCAGGACACTGTATAGCTAATAAATAAATAAATATGTTGTCTGGCAACTTTAATGAAGTGCAGTGGCTGTGCCTATGTGGCTTTATTTATGGGATGTCTTTTGACTTTGAAACACGGCAGTGTAATCTACACAGATATGTTGGGCTGCACTCATAGCTATTCTAGAACATTTGCAGCCCAAGGTCTGTGTGGTTTGTGTGTGTGGGGGGGGTGGGTGTCAGCATCATGCTGTTCTGTTTTCATGGCTCGGACATATACCTTGAAGTCTGGCGTTGTGATGGCTCTGGCCGCTGCTCTTTTTCTCATTGCTGTGGATGTTCTGGGGGTACATTTGAATTTACACATTAACTCTGCCAATCCATGCACTTGGGGCCTCTTTCCATCTTCGCGTGTGTTGTTCAGTTCCAAACTCTCTCTTTAGTCACGTGTGGGGGTTCACACATGTTCTCTCAGCATTTGGGAAGTGGAGGCAGGAAAGTCAGGAGTTGAACTTTATCCTCAGCTTCATAGTGAGTTCTCACTTCCTTGCTTAGGTTAGGCCTATTACTAGGTGGGTTTTTTTTTTTTGTTTTGTTTTGTTTTTTAACCCTCTTGTGAATGAAAGTGTTGTTCTGATTTCTTTTTCCTTTTTTTCTTTCTTTCTCTTTGGTTTTTCGAGACAGGGTTTCTCTGTGTACCCTTGGCTGTCCTGAACTCACTTTGTAGACCAGGCTGGCCTCGAACTCACAGAGACCCGCCTGCCTCTGCATCCCAAGCGCTGGGATTAAAGGTGTGTGTGCCACCACACACAACTTAAATTTAACTTTTGTCACAGAACATTTATTGTCACAAGAATTTTTTTTTTTTTTTTTTTGTCACAAGATATTTATTGTTTGTGCACTCAAGGCAACTTGAAGAGCAAAGAAAACAGACGCAAAGTAGAAGCAGCCACGCAACAAGGTTTTAGCATGCTGAAAAATCTCAGGTCCAAATCAAGAATGTTGTTCTTTAACAAAAACAGCCTGAATCTTTGTAATGGAACGAGTGGCAAATGAGCCAAACACGCTTCTTCCTAGGAAAAATCCAGCCCAGTGGACTCCATCAAAACCACTACACGGACTATTTATCCTGAGAACGGGACAGTTTAGCTGTCACATGGCAGGACACCGACAACTCCCATCCAACTCCCTGCACAGCACCTTTTCACTGAAAGACCCTGGATGAAGCACCTGATATGCTTGCTTGAAAGTCTTTCAGGGGCTGGAAAGATGGCTCAGAGGTTAAGAGCACTTGTCTGTTCCTCTAAAGATCCTGAGTTCAATTCCCAGCAACCATATGATGTTAATAAATAAATCTTTTTTTTTTTTTTTTTTGGTTTTTTCGAAACAGGGTTTCTCTGTGTAGCCTTGGCCATCCTGGACTCACTTTGTAGACCAGGCTGGCCTCGAACTCACAGCGATCCGCCTGCCTCTGCCTCCCGAGTGCTGGGATTAAAGGCGTGCGCCACCAACCGCCTGGCATAAATCTTTTTTAAAAAGATTTATTTATTATATATACAGTGCTCTGCCTGCGTGTGCACCTACAACACCAGAAGAGGGCACCAGATCACATCACAGATGGTTGTGAGCCACCATGTGGTTGCTGGGAATTGAACTCAGGACCTTTGGAAGAGCAGACAGTGCTCTTAACCTCTCAGCCATCTCTCCAGCTCAATAATAAATAAATCTTAAAGAAAAAAAAAAGTCTTTCAGGACTGACTTCACAATGACCAGGATAATAATTACACTTAATACCAGGTTGTGCTATTGCGTTATTTTCCTTAAAGTCTAGATGATGACGACGACGGCGACGACGACGACGATGTTCGGTATTTTTTGTTTTTGTTTTGTTTTCCAGACAGGGTTTCTCTGTGTAACAGCTCTGACTGTTCTGGAACTTGCTTTGTAGACCAGGCTGGTCTCGAACTCACAGAGATTCCTCTTGCCTCTGCCTCCCAAGTGCTGGGATTAAAGGTGTGCACCACCACTGCCCAGCATTATTTTTATTATTTTATTTATTGATTGATTCATTTATTTACTTATTGGTTTTTCTGTGTAACAACCCTGACTGGCCTAGAACCAGGCTGGCTTTGAACTCACAGAGATCCATGTGCCTCCGCCTAACCACCACAGCAGGCTTATTTGCTGCTTCTTGAGCTGGACTCTGCATAATCAGAGGCAGTAGGAAGGAGTTCAGTCCCTGACAAATTGGCTTCTGTTAGCCACTAGGGATATTTGGTTATTGCTGGATGCACCCCCCCCCCTCCGAGTGTCATGGACTGGAATACAATGGAGGAAGACCAGGCATTAGTGAGGAAATCCCCCGTGTGAAAGAAGGCTCGCTAGAACAGAAAGGACTAACTCCACAGCAGAGGTAATTCGTCAAGGAGTTTTGAAGAGACAACCAATGCAGCAATGGGATTGCCCATGCACTGTGTTGGACTTTGCTAACAGTTCTGTTCCTGTTTACTAAGGCCCCAGCTACCGCTATGTGCTTGGAATGGACAATGGTGGGTCTTAGGATTCTGTGTACCTTCAATTAAAAGATTCTGGAATAGACAGACTTGGTGGCACATGCTCTTAATCCCAGCACTTGAGAGACAGAGGCAGGTGGAGCTCAAGGCCTACCTTGTCTACAAAGTGAGTTCAGGACAGCCACTGCTCTGTTACACAAAGAAACCCTGTCTCAAAATAAATAAATAAATAAATAAAATGAATTTTAAAAATTAAAAAAGGCTGGGCGGGGTGGCGCACGCCTTTAATCCCAGCACTTGGGAGGCAGAGGCAGGCAGATCGCTGTGAGTTCAAGGCCAGCCTGGTCTATAAAGTGAGTCCAGGACAGGCAAGGCTACACAGAGAAATTGATAACTCTTTCCATAGACAGTGTTGAGGACCATCTTGCCTGGAGCAAGGACATCAATGCTTACAATGGTGATGAGCTCACAGAGAAGTTACCATTCCATGTGTCCTTGCAGCAAGTTCAGTAGAAACATCCTGTCGTGATCACACATGAAGTCCTTAGGTCACCATACTTCTGAGTCATTAAACGGAAATGGCACCAAAAAAAAAAAAAAGAAAAGAAAAAAGAAAGAAAAGCCGGGCGTGGTGGCGCACGCCTTTAATCCCAGCACTCGGGAGGCAGAGGCAGGCGGATCGCTGTGAGTTCGAGGCCAGCCTGGTCTACAAAGTGAGTCCAGGATGGCCAAGGCTACACAGAGAAACCCCTGTCTCGAAAAACCAAAAAAAAAAAAAAAAAAAAAAAAAAAGAAAAAAGAAAGAAAAAAGAAAAAAGAAAAGGAAGAGGCCGGGCATGGTGGTGGCATGCCTTTAATCCCAGCACTCAGGAGGCAGAGGCAGGTGGATCGCTGTGAGTTTGAGGCCAGGCTGGTCTACAAAGTGAGTCCAGGACAGCCAAGGCTACACAGAAAAACCCTGTCTCGGAATAACAACACAACAACAACAACAAAGTAGCAAATGCCATCTTCAGTGATACGGAGGCGTAAAGTCAAACACAGTCTTTCCTCCCCAAATTGCTTTGGTCCTGGTGTTTCCCCTTAGCAATAGTGACCCTAACTAGGACACTAGCTTATATAATGCCAGAAAGTGCCATCCAGGATGCAGAACCAGCGCCAGGGACCCTGATCAGCTATGATCGTGTCACCCAAGACACACCTGTCTCAGTAAGCAATAGGTGACTATACAATGGTGTTGGTCAGCTGCCTAGGTTCCAGCTGCCGAGAGCTGCCCTTGAGCCCATAAGGAAGCCCACACTCTTGCTCCTGTAAATTACCCTCAGTAAAGTCGCTTGGTGGAGTCATTTCCTTGGTTTGGCATTTCCCTAGAAAGGGCTAGAAAGGGTCTATTTAGAGAAGGGTGTAAATTGGGCCCATAAGGCAGTCAAGAGGAACTATAAAACAGGAGAGCAAACAGGATCTGTCTGGTTCATTCAAAAGCAGCTGTAGGGCTGAAGGGAGGGAGGGTTCAGATGTTAAAAAAAAAAAAAAAGAAAAAAAGAAAGAAAAGAAAAAGAAGGGCTGGAGAGATGGCTCAGTGGTTAAGAGCGCTGCCTGCTCTTCCAGAGGTCCTGAGTTCAATTCCCAGCAACCACATGGTGGCTCACAACCATCTATGATGTGATCTGATGCCCTCTCCTGCAGATAAAGCACTCATATACAATAAATAAATTAATTTTAAAAGAAAGAAAGAAAAAGAAAAAAGCACTGCTTTTCCTGAGGACCCAAATTTGGATCCCAGCAACCACACCAGGGAGCTTATAACCACCCTAGCTCTGGGGGATCCAATGGTCTTTTCGGGCCTCCTAGGCCCCCACATAGCCATACATAGCACACACACATAAAGTATAAAAAGTTGTAATATGCCGGGCGTAGTGGCGCACGCCTTTAATCCCAGCACTCGGGAGGCAGAGGCAGGTGGATCGCTGTGAGTTCGAGGCCAGCCTGGTCTACAAAGTGAGTCCAGGACGGCCAAGACTACACAGAGAAACCCTGTCTCAAAAAAAAAAAAAAAAAAAAGTTGTAATAATAGCTATTACAGTCTCACTTTAGGGTGCTGGGAGGATAGCTTGGTTGGCAAAGGGCTTGTTGTGAGAGCATGGGGGTTTGCAACTTGGATCCACACTACCCATGAAAAAGCCAGACCTGGAGACAAGGGTCTATAATCCTAGGACTGGGAGGTGAAGACCAGCAGCTTCCTGAGACCCTGCCTAAAAAATAAGCAGGAAAGTGGTACAGACAGATGCCTGCATCAACCTTTAGTCTCCACTTGAGAGCATTGACACACAGACAGGTTTGCTGGTACACAGCCGCCCCCTACACCCCCACAAACAGGCAATCACCCATGTGAACCTGTATATACATAACTTTCTCTCTCTCTCTCTCTCTCTCTCTCTCTCTCTCTCTTTCTCTCTCTCTCTCTTTCTCTCTCTTTCTCTCTCTCATACACACACACACACACACACACACACACACACACACACACACACATACACACACACACACTCACCCCATAGCATTTTGGCCCAGGAACCACCATGTAGAACTTAAGGAAACCGGATTTTGTTTCCATTTTCTAGAAAGAGTAACCCTTTTCTTTTTCTTGGTTGATATTTATAACCATAAATTCCTAGTGATGGATGTTTATGAGCATTAACGTGGTTTCCTAGACTCCCCAAAACAATACAATAATCATTATTTGAATTCTAAAAACCTGTCTAGGATATAGGATTTTCTGTTTTAATTAGTTTAAATATACTTAATGTCATATTCAGCAGATCTCTGATAAGCTTGAGGGCCAGCATCTCTGTGCTCAGTCCTCTTCTGTCTTTAGCTATCTGTTGTAATTTACATCTTACAAACATAAAGCAGAATGCTATAATCTATAATCTGCAGATAAGTGCTAGAGGACCACATCTATCTAATTTTAGTATATCTGAATTGCATGTTTCTAGCTATATATTGGCTGATTATTTTAGAAAACACCTGTGATTAATGGACCTAGTACCTAACAAAACCATACGTTTTAATTATTTTAAACAGTTTGTGATAGTAGCTCTTAACTTTACACACTAGGTGTGGTTAAAGTACCAGTACAGCCCAAGAATGCTTATTACTAGGCCTATAATTATTATTACAGCAGTATTTTCTAACCCACTAGCAATTAATCAAGACACAGATACCTGTTCTATTTTGAAATAGCCTTAGTTAACCTGGGGCAGGGCAGATATTAATCTCTTAAACTATTTTTCATAGTGGGGGAGGTATGGGATCCCTGTTCCAATCCCATGTCATCTGTTTTTAATAATTTTTATCAAGTTATCTCCAATCCATAATCTCAAATACTTGTTAATGTTCTTTATCTGGGCCAAATCTCCATCTATGTCAGCCATGTGTTTTTTATTTTTATTTTTTTTTTAAACTTTTTTATACAACTTACAGCTCTTTGTCCAGGGTCTGGCAATGATTTCCAGTGTCTCTCTGAGGACATCTATGTTAGGTTAATATCTACTTATAAGTGAATATATATCATTGTTTGTCAGAACACACATTTTCCTGCACTCCCAAATGCACCTGTTCTTTCTACTGGAGTGGCTTTGCCTTTAATGTAAGGAAACACTAACAGCTGAACAATTTTATCCCCTGCATTAATTTGTATCTCCTGCTTTACACATGCCCTGATTTTTAATATTTTTTATAATCTTTATCTATAATACCTGGATGCACAATAAGACCTTGAGGAATCACATACCATTTTTAAGAATTATATACAATACCTTAAAAGAGTTGATACACAGTATGCTTTAATCAAAATATAACCTTCCTGGCAATCACTCATGACCGTAAATACAATCAAAGATATTTTAGGAATATAATTATTCATGAAGCAACCAATAATCTGTATTTTTAAAATTATTTTTAACAGTTAATAATAAAATGAAAACCATTAAATTTGAGCTCTTTTACCTTCAGCATCAAAATCTCTAAATATAGCGGCTGGAAACTTTCCTGGCTCTTACATGGCATCATAGACTATAATTTTAATTTTATATCCATATATAAAGATTTGGACAACCAAAACCCATCTATGCCACCTAGGGAATGAGGCATCATTTTCTTGGAATTGTTTTATTAACTATCAGGTAACTAACTGACCCATTGATATAGCTGACCATGAACTGTATTAGTTATTAGGACAACTTTAAGTATATTTCTGAACTAATATCAAAGCTAAACTTTTAATCATAGATGCTGCTCGTTAATAGACTGGCAATCTTTTTTTTTTTTTTTTTTTTTGAGACAGGGTTTCTCTGTGTAGCCTTGGCTGTCCTAGACTCACTTTGTAGACCAGGCAGATCTACCTGCCTCTGCCTCACGAGTGCTGGGATTAAAGGCGTGCGCCACCACGCCCGGCCTAGACTGGCAATCTTGTTGATTTTTTCACACTCTGTCATTAAGACTGAACAGTAAAGGCTAGCTTAAAAGACAGGAGTTGTCCTTGGTGCTAAAGCAAGGCACTGAATGCCGTTGGCAGCCTTCAATAGAGAGGTAAATTTTTTTTTTTTTTAAAGATTTATTTATTATGTATACAGTATGCAGCAGATCACATTATAGGTGGTTGTGAGCCACCATGTGGTTGCTGGGAATTGAACTCAGGACCTCTGGAAGAGTAGAGTAGAGTAGTCAGTGCTCTTAACCGCTGAGCCATCTCTCCAGCCCCAAGAGGTAAATTTTCCATAACCAAACAGGCTGCCAGCCTTGTGACTATTTTTAGCCAAGGTGGCAGAGAGGCTACAGCCTTACCCATTTTTATCACTGAATTAATATGGCAGTAGCCATGTGGGGTTAGAGGCTGTGGCGGCCAATTAAACACATAGTTATATGGGCTGGAGAGGTGGCTCAGAGGTTAAGAGCACTATCTGCTCTTCCTAGAGGTCATGAGTTCAATTCCCAGCAACCACATGGTGGCTCGCAACTACATGGTGGCTCGCAACCATCTATAATGAGGCCTGCTGCCCTCTTCTGGCGGGCAGGCACACATGCAGACAGAACTTTGTATATACAAAAAATAAATAAATCTAAAAAATAAGAACATAGTTATATTTAGAAAATAAAGCCAAACATATTTTTAAGGCAGTGATTTTTACCTTTTTGAGAATGAAGGTAGAACATAATAACTATAAATTTAGAAAAGCCTAAATTTTAACAGTGAAACAATTCAGTTGAGTAGCTCTAAAATTAATAATTCTTTTTTTTTTTTTTTTTTAACCATTTTTCTTTTCTTTTTTAATATTTATTTATTTATTTATTATGTATACAGTCTCTGCCTGCATGTACACCTGCAGGCCAGAAGGGGGCATCAGATCACATTACACATGGTTGTGAGCCACCATGTGGTTGCTGGGAATTGAACTCAGGACCTCTGGAAGAGCAGACAGTGCTCTTAACCACTGAGCCATCTCTCCAGCCCAAAATTAATAATTCTTAATTTAAAAGTATCTTTAGAGACCACCATGCTCATGTCATTTGCTGCTTAGAATGGCTCCAACTCTAATTTCAAAGTTTAAGTTAACCTTTTTGTTACAGATGTTAAAGAAATTTTTTTTGTTAACCATCTTTTTTTTTTTTTTTTCTTTATTTTTTATTTTTTGGAGACAGAGTCTCTCTGTGTAGCCTTGGCTGTCCTGGACTCGCTTTGTAGACCAGGCTAGCCTCGAACTCACAGCGATCCCCTTGCCTCTGCCTCCCGAGTGCTGGGATTAAAGGCGTGCACCACCATGCCCAGCTTAACCATCTTTAATAACCAGTAATTTATAACCAAGGCGTGCAGAACATAATAAATGTATACATTTAAAATCAAACATACAGTGGCTACATACATTAATACATTTTAAGATAGGCAAACAAACCACACATGGAGGGCCAGGCTTGCGACCAGGCTGTAAACTGGAGAAAGCCTTCACCAAGACCAAACAGCAGCCACCCCAAAACCCTGCAGTTCCAGTATCATCTTGGTGCTTGCTTGTTCAGCGCAAGTGGTGGGACATTTTAAAAGACAAGGAGGGAGTAGGCAAACCTTAGCAATCCTGTTTCCACACCTCTCCTAAGGCCTTACACTCAAGCTAGAGAGCGCAAGCAGGTGGAGAGCAGGGCGTATATCTCTTCGCTGAGGGCTCAGGTGTTTCTAGCCAGCCTCAGGGATCCCCAGAGGGCCTTTTGTGCTTGGGAGGAACCTCTCTATCAAGAAGTCAGCAGCAGCTGAGTATCCAAGTGGGAGCTAGGCAGCACTAGACTCAAGTTGCCACGCTTGAGACCTGGCCCATTTTTAGAACTGAGCCGGTTACAAGCAAACAGAAACACAAACCGAAAGTTACAAGCAAACAGAAAGGCAAAACAAATGTACCAGTACGGGCAAGAGAAAAGGACCAAAATTTAAAACTGCCACTGTCCTGAGAGCCAGCAGGTTCTGTTTTACCAGAAATCAAACTCCAAGCAGCCTATCCTGTAACCAGGTTCTGTCTGAATCAGAAAACCAGACCTGGTCTGGAACAAGTGGCAGAAACCGACAGGTCTCTAAAGAGGAGGATGGTCGCCGGCGGTGGCGCATGCCTTTAATCCCAGCACTTGGGAGGCAGAGGCAGGTGGATCATTGTGAGTTCGAGGCCAGCCTGGTCTACAAAGCGAGTCCAGTACAGACAAGGTTACACAGAGAAACCCTGTCTCGAAAAACAAAACAAAAACCAAAAACCAAAAAAGAGGAGGATGGTCTGGATGAAGCAGACCGTTTGTGGCTGGATCTTTTTGGATGACAGGCAGTGGCCGGCTCTGGCTGGGAGATGGTTCCGGCCCTGCACACGCCTGAGGAGGTTACTGTAAGGCAAGAATCTGGGGGACAGGGTTAGTCAAGAAAGGGGCGGACCCAAGTTGGGGGCATCCATAATGAGCTCCTTTTAGACAGTGATGTAAGGTCAGGATGTCCAGATGTGTTCAGTCCAAAAACAATCTTTCTTACTGCCATAGTCGTAGGGAGATAGAAAGTCCCTGTCCAGAGTCGATGCAAAAAGCAAAGGAATGTTATTAGACCGATGCACCGGGGTCCACCCAGCTCTGAGGAGATGGAAGACCCCGTCCTACAAAACCTCAGGGTTTAAATCTCTTTTACAGAAACAGAACTTAGTGACAATGGTCAGATAAAGAGTGCTAGGCTAACAATAGGGGGGGTCTAAGGTAGTAAATTCTAAGTAGGGTGAGATAAGGGCAGTAAATTCCAAGAACAGGGTCGAGAATGGAGGCTGGTGGAAAATTTTTAACTTGCTCCTCTCAGTTAGCGGTTACTTTGTTTGCTATTGTTATCAGCCTGCAATTCTTAACTTGCTTGTTTGGCTGACAACGCTATTGTCATGGCGTTAGCTAATAAAATACCATTTCCTTAGCTAACAATGTCACTGCTGAGTTCAGGCCATCTAGAATCTTACAAGGGTTTCTGTGTATTCCTAGTTGTCTGGGACTCATTTTGTAGACCAGGCTGGCCTTGAACTTACAGAGATCTACCTGCCTCTGCCTCCAGAGTGCTGGGATTAAAGGTATAGCACCACACTAGGCTTTTGGGAATGTTGTTTATTACATATACAGTGTTTTGCTTGCACGCCAGAAGAGGGCACCAGATCTCATTATAGATGGTTGTGAGGCACCATGTGTTGCTGGGAATTGAACTCAGGACCTTTGGAAGAGCAGTCAGTGCTCCTAACCTCTGAGCCACCTCTCCAGCCCTAAAAAAAAAATTTAATTTTAAAAGAGAATTGGAAGTCAGGCTGGTGGCACATTATTCCTTTAATGCCAGCGCTTGGGAAGCAGAGGCACAGATGTCTGAGTTTAAGGCCAGCCTGGTGAAGGAAGGAAAGAAAAAGAAGAAGGGGGAGGAGGAGGAGGGGTGTGAAGGGAATATCACTTGGCTCAAAATTAAATCAGTCTTGGTGGGATCTTTTGAGACACCACAGATACCCCACTGAGATAAACATTGTGATGGACTGTGAGGAGCCATCTTGGGTCCAGGCTACTGTATTGCAAATCAACCATCTATGGGAGGAGGGAACCGCAGAGGAGGCCAGGGAGTGGCAGACAGACTGGAGAGAGAGAGAGAGAGAGAGAGAGAGAGAGAGAGAGAGAGAGAGAGAGAGAGAGAGAGAGAGAGAGGGGCCTGCAGGCTTGGACCTTGAAGGGTGGATTGCTTCCATGGGGAGAGGGTCTGCCTGCAGGCCCAGAGCCGCCTAGGGACTCATCCTGTGAAACTGAGACCTGGAAAGTTTATTCTTGTTCTTTTTAATCTCCTTTCCTTCTTGCTTAGAGTAATCGAGTTGTAAGGAAGCTACTTTCGTTTAATAAATTCATAATAAAACCTAATTGTTAAGGAGCAGATGTAATTTAGAAACAGTCTTGGAAGGGAAATTAAAGAGTTTTTCTTCTTCTTCTTCTTCTTCTTCTTCTTCTTCTTCTTCTTCTTCTTCTTCTTCTTCTTCTTCTCTCTCCCTCCCTCTTTTTCCAGACAGGGTTTCTATGTGTATAGCCCTGGCTGTCCTGGACTCAACTTTGTAGACCAGGCTAATCTCGAACTCACAGAGCTCTGCCTGCCTCTCTGCCTCATGAGTGCTGGCATTAAAGCCAGGGGTCACCTCCCCCGGCTCCCGGCTTCTTCTCTCCTCCCCCCCCACTCCTGTGTGACCCTGGCTGTCCTGGAACTTGCTCTGTAGACCAGGATGACCTCGAACTCACAGAGATCCACCGGCCTCTGTCTCCCAAATGCTGGGACTAAGGGTGTTCGCCACCACTGCCTAGCTTCTGCTTCTTCTTCTTCTTTCCTCTTAAGATTTATTTATGTATATGAGTGTACTGCCTTCACGTAACACCTGCACTCCAGAAGAGGGCACCAGATCACAGTATAGATGATTGTGAGCCACCATGTGGTTGCTGGGAATTGAACTCAGAACCTCTGGAAGAGCAGACAGTGCTCCTAACCTCTGAGCCATCTCTCCAGGCCAGCCAGCTTCTCCTTTTTGACACAAGGTCTCACTATAGAGCACTGGCTGCCCTGGAGCTTGCTATGTAGACTAGGCTAGCCTTTAGCGCTTAGAGATCCACCTGCCTCCCAAGTGTTTAGATTAAAGGCGTGAACAATCAAGGGGGGTGTTTTCGTTTATTTTTTTTAATTATGCGTACATCTTATATATGAGTGCTCTATTTGCATAAATGCCCACAAGCCAGAAGAGGCATTGGATCCCATTATAGATGGTTATGAGGCCTCATGTGGTTTCTGGGAATTGAACTAAGGACTTCTGGAAGAACAGGCAGTGCTCTTAACCTTCTGAGCCATCACTCCAGCCTGACTTTGGGCTTTTTTTTTTTTTTTCCTCGTTTTGTTTTTTTTTTTTTTTGAGACAAGGGTTTCTCTGTGTAGCCTTGGCTGTTCCTGGACTCGCTTTGTAGACCAGGCTGGCCTCGAACTCACAGAGATCTGCCTACCTCTGCTTCCTGAGTAATGGGATTAAAGGCGTGCGCCACCACGCCTAACTTCCACTCTGGGCATTTTAGTTTGTTCTCTGAAAGGCCCTTCTGCCTGCCATGCAGTTACTTGTTAGCATTACAGCTGCCTTGCTGAACCTTTTGGCTTTCTTGGACTCTCATCTCAAAAGGGATGGCTCCACTACCCATAGCTTTCCTCTTCTTCATTTCCACCCCCGCTCCCAACTTGAGATTCACAGCTCACCTGCCCAGGGGTTCTATTTCTGAAATTCTAGTACAATTGTCCTCAAGCAGGTGTTTGAGATACTCAGAGGATGGAGATGCCTACTAAACAAGCCTGATGATCTGATTTGATCTTTACAACTCACATGGTGGACGGAGAGAATTGACTCCTGCAAGCAGCTCTCTGATGTTATCTGCATATGTGCACTGTTAAAACGTAACTTTTTTTTTTTTTTTTTTAATTGTCATCAGTGGGCTGGAGAACTGACTCAGTGGTCAAGACCACTGGCTGCTTCTCCAGAGGACCCAGCTTTTGTCTATCAGCACCCATGTGGCAGATTACAAACCCCTGTAATTCCAGTTTGGGGGAAACCACATGCTCTCTTCCAGCCTCTACATGCGTGTGATGCACATACATACATTCAGACCCCCACAAAATATAAATACAAACTAAAAAACAAGATAAAATCTTTACAGATAAATAAGTCAAGGATGGTGACACACGCCTTTCATCCCATTGCTTGGGAGGTGGATCTCTATGAGCTTGAGGCCAGCCTGGTCTCCATAGTGAATTCCAGGCAAGCCAGGGGAACAAAGTGAGACCCTGTCTCAAAACAACCAAAAGGCCGGGCGTGGTGATGCACGCCTTTAATCCCAGCACTTGGAGGCAGAGGCAGGAGGATTGCTGTGAGTTCGAGGCCAGCCTGGTCTTCAAAGGGAGTCCAGGATAGCCAAGGCTACACAGGAAAATCCTGTCTCAAAAAAAACCAAACCCCAAAACAACCAAAAGGAACAAATGCATAAAAGTGGGGGAGAGCTGCGCAGTTCTGAACAGCTCAGAAGAGCAAGCAGGCTTTGCACTGCTGCCTGATGGAAACTGAAGCTACACACAGGAGGGGCTTCTGGGAAATGCGAGTTCATCATCCCACTAATGGGATAACTAGTCTCCGCTTCTCTCTATCATGTGCCTTAGTTATGGTTACTGTTGCTATGACCAAAAGCAAGCTAGAGAGTAAAGGGTTTAACCAGCTTAGGCTTGCCACTCAAGAAAATCAGGGCAGGGGAAGCCAGGAGGCCTGATGCAGAGACAATGTAGGGACGCTGCTTACTCCCCATGGCTTGCTCAGCCTGCCTCCCTCCCTCCCTCCCTCCCTCTTGTTTTCCGAGGCAGGGTTTCTCTGTGTAGCCTCGGCTGTCCTGGACTCCCTTTGTAGACCAGGCTGGCCTCGAACTCATAGTGATCTGCCTGCCTCCGCTGGGATTAAAGGCATGACCCATCACGCCCAGCTCGCTTTTTAAGTTTAGGACTTACTTCCAATTTAAGCAGCTGAGGCCTGGCCAGGAGTGGTATTATACTCCTGAAATGTCAGCACTGGAGACAGGTGCTTGAAAGTTTGAGGCCAGCCTGGGCTACACAGCGAGAGGCAGGTGTGGTGGCTCTAATCCCAATACTTGTGAGGCAGAGGCAGGAGGATCTATGCAAATTGAAAACCAGCCTGGCTGACAGAGGTGGTTCCAGGACTACTCGGTGAGGCCATCACCAAGCCAGGAAGGACCAGTGCTGATCCTTATACTTGCAGCGGACACTTGTCTCATTCTCTGGCCCTTTGCAGAATTGTCTGCAGAAGGCACCATGCTCCAACGTGAAGCAAAGCAGATCTCGAAGAGGGGGCCCAAACGAAGCGCAAAGTACCTTCTAAGGTTTCCACATAGCCAAGCTCCCTTCGTCAGTGGCCTCTCACAGGTGAATAGGCTGGAAACCCGTGTGGTAGATGATGGATAGGTCCTGAAACGAGCCCAGGCAGTAGAAACAATAGATTTGGAGCTATACTCTTATGAATAGCAGCATTTCTGTGGGGGGTTTGCCAAACAAGAAACTGTGCTTAGGACAAAGGGAAGGAACCCAAGACTTGATGACAACAATGCAGACCGGGGTTTGAAGCAGAAAGCAGCCATCTGAAGCCGAGGGGCTGCAGACTAAGGCAGCCTGGGCTACAGTTAGACCATACCTCAAAAAGCAAAGGAAGGAAGGAGGAAAGAAAAAGCTGAGCTTGTAAAGGCTATCCCTCACACATGGATTAGTAGTGCACTTTCACCCGTAGGACAACACACGGCAAAACTCAGGTGTTTCGTGGCACTGTTCCAGGTCTTCAATGCAAGGGCACAGCCGAGCACCGTGGCTCCTCAAAGCAGCAAGGGAGCGAGGCAACCTGTGCCCTGAGCTTCCTGCTCTTCATTTCTTGGAGCACAGATGGTGCCAAGCAGACACCAGGGAACACCCAGGGCTGCACTCACCTCCCCATCCCTTTCCAGAAGCACAAACACATTCGGGTTTTCAATGTTTCTTTTTATTTTGAGATTGAGTCAGTGAAATGAAAAATGAAATCGCGTAGTGGCTGAAACAACGTTTACCGGGAAGGAACCCCGGCCTGCTTATCCATCAAAAAACAAAAACAAAAGCCAAACTTGCCAAGTCCGAGCCAGCTGCCCACCTCCCCCAGCTTCAAGAACAGAGAAGGGGGGTGGTGGGAGGAGGGCACAATCAAATTCAGGGTCGCGATGGCTGGCAGAGTTCTGGTAAAGTACAATTTTCAAAGTTGTCGCCATTACAGAGTACAACAGTCACAAGCAGCAGCCCTCCACCCTCTCCCAGATTTCCACACACACACACACAAAAAAAACCCAATTCCTCACTAAAGTTGCATCTTAGGACTCCCTATCAGTCTGTTTTGTGCCTTAGGGGAGCGGGCTCTTTTGACTTAACTGTTTCAGAGACCGCAATCAAGAATCTGAAAAGGGAGACCTCCAAATGGTAGGAAAAGGATGCTTACTTGCTAAGCTAATCGATCATACGCTTAAATTCATTTCGAATGAGCTTATGAGCAGTGGTTCACAAGAAACTGTAGTCACAAGTGGTCCCCCCAACCACCTGCCAAGAGAAAATAGTCAGGACTCATACTCCCCCAAGCCACTCTTCCTGCTTGGGGGTCTTGAAGTCACCTGGCTGGGAGGTGGGTCTCACTGGCAGCCATTGGGGTGGGGATGTGACAAGCCAAGGAGCACACTGGGAAAGCTGCACCTGTTCATAACTACATGGCATTACCTTAAGTGAAAAAGATTGCCAAAGAGTGAAACTTATGTATATGGGGGGGGGGGGGGGAGAACAGTTTAGGAAATTCATCCTGGTTACTGGAAATTGTCTTCCTCCTTTAAAAGATTTTTCTTTTTTTTTTTTTGGTTTTTAATTTTTTTATTATTTTTTGGAAAGTATTTTTTAAAGGTAATATTTTTTTTTCCTTTGGAAAAAGAAACCTTTCCCCCCCCTAACCTAAGCAAGTGGAGTTGCCACTACCTAATTTCTCTATATTGTTTTTGCTAAGAGGTAGATAAAAACAAAAGTGAAATGGGGTTTCTATAAGGAGGTCCTTTAGAGGGCGAGGAGGGGCTGGGTCACCCAGTGGTGTTCCCCAACTACAAAGGTGGCGTGGGTGAGTCTGGTGGACTGGCCAGGCCCCAGGGCAAGGGATCCTGCTCCATCTCAGAGGCAATAGTCCACCCCCTTCCATGGAGATGGGGGGGGGGTGTTCAGTGGAGATAGAGGATCTTCAAGAAACCCTGTTGAGGAGGCCCAGGAGCTGAGGGATCCCAGGCCAGTCCCAGAACTCCCCTCCAACCAGCGCTCTAAAGGAGGAGCCAGTCCTTTCCTCACCAGCTGGTCCACCCAAGCTAAATGGTCAGAGAGGGACAAGCTGGAGGGAAAAGGGGTGAAAAAAGCAGAAAGGGGGAGGGGGGAGACACACGAGATGACGAACCCTGCCAACCCGACCTATGTGAGTGGGGGATCCCGGCAGGCCTGCCTGATCCCCAAGACAAACCTTTTGTGGCATAAGCCTCAACTCTCTTCAGGCTGGGAGTCACACCCGCCTTAGCTCCAATCTTACTGTAAGGACTGAGGTAGTTCATCCACTCATCATCTGTGATTACAAAGAACATGTGCTCCAGGAGCTTCCTGATATTTACGAAAAACAAACTCTTCTTTTGTCAGTCCATATTCAACCATTTGGGGGCATCAGCAATGGTGCCACCAGACCCTGTAGGGCTGAGGTTCTGGCCCCTCAGGCACGCGGCCTCTCCCATGTCACATACCCTCACCGAGATGTATTCAAAGGAAGAAACAGGGAGTTCCAGCTGGTGTTACTCTATGTCTGAATGCAAGAGAAACTTTTCTGCACCTAAAACCATCAAGTATCTATCTGAAAGGAAAATGGCTTTGTCCGTCCCCTGGTGTTGCTCTCTTCAATCTTCCTACAAACGTCCTGTCAGGCAGAGCTGTTTTCCTTCTACTGGTTTTCAACAAACAGGCAAAACAGTTGTGTGGTTTGAATGGCAAAGCCGCTAGGATCTCCCCCCCCCCCCCAACCTTTAGGGAAAGGAAAGGAGACCTCACCCTAAAGAGAGGGGAAGAGCTGCCTACTCCTGGGGCTCAGTTAGGCTTGGTGCCCTCTGGGGCTGAGGTAGTTAGTAGCACTGATGGTTCCCAGTTTGGCAGAGGGTGTCTGGGAAGGGAGGAGGGGAAGGCACCCTTGAGAGCTAACTGAGGCCCCTCCTCACTGCCAGTCTGCCAGGCCTGAAGGGAACTTCCCAGTGCCATCTCTGCCATGGGGACAGGAGAAGAGCCATTCAACAAGGAGCCCAAAATATTCCCTCCTTTCCCAAAGTGCAACAGGAAGCCAGAGGGCTCCCTTCATTCCCTGCTCCCTAGCCCTTAGCAAGCACCATCCCCAAATCCCCCAGCAGTTTCAGAAGAGTGGGCAACTTGTCTTTAGTGTGCAGCCTCCAGGCCCCTCCCCCTTGCAGACAGGCCTAGGAGAAGTAGAAAGCTGGCTGGCCACTGCTTTTTTGTCTCAGAAAATAGTCTCTCAGCCTCTGTCTGTCTGTCTTTGGCACAAAGGAATACGAACATACAGACCCGCTTGGGGGGATCTTGCTCCAGCATCCTCTGGGTTTTGACACGGGGTCTCTTCGGGCCAACGGTGAGGCATGAGATTTCCCCAGAAGCGGAGCGCTCAGGGAGAAAATGAGAAACAGAAAGGACTGGAAAGAGTCAAGGGCTACACAACTTCCCTGTCCTCAACTATGGTTCTCTCCTGCCTAGACCCCCTCCAGCAACCAAGTCCACAACTCAAACTGCAAAAGGCAACCAGACCCCAAAAGGGTTAAAGCCACTGCGGTGTACACAGCAGACGCAGCTTCAAAGTCAGTCAGTGAATCAAACCATTTGGCTTTTTATGTCTTTCAAAGAATTTAAAAAATAGATCCTAAGTAGATGGTCCTTTCATAAAAAATACATGTGTAGCGCGCACACATACGCTTCTCTCTATATATACACCTTAGAGCACAGAAGCATTTTTTTTGTTGCTTTTCTCAAAACGGTCCAAATCTCCCAAGTGCTTTTTGTAATAGTTTGCTATCTTACCTAGGACAGGGGGGTAAAAGAAAGAGGTAACAAACAGGCAAAGGAGCTGCCCTAAAATCTGGCCCAAGACAGGCCAGGCTCTCCCTTCCTGCTGACCTCTGACCCCTAATCCGTATTCTTGCTTTCTAGTACGCCAACTTCCACAATCCTCCTGCTGGGCAAGTCCAGCTCTGACTGGAACCTTGCTTGGCCAATCCAGGTAAGTTTTCAGGTCCCTTGCCACACTTTCTGATCTCTTCTGGGAGCTCAAATCGGCCAAAGGAAAGGGACTTGGGCTTCAGGTGTGAAGGGAACGGAACACTCAAACAATCTCAGTCCAGGTATTGCGGGATCCCCTCCCTTGGTCACTTGAACCGGGGATCGAAGCATGCTTGCTGCAAGAAATCCACTTGAAATCACTAAATGGCCGATGTCTGAACATTGTCAGCTTTGTTTGGGGACAAAGGACGAGCCAGGTGGAAGCTGGGAGACTCTTTTCTTTGTGTCTGGGACAGGTGGTAGGCTTTAATTCTATTGGCCTGTGATCATCCTAAAGACTTTGTTTCTCTCTTTGGACTATAAGGTCTGGAGCCTATGAGGGGCTGTGATGGGACCAAGTGGTAAGATCATAACAGGTACTAAGTGGTTAAGATCATGACCGGGACTGAGTGGTAAGATCCTGCCCCAGTCTTGTTCAGCATCTTCCCCGTCCCCCGCTGGCTACGCACCACCCTAAAGTCAAGAATGTCCTAACAGGTCCGCTTTTTAGAATCAAGCAGATGAACCTAGGGAAGGCAGGGAGCTGGGGGCGGGCAGTCCCTGAGGACCTGCTTGCCTTGCAGTCTATGAATGACACGGACTAAGAACAGCAAGGTGGGTGGGATGGAGATCAAACAATAACCAAAAAATAAAACACGAAAAGCACTGCAGTTTGCAGCGACAAACCAGGTGGGCCTCTCTGACGGCGAGAGGGTGGTCTTGTCTTTCTCCCATAAACGAAATCTTGGCTCCCATATTTTTTTCTTAAAAAAAAAAAAAAAAAAAGAAAGAAAGAAATACAGGTTTTCTTAAAAGGGTATATTTTTTAGTTATTATTTCTCTCCTCGATAAAACGGAGGCAATATCTTAAAATAACAGCACCACGGGCAGGACCACCCAGCTAAGGCACTGGCTCACTGGAGGAGGGGGAGGGGTGCCCATAGGCCATTTGGTTAGTGGACACTGCTGTTTGGTCCCCAAGGGTTCAAGCTCTGCTAGATCTTAAACCCTGCTTCGAGGTCAGAGATCGTAACCCAGCAAAGTCCTGGGCCCCTTAGGGTTCCCCGCTCCACCCTGGCCTCCTCCCCTGGATCCAGCCCCCAACTCCCCACCTTTCCCCATAGGGCCTGTCCTCCACAGAGCACCTAAAGAGTTACTGGCTCACGTAAGAAATTATGAAACATAACTTTCTCGTTTTTTCTTTTCATTAAAAAAATAAAATATTCAAGACTATCAGCTTCTCTTTTGCTTTTCTTTTCTTTTTTTATATAAAATATCAGCAAGCCGCAGAGAAAGAAAATAAAAATTAAAAAAGTTAAAAAAAATTTTTTTTTAAAAGAAAGAAAATTAAAACCAGGGTTTAGGGAACAAAAGGAAAATCATTGCTGAGGTAACTTTCACACCTTGAGGTAGTTTACTTTAGCACAGCACTGCCTGGCTCCGCCCACATATCATGGTTGCTTTGTCACTGTAGTCCTTGCAATGTCGGGAAGAGGGGAGCTCAGTGCATGGGCTTTCCACATGCAGAGAGGCCTTCCTTTCTTCCCAGCACACTTGATAGTACTGTCCAGGGTAGCTAAAGTGCATCACCTGGCTAATATGCATTACAATCAGTACAGTATTAGGAGGGGAGGCCTAGCCTCACTTAACTGGTGGCTGCCGTCCTCCAGAAGGGCTAAACTTCCAACAGGATCTCATCGATCCTGGTACATTAATAAATTAAGTGTGTCCGCCCCTTTGTGCACAATGCTGCTGGTATTCTGAGGTTTGTTTTCAGGCATGCCTTTCATAATGACAAGACAATTCATGGAGGCATAAGCAGTCAGTTAAATACTCCTCTAGAATAAAAAAACAGAAGCGATATTCTCCAATTTTCTAAGGTTGTCAGCTGATGGACTTCAGGCTCTACCGGGAGCTCAGGGCTGGGCTCTAGTGCCACCACCACAAGGAAAACAGTGCCGTGGCGGGGACGCGTCGTGATGCCTGCCCCAGCCCTTGTAAGAGCACATGGTTGGAGTGAGAGCACCTTTGGGCCACTCGACTCCTCCACAGAACTGAGACTTTAATCAAAGGGAACTCACACGCCCTTCCCAGAGCTCATATATCCGACCATTAAAATAGACTTTAAAAAAAATTATATAAAATCCGCCTGAGAATGATGGGAATCAGGGACAGTGACCAGCCCCTGCCCTGCCGAGCCCGGGCCACCATGCAGGACCCACAGGGAGAGAGAGGGGCATTAATGAGGTGGGCCGTCCCTACGCGCCAGCTGACTGGGAGAAATTTCTGTTGGGCCAATTTTCCGAGACGGCGATCCGCAACAGCTCAGCCACAAGGGCACACTAATTTATTTATTTTTTTTTCCCTTTTTATGATGCCAAGGATGGAACCCAGGGCTTTGCCCAAGCCAGGCGAGCACTGTGATCACTGAGCTCTATCCTTAGCCCAAGGACTCCTTTTAAACGTGGATCAGTATGCATTTTAATTATCATCTCTCGCCTTTGCATCTTATACTCTGCCCAGCGACTGGTTAAGGAAGGACCAGAACAGCAGGTGCTCTCCCAGCTACTACTGTAAACACAGCTGTGTGCCAGGCCTCCTCCCTTAGACCCCTCACCCATAGAAACAAAGCTGAAAGACTGTGAATTAATACAGGAAGGCGTTGGTCAAGGCATTAAGAAGGGGACGAATTTTCATCAGTTAACCAAGAAGTCAGGAAGAGGTGGGGATGGGGTTAAGAAACAAACCATCCTTTGAGGTTTTATTAAAACCTGAAGGAAATTTTATTTCTCTCCCCGTCTCTTCACCCCCCCCAGCCCCCAGGATCTGACCCATCCTTCTGATGGCTGGAGAGCTTCCCCCAAAACAATCCACGTTTAAAAGCAATCCAAGCTACAATTGCAATGGTAATATGCCAAAGGGTGGGCCGAGGCCAGCTGGCTCAATTTTGGGGGGGAAGGGGGGCACGGTGGCAAGAGATCAGGATTCCGCACTGAGCCGGTTTTCTCAAGACAGTGTGCAAACCTGATCTCCAGCCAGGCCCAAAGGCCCCTGATTCCCACTCATTCTCAGGCCTGCTGGGAAGAGCACACTGGCCCTCCGCCGGCCCTCTAGTTTTGTGGTGCGCCTGCCGATCTAGAGCCATAGGGACAGGAAGGGGCGGGGTCACTTCCTCCGTGCCTGGGCCTGGTTGCTCTGTCCTTTCTGATGCTGTTGCTTAACCTGAGCCAGGATGTCTCGGATCTTCCGCTGAGCCATCTGCATTGAGAAGAGGCGAGGAGGAAGGTGAGGACCACATTTCGCATAACAGCAACAGAGAAGCCACCTGCAACTCAGTAGACTATTAAATAGAGGAAGAAGCTAGATGGAACCACAACTCCTAGGCATAAGGACATCTTACGTCATCCCAATCGTAAGCCAGAAGGCACCATTTTTAAACTCCCATGCAGAAAGAGAAGGCGAAGTGCCCAGACACCGCATGCCCAGCAGTGATGTCCCAGTCCGCCCCCTATGAGACAGATGAAGCACCCAAGAGTGGCTTCCACTTTCCTTCCTAAAACTTTCCTCCCTTGGAGCTGGAAACATGGCTCAGCTGCCGAGAGCACTGGCTGTTAGTTCCGAGGACCCTGGGTATTCCAGTTCCTACGTGGAAGCTAACAATTATTAGCTCTTGTTTCCAAGCGAACCCAAGGTGATCGTCTACCTTCTGAGGACACTGTGCACAGCACACAGACATACGTGTGCTATGGCTGGCAAACACTCATTCACATTAAAAAAAAAAAAAAAAAAGCAGGGCTGGTGGCACACGCCTTTAGTCCCAGCATTCAGTAGGCAGAAGCAGGCAGGTCTCTGTAAATTCAGAGTCCAGTCTGGTCTACAGAGAGAGAGAGAGTTCTAGGACAGCAAGGGCTACACAGAGAAAACATGTCTCAAAAAACCAGGAAGGGGTGGGGGGGAGAATCTTTTTTTTTTTTTTTTTGGTTTTTTCGAGACAGGGTCTCTCTGTGTAGCCTTGGCCATCCTGGACTCACTTTGTAGACCAGGCTGGCCTCGAACTCACAGCGATCCGCCTTCCTCTGCCTCCCGAGTGCTGGGATTAAAGGTGTGCGCCACCACGCCCGGCTGCGGGGGGGGGGGGGGGGGGGGGGGATGGGGGATCTTAAAACAGTCTTCCCACAGGGTGTAGTGGCACAAGCCTTTAATCCCTGCACTCCAAAGGGAGAGAGGCAGGTGGATCTATGAGTTAGAGGCCAAGAAGCCTACACATCAAGTCTGTTTTGTGAGCACATGAGCGCGCGTGTGCGCGCACACGCACACACACACGTACATTCGTACGTTTCCACTGACTCCTTTTCCTGAACAAGCGCCATTAGTGTCTGCAATGCACCCAGCACCGTGTGAGCCAGGATGCGCTACTCATCCTTCCAAGCCTCAGTCCCCTCATTTGAATAATGTGGGCGTAACTGAGTCAACAGACACAAAGCTGGGTCCACTATGATCATAAGTCTCAGCTACAATTCCTGTCTCTCTCACTGCTTCTCAAAGATCCTTAAGGGGGCTAGAGAGATGGCTCAGGGGTTAAGAACACTGCCTGCTCTTTCAAAGGTCCTGAGTTCAATTCCCAGCAGCCACATGGTAGCTCACAACCATCTATAATTAGATCTGGTGCCCTCTTCTGGCCTGCAGGCAAAACACTGTATACTTAATAAATAAATAAGTCTTTAAAAAAAAAAAAAAAAAAAAAAAAAAAAAAAAAAAGATCCTTAAGAGAATGCGGCCAATACAGAGGGTGTGTGTGGGGTTGAGCTGAAAGTATGAGTTCTGCCCTTCATTGCTCAAGCAGCCCCTGGGGGCCACTGCACAGGTGTAAACTAAAGATGACTGAGGGTTTAAGAGAGCCCCTTTGTCAACCATCTTTTCCACCTCTTGCTGGCGAGGTCAATAAAAACTTTAACCTAAGACTGGCTCATCTTCCTGCCTTCAGAGCCACGCCAGGGACTTAAAAGGAAAGGCGATAAAAAGTTACAGATGGCACAGAGTGACAGGCATGTGTGACCCCAGCTTTCAGGAGACTGAAGCAGGATTACTGGGAGTGGCAAGCCAGCCTCATCTAGACAGTGGGCTACTGGTAGGCCAGAGGGTTAAGTATGAGAAAACCCAGGATGTCACTAATCGTACTGTCATCCTTCTGTGAACAAAGCTGAATACCAACTTCCTATCCAGTTCAAAGGGGGTTCAGGACACCACACAGACTATGACTATATAGCGGATAAAACCATTAATTCCATACATAAACATTTCCCTTTTTTAAAATTTTATATGCCTTGGTGTTTTGCCTGCATGTCTGTGTGAGGGTGTCAGATCTTGGAGTTACAGAACAGTTGTGAGCTGCCATATGCCTCTGGGTGCTGGGAATTGAACCCGGGTCCTTTGGAAGAACAGTCAGTGCTCTTAACCACTAAGCCATCTCTCCAGACCCCATAAACAGAGGTTGTTTCTCGGCCACCATGTGGGCACTGAAGACTACACTCAGGTTTGTGCTTGGTGATAAGCACTTCCACACATCCCCCCAAACACAAGATTTCTGTGTGTTAATAGCCCTGGCTGATCTGCAACTCACTCTGTAGACCACGCAGGCCTCAAACTGCCTCTGCCTCCAAAGTGCTGGGATTACAGGCATGTGCACTTTACCCAGGGAGCCACTGAAGACTAAGCAGAAACAGAACATCCTCACATTCACTTCTCGCAACCTGAACAAGACCAACCTAGCCCAGAGCATGCGGATCACGAGGTGGTCAGGCACAGGGCCTGTGCAAGTCACATAGATCAACCGTGAGCACCGTGGTTTTCCTGCTCCTGGCTCGAGTCCTCTGGAGATAGGGGAGCATGGCACGTACCTGGCTGGCATAGAAATGGCCGATGATCTTCACAATGACTTGGTCGTTCTCATCCGGGGTCTGGTCTCTTGGCACTACCACCTCAGCTGCGGTCAAGTTCTGCAGCTCGTTCACCTAGGGGTGGGGCGGTCAGAGGGAAGCTCAGAGTACTGGCAATGAAATGTGCGGGGGGGGGGGGGGGGGGGGGGGGGTGAGGGCAACTCAATGGTACAATGCTTTCCTTAGCACGTATGAGGTCCTGGGTTCAAGACCTAGCTCCACAAGAAGGGGTGGGGGTGGGGGGAACTGGAGCTGGGATAAAGAAGGACGGAAGCATTCGGGCACTGGACTTGGGAAGTACAATCAGGTCAGCAGACAAATGAGAACAGAGGTGAACCGCCTAGACAAAGGCGTGAGTTTTAGACACCAAGGGCTGCAGCGTCCAGCCCTCAGAGCTCACCGTTTTGCCGCCTTTGCCGATGACCCGGCCAGCGGCTGATGCTGGAACCCGTATGTGTGTCTCCAGTTTTACTTCCTCCTTGGGGCCAAAGAAATTCTCTTCTTTTAGCTTGCCATAGATTCTTCCCTGAGCCTAAGGAGAGGAGGTGACGGTTAATCAGCCCTGTAGCTAGGCAGAAGGAGTGTAGTGCTTGCCCGGGATCCCGTCCAGCCTTTTCTACCTAGGAATACTGACCAGCTAAGGGAGATGGTTGCAAAGCCCCAGTGGGTGACCTTCAATGGCACCCCTGATTTTCTGTAACACTGGAGACCTTCAGATTATGAGCCATGAATAAATGAATATGCCAGCACTTCAGAGGCAGGAGGATCACCACAAGTTCATAGCCAACTTGGTCTGCACGGCTAGTTCAGGGCCAGCTAGAGTTACATATTCAAGGCCCTGCCTTACTCTGTTCCCACCTCAGAGGAGATGCCACACTTATATGTTCTGGGATGACATATGTGGCCACAACTAGTGCGTCACAACCATAAACGGCAACTGACGCTCCTTGGATGCCTAGAAAGCTGCCCAGACTATCCCCTCACAGAAATCCATGGAGAAGGGGGGCTGCCACCAAGTGCAAACACCTTTGTTCTCACATTTCTGTGCAGACCATGAGGAAGTGAGGAACTAAGGGGACACGAGCAGAAATTAAGCTTGACAGCGCTTTGAAAGCAGCTTAGCCGCTGTGTGTCCTGGGGAAACAACCTCAACCCTTTTCCTGCATGTTCCCAACCTCAGTTCCCCTGTATCCATCGTGGAAAGATGCTATAGACCAAACCTTGAATTGAGCCTCTGGGGGTCCAGTGATGATAACCATTCGAACCTTGGAGTCTGGTGTCTCTGGTGGAGCAATCTACAAAGCAAAGTTGATCAGAAGGAGCTGCTTCCAGAGGAGATGAAGGCCTTTGGTTCCCTCCCACTGCCAATTCTGAGAGGGGGAGGGGAGTAAAAAGCCTCAAGCCCAAGTTCCTGTCTTCACACAAGAACTGTGGGGCAGAGGGCTAGGACGACCTGCCTCAGGGGCACTTTCACAGTATGATCATGCCCACCACCAACTCTATCAGAGTGCTGCTGAGAGGCAGAGGATTATGAGATGACTGGGTAGAGATGCACCCCTCTTGGAGTCAGGAAGGGAATCGCAGAGCTCTAAATGCCACCCAGTGTAACTCATGAATTTGGACCGGCGAGATCAACAGCACCGGTCTGCTTGCTCTGGAGGATCCTGGATCCAGAGCGGTGAAAGTCAGCCAATGCTGCCATAGTGCTCCCTGCTAGGCACCACCTGCTTCCTAGCATCCGACTCTGCCGCGGAGTCCAGCAAGAGGTGCACATGTTACTTTGGAAAGGGGTTGGGGCTAGGTCTGTTCCACTTCGTGGCAGAATCTCTCTTGGGCCTATTGTCTACCTTAGTCCTGCCTCCTGTCTAGCTGGAAACCTAAAAGCACTGAAGACACACCCACAGGGGACCGGGCTCTCTCGTTCCCCAAAGTGTGAAGAGAGCTGGAAGAACTCAAGAGCAATTCACCTTGATGGAGGCGCTGGCGAAACGGGAGAGCTGTTTGATGTGCTGCCCTTTCTTCCCGATGATGGCGCCCACAGCCTGGGCAGGGATGAACACCTGAACCATCTCCTGCTCTGGAGCCTGCTGCCGGAACAATGGATTCCTTACCAAAGGCCCAGGCAGAGGAGCAAGGCCAGACCCAGGAACCGCCCCCACCCTGGGCCATGGAAGGCCCGCACAAACTCTTTTTAGCTCTCTTCTGGCTAACGGAAAGCAAAATTCAGAGGAAAGCAGCTGCCACACTGGAGACTGATGACTCGGCTGGGCTCCTTTCCTTGAGGTTGGCATTCTAGCTGCCAGCCTCTCTTCCCTCCCCCTCTTGCCAAGGTCCCAAGGCCCCATATTCCCACAGGTCCCCAGTTATAAGACCTTCCACCTACCATGAAGGAGCTATAGGGAGCAGCCCCAGTGACGCTGCTGGGAGGTGGTGGGACAGCACTGGAGGAAGCTGGGAAGAGACCTACAGCAGCCAGGTTGAGACCCGGGATGAGGTGGGACTGCAACTGGGGGAAAGAGAGGTGAGGTACACATCAGCTTGCTCACGGGTCCCAGCTTCATGGGTCAACTTGCCGACGGAGCCAGATGGGCCCTGGTGTTTGGCTCTAGGGGCCAGGACCCCCAGAGCAAGTCAGGGTCCCACAGGAGCTACTTTGTACAAAAACCTGCCTGGCAGTGTGGTTTCCCTTGGGCCATGGAGATGTCCTCACTGGACTAAGCTGGTGTGTCCAAGCAGGGAGGCAGCCAGCAGGCCCACTAGCTGTTTCTGCCTTGTTGACGGAAGCAAACCCAACTCCTAACCTGAGAAAGTGATGCCCCTTCTATGGGAAGCTCAGGCAACGCTTCCATTGATTCCTGGGGCCCAAGTAGTTCTGAACCTTTTGGCCAAATATCCCATCACCAATTTCCTCTAAAAGATCCAAATGGGGCTGGAAATGGCGAGAATAAAATTCCAGCACCCGGAAGCAGAGGCAGGTGAATCTCTATGAGTTAGAGGCTAGCTTGGTCTACTTATCAAGCTCCAAGCCGGCCTGAGCTACACACTGAGACCCTGTTTCAAGTGAACAGGATGAGATGGTGACAAACAAAATCAGATGGTAGAGGCGGGGAGGATGATGGGTCAGTGGCTAAGCGGTGTGAGGGCTGGAAGGTGAATAGCGGCACCCATGGAAATATCACGCATGCTCCTAAGCCCAGTGGGGTCTGGGGTGTGTGAAGGATTGGGGGTGGGGGTGGGGTGGACAGAGACAGGATTACTGGGTCTTGCTGTCACCCACCTAGCTCCAAGGTTTGGTAAAAGAGGATGGCGAGAGAGCTGGACACCCGATGCCACCCTCTGGCCACACATACACGTCTAAAAAAAAGAAGGAAAGAAAGAAAACTCCTACGCACTGGGCGCGGTGGTGGCAAACGCCTGTAAGTCCCAGCCCTTGGGAGGCTAAGGTAGAAGGCTTGATTCAGCTCCAGCCTCCATAGTGAAGGCTTGTCTCAGAGAAAAACAGTTGAAATTGTGACCCTTCTGTCTACTCCAGTTTTACTGGAGGTGGATCACAGACTGGCTAAAGTATAAGAACCCATAAAACCCAGATTCTGCCCCAACCCAGGAGATGGAACAGGTGCCATATTGAACAGTTTCCCATTTTTAGCAGCAGACTGCTTACCTACAATGTACAAGACCCCAGATTTGATCCCCAGTGGCGGCACCACCACCACCAAGACAAATTCAGATGTGTTAAGTCCAAAAACATAAACTGAGGGGCTGGAACGGTAGCTCAGTGGTTAAGGCCATTGACTGCTCTTCCAGAGGACCCTGGTTCAATTCCCAGCACCCACATCGCAGCTCACAAGCATCTATAATTGCAGTTCCAGAGAATCTGACACCCTCACACACACAGACATGCAGACAAAACACCAATCTACATTTAAAAAAAAAAAAGCGATGCTCCAAGTTCCAAGATTGTTCTGGCTATCCAGACTGCTAAATTCAGAAAAGAGGGGCTAGGGATATATATAGCTCAGAGGCACAGTTTCAGCCTACTCCCAGGGACCAATTCAATTCCCAGCGACGCGAACGGGAGCATGCCACCCCTCACTCACGCTCATGGCAGCCACATCGTTCTCGTAGGCCTCCCGAACTTTCTTCATGATCTCCTGCTCGGCCCTGCAGCAGTTCTCAATGGCTCCCTTCACAGTGATGGTCCTCTCAGGGTTATAGAGCGTGAGGTCCTGGAGCCTGGCAAGAGATGACAACGTCAAGCAGTGGGCAGTGCAGGACTAGGACAGAAGAGCGGCTGAGTGAGTGGCCGGGCAGGCATTTCCAGAGGCTGCCTAACTTCTGGCAAGTAAGTCACTATCTCCAGCCTTCAGGCAACCAGGGCAAGGAGGCCCCTTCCATGGGAACATGACCTATCATGAAGGTTGTTGCAGGCTGGCCGCAGGCAGCCCATCCTTTTGTTGTTGTTTGTTTTGTTTTTTTGAGACAGGGTTTCTCTGTGTAGCCTTGGCTGTCCTGGACTCGCTTTGTAGACCAGGCTGGCCTCGAACTCACAGCGATCCGCTTGCCTCTGCCTCCTGAGTGCTGGGATTAAAGGCGTGCGCCACCACGCCCAGCAGGCAGACCCATTCTTTACTTGCGCAGTTTTACAGTAGGGTTGCTCTGCAAACAGATCAGTCTCCTCAGGAAATAGAGGCGCAGGGTGCTCACACAAAGCTAACCGGTTCCTGTCATTGGTCCTTCACAGGCAGCCCAGCACGCCCAGGCTGTACGGGACCAAGGTCTGTGCACCCCTCACAGTGCCAGACACATCGAAAGCCCGAGCGATTGCTGCAGTCTTTCCTGAGGGTGCCAAGGGGAGGTCCTAGGGTGCTCCTTATTGAGGAGAAAATGATCCCACCACTTCCCCATCCGCCCCAGTTTAAGAGGCGGGTGCTAAGCCGGGCGTGGTGGCGCACGCCTTTAATCCCAGCACTCGGGAGGCAGAGGCAGGCGGATCGCTGTGAGTTCAAGACCAGCCTGGTCTACAAAGTGAGTCCAGGATGGCCAAGGCTACACAGAGAAACCCTGTCTCGAAAAACAAAAAAAAAAAAAAAAAAAAGAGGCGGGTGCTAAGGCTCAGTGATGAGGTCCTTTGTAACCCAGGCCCTGCGCTCGGCACTGCTGTAAAGGGAGCCAGGGAGAGCCTTACGATGAGATGGTGATCTTTGTCTCCGTGTCTTGCTCCACCTTCTTCAAGTTCCTCCCTTCCTTGCCAATGAGTCGCCCCACAAAGTTATTATGGGCCAGGATCTTCAAGGGAACCTCGTCTGCCCTGGGGAAGAGAGAGCCCGGCTGAATAGTGCCAACAAAGACCCAACCATGTGGTCATCCACCGCAAACCCAGAACAAACCACAATTACAAAACCCAGCAGAGATCAGTTTTTTTTTTGGTTTTGGTTTTTTGTTTTTTTTTGTTTTTTTTTGTTTTTTTGGTTTTTTCGAGACAGGGTTTCTCTGTGTAGCCTTGGCCATCCTGGACTCACTTTGTAGACCAGGCTGGCCTCGAACTCACAGCAATCCCTGCCTGCCTCTGCCTCCCGAGTGCTGGGATTAAAGGCGTGCGCCACCACGCCCGGCTCAGAGATCAGTTTTACAGACAGAGAAATGGTGGATGAGGACGGACAGCGGAAGGCAGGCTGAAATTTGGGAGGCACAGCTTTGCCTCCACTGTGATCAGGCTCAACAGGTGCCACCATATACAAATCGAAACTCATCAAACTACACGCTCGAAAAACAGGTGGATTGGATTTGGGGGTTTAGCTCAGTATCCCAGCATGCATGAGGTCTAGGCTCCGCCCCCAAGGGGAAGGAGCAGAAAGGAAACAGATGCAATACACAGTGAGGTGATGCATGCCTGCAGTCCCAGCTGCTGAAGCCGAAGCGGGGGGACCCATGGAGCCCAGGCCAACCCAGGAAACATGTCTACAATAAACACAGCATTATTACACTAATTGAACTCCAATAAGACTATATAGAGAAAGTAACTGAGGACTAGGGAGATGGCTCAGAGATTAAGAGGACTGATTGCTCTTCCAGAGCCACATGACAGCTCACAACTGTGTGTACCTCCAAAATCTGACACTCTCACATAGACATAAATGCAAGAAAAGCACACAACGCACATAAAGTAAAGGTAAATCAATTAAAAAAGAAAGTAACAACTGAGCCAGGCAGTCAGTGGTGGAGTGTGCCTTTTAATCATAGCACTTAGAGGAAGCAGAGTCAGGCAGATCTCTGAGTTGGCGTTCCAGGACAGCCAAGGCAACAGAGAAACCATGTCTTGAAAACAGACAAACAAGAAAGGAGGGGGGGGGGACCCTGAAACTTAGTGTAACGATACACCTATTATCAGAACACTCATGAGGATCACAAGCTCATAGCTTGTGGAAGAGGGAGGCAGAGTGGGTTTGAGAGAGAGAGAGAGAGAGAGAGAGAGAGAAGGGAGGAGCTGGATCCCTTGGAGCTTGAGTTCCAAGGGTTTGTGTTCCAAACTCTGGTCTTTACCTACTCTTAACTGCTGAGCCATTCTTAAGAAAACAAAATTAAAACGGACGTCAGGCATGGTGGTGCATGCTTGTAATTGAGCGTTCAGGAGGCAGACTGACTACAGGAGTTCAGGGTTAGCTTGGGCTACAGTGACCCGCTTCAAACACCCCAGGACCAAGGGAATCCCTTACACAGATGTGCATCGGTGGGACCCACACCCAGGTTCTCATGAATTGCAGGCACCTGCGTCATGCTACTGTGCCGTATTTCAAACCCCGTGTCACCTCCCCCCCCCCCATATATGGGCTTTATATTTACTTATATTTACTGATAGGTATGCTGACAAAAAAATTTATAAAGGTATAGGATAGAGCATCAGCCTGATCCTGCACACTCCATCTATGAAGACTGTAATGTGTACACACACGAACACAAATATACACATCACGAGTACATAAACACAGGAATCTTAGCTCTCAGCTTCTATGTTTGTGTGTAGTGACTCTCTCCTAATCTGTTTCATTACTATGAACAAGTGTTAGAGGCTGAGGGGGTGCTCAGCCGCAAAGCCTCTGCCTGGGCTATCAAAGCAGAAAAGAAAAGGGCATGTGTGTGTGGGGTGGGGGGGTGTAGGGTGTGTGTGTGGGGTGTGTGTGGGGTGTGTGTGTGTGTGTGTGTGTGTGTGTGTGTGTGTGTGTGTGTGTGTGTGTGAGAGCAGCCTCCCGAGAGCAGCCGGGCCTTACGTTTTGGTGTCCTTTGCCTCTTTATGCATAATCTCCAGGATCATCTTGCACGCGGAGGAGCAGCCCTCGGGGGTCGAGTGCACACTGATGGCCTTCTCCGCAGCCCCCGCGTTCTCCTTCCTGTGCACGTCTATCCTGAGGACCCCAAGGGGAAAAGCCGGATTAGTCATCCCCAGTAACCCGGGACTTCCCCCGCCTCCTGTCAATCAAAAAGGCCACTCCCTCCTTGGAATGGAAGATTCGTAGTATAGAACCAGGAAAGTCAAGGGGCCAGGGAACCATGACCAGGTAGGTGTTGCTCTGCCCACCCCTGAGAGGACAGCACAGCCTGCCTCACAGCTGCGGAGTGGGGACACTCTCATGCTGTGTGCGGCTGTGGAGTTGTTTTCCCCTTCTGGTGTCCCTAGTGTATCAGGGAGATATGCCATCCCATCCCAACTACAAATAAGTAGTAGTGATTTGGGATGTTACGGACAGAACCTGAGCCATTCTTTCCCATAATCACCAATCATCTGTAACGATAAGGACAGCAGGTAATCACACTACAGTGTGAAGTGGGACATAACTATGACTTATGCCCAAGAGCCCCGACGTTAGCCAGGCTGGCCAGCCTGTGACCACCATTAAGTGGTGGATGAATGCCTAAAAAGTGAGTGGCTGACTCCCCAGCCCACAGGACTGGGTTTCCTGGAGGGACTCTTCCTGCTGGTGACCATGTATGGACCAGGGAGACCCACCCTGCCTCCTACTCTGCCCAGCTCTCACACACAGATAACACTGGCAACCGCGACCACGTATGTCCCAAGCATCAATTCCCAGGAGAAAAGTGCTGATGACCAAACCAAGAGCGCCCAGGAGCAGGCCCCAGGTCCTGATCTCCCAGCACCCACCTTCCCCTGCCCAGCACTCACTTGGACTGAGTTTGTTTTGTGATGTTGCGGATGGTGGCGCCCTCCTTGCCAATGATCGCGCCTACGTACTGCGTGGGTACCAGGAGCCGGAGGGGGATGTCTACTTGCTGTTGCTTGCCTGGCGCCCCTGCTGCCACAGGCGATCCTTGCCGGGGCTGGCCCCGAGAGCCAAAGCCTCCGCGGCGCCCGTTCTCGGGACCCTGCGTTATCTGCTCATCGGGTATGTAGGAGACCTTCAGGGCATGGTTCTCCAGCTGGTGGCCATTTAGCTTCATGATGGCTCTGTGGACAGGTAAGTCCAATGGTCACTCCACGCCAGTCACACCAAGTGCCTACTAAGTTACCGGTGGGCACATACTAGGGATACACGGAAGAAGTGGGGTGGGGATGACCACCTGTCTGCCACCCCCACCATTGCTATGGAACCTTCTGGTCTATGAGAGAGAAGACACTGTGGGAAAAGTAACTGACACATGCTTCCTTCGGATCTAGTGTTCACAAGAGTCTTCCACTTTAAGTCCACTGGAAAGTGTTGTAGCAAGAAAATTAAAAAATAAAATGTGGCAATACTCCGTGACAGCCACGTAGAGCTAAAAGAACAAATAGTCAATGTACACAACCTGTGTTCTGTCCACTTCCGGGAGTGAGAACTGTAAATGCTGAACCTAAGGACTAATGAGGTGGGCCTGTGGTGGGGGTGTGAGGGACAGTCAAGCTGCCTAGAAACGTATCAGCCCGGCTCCACATCACTCGACTCAGGGGCAGTAACCCACACCCATAATCCCAGTGCTCGGGAAATACGGGCAGAAATCAGGAGTTCAGGGTTACCCTTGGCTACTTAAGTGACCTGGAGTCCACGATGGTCTCAAAAGAAGAAGAGGAGGAGCAGGAAGAGGAAGAGGAGGAGGAGAAACACACACTTTCGATCCACCTGCTTTGAGCAAGGCAGTTCCTTCTTATAACCAAAAGATGGCACCATCGACACAGTACAAGACTCTAAAAGCCCCCAGGCACCTAGGGACAATCTTATTCCATTCATCAACACCCTCCTTTCAGTTAATTTATAGTGAGAAATTTCTAATTTCTGAAACATGCCCCTGAAATGACCTTTTGTGGGATCCTAGAGTTAGCTGAACCACTATCAAAAGCCAGCTGTGAAATTATAGCCACAGGGCCCTGCCCTGTCATGGGAGTCCAAGGACAACCCAGCTCCCAACACCCCTCAGAGACATCCCACTTCTGAGGTACTCACTGCCTGGTCTGCTCCCGGTTGGAGTAAGTGACGTTGACCACTGCTGTCTCACTCTCTGTGTTCACTGTAGAGACAACGCAACAGTGCCAGAGTTAGAGCTCAGCAGACAAACCTCAATCTGTTTGTAGGTCACAAGGACAAGCAGCAAGGCCAGGTGTGGTGGCCCACATCTGTAATCCTAGCACTCGGAAGGCAAAGGCAGGCGAATCGCTGTGAGTTCAAGGCCAGCCTGGTCTACAAGAGTCCAGGGCAGCTAAGGCTACGCAGAGAGATCCTGTCTCAGAAAAAGCAAACAAATAAGAGACAGAAGAAGAACTTCAGGCCAATCTCTGCAGTGTATACCTACAATCTTGGCACTTGGGAGAGGAAAGCAGACCGATCAGGAGTTCAAGACTATACTGAGCTAAAGGAGGCTTTGTTTAAAAACAAAACACCCGAGAGATGACTCCGTGGGTAAGAGCACTAGCTGCCCTACCACAGGACCCATCCACATGGTAGCTTCAAGCCTTCTCTACTTCCAGGGAAGCAGAAGCCATCCTATGCCTCTTTGGACACTGCACACACATGGTACAGAGACACAGCTGGAGGCAAAACACCCATACACACAACGCAATAAATAATTACATAATAAGTAAGGGGCCGGTGAGCTGCCAAGGCTGATAAGCTGACTCCCATTTCTAGGAGCCACATGAAAACCAACTCCAGGCTTGTCCTCTGGCCTCCACGCAAAGTGCAAAAGAATATATTAAAAAAAAAAAAAAAAGAAAGAAAGAAAAAACAGTGCTAGAAGGATAACTGGAAAGCACTGGCTGTTCTCCCACAGGATCCAGTTCAGTTCCCAGCTCACACCCACCTGGCTCGGCTCTAAGAGAGGCAGGTGGATCTATATCTATGAGTTCAAGGCCAGCCAAGGCTACATAGTGAGACCCTGTCTCAGAAAAACTAAAATAAGTAAATAAAACTTGCTTTTTTTTTTGGAGACAGGGTCTCTCTCTGTGTTAGCCTTGGCCATCCTGGACTCCCTCTGTAGACCAGGCTGGCCTCGAACTCACAGTGATCCGCCTACTTCTGCCTCCCAAGTGCTGGGACTAAAGGCATGCGCCGCCAAAAACTTTAAAAAAAAAAAAAAAAAAGATCTGTTCATTTAGTCATTTATTTATTAAATATAGTGTTCTGCCTTCAGGTATACCAACAGGCCAGAAGAGGGCACCAGACCATATTACAGGTGATTGCGAGCCACCATGTGTTTTGCTGGGAATTGAACTCATGACCTTTCGAAGAGCAGACAGTGCTCTTCACCTCTGAGCCATCTCTCCAGCTGGTAAATAAAACTTTGCAACAAAAAAAAAAAAAAAAAAAAAATTTTTTTTTTTTTTTTTTTTTTTTTTTTAAAGAAAGTGGCATTTGAAGCCTAGTGTGGTGACAAACACCTGCAATTCCAGCACTCAGAACGCCTAAGTCAGAAACACTGTCATGATTCAACACGAGCCTTTGCGGGCTGCGGAGATGGCTCAGCTGTTAAGAGCACTGACTGTTTTTCCAAAGGACCAGGGTTCAATTCCCAGCAATCACATGGCAGCTCACAACTGTTTTGCAACTCCAAGACACAGATAAACAAGCAGGAAAAACACCAATGAACATAAAAGTAAATCTATAATTTGGGGACTGGGAAGATGGCTCAGAGGTTAAGAGCACTGACTGCTCTTCTAGAGGTCCTGAGTTCAATTCCCAGCAACCACATGGTGGCTCACAACCATCTATAACAAAATATGGTGCCCTCTTCTAGCCTGCAGGCAGTATGCTGTATACATAATAAATCTTTTTTTAAAAATTAAATAAAAATTTAAAAAAAAAATAAAGAAGTTAATACAGACTAGCCTTTGCTACACAGTAAAATAAGTCAGCCTAGGCTAGAGAGCCTTCCTCAAATAAACCAGGAATTGGTGTTTGAAGCTGGGTGTAGCAGCACACACTGGGAATCCCCGCACACTGAGAGGATAAGGAAAGCTGTTATCTCCTGGGCAGCTGGGCTGAAAGTGAGTTAAGGCCAGCCAGGATGACACTGCAAGGCTCTGCCTCAAAGAAAAGTTGAGCTGAGTGTGGTGGAGCAGGTGAGCAAGGCTGTGTCTGTGGCCAACCTGGTGAGACTCTTCGGACAGGTTTGTATAAACTTTTTTAGGTGTTTTGCTGCTGTGGTTTTTTTTTTTTTTTTTTTTTGGTTTTTCGAGACAGGGTTTCTCTGTGTAGCCTTGGCCATCCTGGACTCACTTTGTAGACCAGGCTGGCCTCGAACTCACAGCGATCCGCCTGCCTCTGCCTCCTGAGTGCTGGGATTAAAGGCGTGCACCACCACGCCCGGCTTTTTTTTTTTTTTGGTGGTTTTGGTTTTTTGAGACAAGGTTTCTCCGTGTAACCGCCCTGGCTGTCCTGGACTCTGCCGGCCTCAAACTCCTGGGATTAAAGTGTGTGTGTGTGTGTGTGTGTGTGTGTGTGTGTGTGGTGTGTGTGTGTGGTGTGGTGTGTGTGTGTGTGTGTGTGTGTGTGTGTGTGTGTGTGTGTGTGTATTCGTTCACATGATTGGAGGTCAGAGCCAGCTGCACCTTGTGGGGTCCAGGGATAGATTCTGGTGGGTCAGCCTGACAGCAAGCCTGATCTTTTCAGGTGGCAGACAGCTGCCTGCTCAGTGTGTGGGCCTCAGTCTGTCTAACTCATGAGTACAGCTGAAAGCAGGACTGGGCAACAGCTAACAGCAAATTCAGCTGTGTCCTAGCATCTAGGATGAAAGGCTGCAACTTAGAAGGTTTGAGCAGACAATACAGCCCATCACTGCTGGGCAAGAGACATCTGTAATCACGTCAGCTCAGAATTTAAACCTCAGACAAAGCAACCACTGCTTCTTGAAGATTGCCGAAAGTGAGCTAATGCACTTTTCATAAGGAAGAAAGGCACTGATCTAAGCTGCGGACAGGAAAGACTCACTCTCCTGCCCACCCCGACCCAAGTCACACACTGGAAGACATGTTAGTCATAAAAAAAAAAATTGAAATCGGAGGCTGGAGAGATGGCTCAGAGGTTAAGAGCACTGGCTTCTCTTCCAAAGGTCCTGAGTTCAATTCCAAGCAACCATATGGCGGCTCATGACCATCTGTAATGAGATCTTCTAGTGTGCAGGTGTATATGCAGGCTTTTGTTTGTTGTTTTTTGAGACAGGGTTTCTCTGTGTAACCTTGGTTGTCCTGGACTTGCTTTGAAGACCAGGCTGGCCTTGAACTCATCTGCCTCTGCCTCCCAAGTGCTGGGACTAAAGGTGTGCACCACCACGCCCGGCTTATTTCAGTTTTCCATGTATGGATACTCTGACTGACTGTCCCCTTGAAGGTCAGACGAGGGCATCAGCTCCTCTGGAACTGGAGTTACAGATGGCTAGGAGCTACCTCTGGGTACTGGAAATCAAACCTGGATCGTCTGAGGTAGCAGCCACTGCTGCTAATCATCAGGCTACACTTGAGATCCATCTGCCTCTGCTGCACCGACACGCCCAAAAAGTTTCCTTTTTCCTTATAAAGACGTTAGGGGCGCTCTGGAGAGGTGGCTCAGAGGTTAAGAGCACTGGTTGCTCTTCCAAAGGTCCTTACTTCAATTCCCAGCAACTACATGGTGGCTCACAACCGCCTATAATGGGGTCTGGTACTCTCTTCTGGCAGGCAGGAACACGTGCAGGCAGAATACTGTACAAATAATAAATAAACAAATGCTTAAAAAAAAAAAAAAAAAAAAAAAAAGGACGTCTGCAGCCAAGAAGGCAGCATTAAGCCCAAGAACGTCTGAGAGAAGTTTGACTTTGACAGTGTGCCCAGCATCATGGCCTCCTCCTAGTAACTGTGTGTGCATTTAATAAAGATTTGTTCACTAAAAAAAAAAAAAAAAAAGATGGGCTGAAGAGATGGCTCAGAAGTTAAGAGCACTGCCTGCTCTTCCAGAGGTTCTGAGTTCAATTCCCAGCAACCACATGGTGGCTCACAACCATCTATAATGAGATCTTCTGCCCTCTTCTGGCATGCAGGTGTACATGCACTCAAGTACACTGTGTGCTTAATAAATAAATAAATCTTTAAAAAGAAAAAAATTATAAAAAAAAAAAAAAGAAAAGAAAAGAAAGAAAGAAAGGAAGGCCAGGTCTCTCTGTGTAGTACTGGAAATGATAGGTATGCCAGGCTGGCCTCAAACTCACAGAAATCCTTCTGCCTTTTACCTCTCAATAGCCGGGACTGAATGCACCCAGCATCTCCTTTCTCTTCCCTGGCCGCCCCCCACCCCGCCTTTTCTCAGACAGAGTTTCTCTTGTAGTCCTGGTTGGCCTGGACTCACTCTGTAGACCAGGCTGGCCTCAGACTCACAGAGATCCGTCTGTTTCTGCCTGAACACCTGGCTCAAATTTCCAGTCTTGAATTAATGAAATCTTGGGAATCCTCCAAGCCTGGGACTCAGAATCCTCAATGAGAGAGGGTGATAAAGATGGGTGTGTTGGTACACGCCTTTAATCCTAGCACTCAGGATGAGTTCAAAGCCAGACTCATCTGTATTTCGAGTCCTACATTGCAGTTTCCGGGCCAGGCAAGGAAGGTGACACTGTGAAAGCCTGACTCAAAAAAAACTGAAAACGAGGAAAAGAGAGATATTAAGACTGCCTATCACTGGACAGCAGAGGCAGGAGGATCACTGTGAGTTGAGGCCAGCCTGGTCTACAAAGCAAGTCCAGAACAGCCAAGGCTACACAGAGAAATCCTGTGTCAAAAAACAAAACAAAACAAAAAAGACTGCCTACCACAGAGTAGCCCAGTTTGTGGTTCCACACACAGTAGGGCTAGTGCCGGGGCCAGGGCCAGGGCCAGGCTTCCAGGGTTATGCCCAGGAGTACTATAGCGCACACCTGGGTCTTCCCGGTGGATCTGCTCACAAAACAGCTTGACGCTGAAGCCATTCAACTCCCTGCACACTCCCTCATTCCTCGGCCCAGTCTTACCTTGTTCACAGTTCTCCACTGTCCCGTACTGAGCCAGCAGGCTATCCAGCACCTGGAGAAGTAGAATAGGGGGTCTGAGTGTCCAGGAAGCCTGAGCGCCCCTTCCCCAAAGCTCTGGGGCCCCAGCAGGAGCTAGACACTATGGTCGCCTCTCAGTCCCATCTCCTTGGTCCTACATGCTGACTGTATCGCTGGTGTTCGTAGGATGTAGCTGGGCTCTGTGCTAAGGGCCTTTTGGAAGCAGACTCAGACTTCTGCCATCAGAAAGCTGTAGAAACACTCTTTCTACCCTCCTCTTGCCCCAGAGCATGAGTGACAAATGAGACCCTACTAGCCCCCTACACAAGGGGAAACCTCTCTAGTTATTTCTACCGAGCCACACGCAGAGTCCCAGTCCAGTCTCTGCCCTCCACCCAGCCTGGGTCGCCACTTCCCCCAAACACTTACTTCCCATCGGAGCTGAGGCGGGATATTTCGGATCTGAATCTTCCGACTCCTAAAATGAAAGAAAAAAAAAAAAAAAAGTTAAATAATTGCAGATGCTTTAGGCCCCCACGGACCTGAGTTTCTAACCCTTGCTCCAGCTAACATTCATTCCACAGTGCTTCGGACTGAATTCATGGTCTGGCACTTGATAGACCCCGCCCCTGCCCCCCAAGCCCTTAAAATAGCAACCTAAACCAGGAGCGGCGGCACACACCTTTAACACGGCTAGCACTCAGAAGACAGAGGCAGGCGGATCTCTTTGAGTCTGAGCCTGATCTCCGTAGTGAATTGCAGGAAAGCCAGGGCACACAGAGAATCCCCACCTCAGGAAAAACAAAACAAAGGACCAGCGACCCAATCGGAAGGCAGATTTTAGAGTGGGGACGGCTTCACCTTACAGACCCAGCTACAAACAGGACCACAGAGACGCTCGCAGAACCAGATATTCTCAGCAGAACGGCAGCAAAAAAAGATTGAAGCTAATTGTTTTGATGTTTGCTACAACTTAGCTTCCGTACAACACTCCCAATAAAAGGGCTGGAGAAATGGTGCGCAGGGCTCTGATTCCTAGAGCCCACGGGAGGCAGCTCCCAACTGCCTGGATCCCAGTTCCAGGGAATCCGATACCTCTGGCCACTTCAGGCACCGGATTCACAGGTACATACCCACACACACATCATTAAAAATAATATAAACCCAAAGTCAAGTAAGATAGTAATTATTAATTAACTCAACACCTCTAACTGGCACAGACTTCAAGGTCCTCTTTGTCCCTTGGCCTGGGGCACAGCAACGAACAAAAGAGGTGGAATGCCTGGCCCAGGTGCTCGCTTCGTATTAGAGGAAACAATATATGCGAACAATTGCATAAGATAATAGTACAGCGGTTAAGCCCTTGGCACAGCTAGGGATCTAAACCACTTATTAGCGCTGATTTTTCGGTCTCCCCCTTTGTACAACAGGGATAAAACCTATTCACAGGAGGTAGGTGGCATTAGATAATATTTGTAAAGCACTTAGTAAAGACTTGGAATAAGTCCTTAAAGTGTAACAATAGATGCACCCATGAATGGTTAAGGCTCTCCACACACGGCCCAGCATCAGGACCACCTTCTCCCTCCCAGGTACCATACTTACCCAGCTTTCAAATGGCTCTGGGAAAAAGTGTGATTTCCCTGGAGGAATGCTTTCAGGTTCAGGGCTAAATCCCAGAGGGACTGCTCACCACCTAAATCAATACCTTAATCCCGGAGTTTAAGACATTTAAATTGACTTAATGTGTTAGTCAATTGTCATTTAGATCTCCGTGTGTCTTTGATCCTGCACAAAGCCTTAGTTCAAAGATGAGGTCCAAGGGGTTGGGCAGTTGGCTCACCACCTCAGAGCACCGAGGCACACCTGTAGTCCCAGTCCTCAGAGAGGCAGAGGCAGGCGATACACAGGGCACATGTATACATGCAGGCAAAACGCTCGCGCACATAAAATAAAATAAAGATGTGCCTAGTCACGTGAGCTCAGGCCTCGGTGCCTACCAGATGCGCTGTTACCCAGCTTTGGCGTGGAGGGGCGCAAGGCATGCATCCTAACTGTGGATATGTTGGCCTTGGCTGTCCCGGTCGAGTCCCTTTTCTTTTCTTTTTTTTTTAGATTTATTTATTATTTATACAATATTCTGCCCACACATGTGCCTGCCCACAAGAAGGCACCAGATCTCATTACAGGTAGTTGTGAGCCACCATGTGGGTACTGGGAATTGAACTCAGGACCTTCAGAAGAACAGATGGTGCTCCTAACCTCTGAGCCATCTCTCCAGCCCCCGTCGAGTCTCTTTGCCAAGGCTATGTCTAGTATCTCAGGGAGTCTGAGACTCGAGAATGGCGAATCTCCCCCACCACCCCCCACACGGTTTCTCTGTAGCCTTGGCTGTCCTGGACACACTTTGTAGACCAGGCTGGCCTCAAACTCACAAAGATCTGCCTGTCTCTGCCTCCCAGAGTGCTGGGCTTACAGGCATGCGCCACCACGCCAGGCTATGAACCATTAGCTACAGCAAGGAAAATCTGGGATGAGCCAGGCGTGGTGGCGCACGCCTTTAATCCCAGCACTCGGGAGGCAGAGGCAGGCGGATTGCTGTGAGTTCAAGGCCAGCCTGGTCTACAAAGTGAGTCCAGGATGGCCAAGGCTACACAGAGAAACCCTGTCTCGAAAAACCAAAAAAAAAAAAAAAAAAAAAAAAAAAAAAAAAAAAAAGAAAATCTGGGATGAAATGGCTAAAAAGGAAGCTGGGCGTGATGGTGCACACCCAGCACTCAAGAGGCAGAGGCAGGAGGATCGCTGTGAATTCTAGGCCAGCCTGTTCTACAAAGCAAGTTCAGGACAGCCAGGGCTACAGAGAAACCCTGTTGGGGGTGGGGGTGGGGGGATAGGAGAAAGAAAGAGCAAGCTGAGCCGGGCGTGGTGGCGCCTTTAATCCCAGCACTCGGGAGGTAGAGGCAGGCGGATCGCTGTGAGTTCGAGGCCAGCCTGGTCTACAAAGCGAGTCCAGGACAGCCAAGGCTACACAGAGAAACCCTGTCTCAAAAAACAAAAAAAAATAATAATAATAATAAATAAATAAATAAAAAGAAAGAGCAAGCTAAAGGGCAATGGTAGTGGTGCACGCCTTTAGCTATTTCATCCCTAACCTTAACTGGCCCCCCCCAATCCTAGTGTTTAGGAGGCAGAGGAATCTCTGAGTTCAAGGTCACCCTGGTCTAAACAATGAGTCCCAGGACAGCCAGAAGTCAGGGTTACGCAGAAAAAAACTGTCTCAAAAAAAGGGAAAAATAATAGCTAAAGGAAAGATGGAGTTTTCAGTAGTCCAGCCCAGGACATCTCCTATTGGCAAATCCTTTCGGATGGAGGGAACAAGAGGAAGACTGCCTGCCCAGGAGCCCAAGCAAGGAGGCATAAAGCACCCGTAGCTCATACAGGAGCCTAGTTTGAAAATGGTCCATTAGTGCAATCCAGGGTCAAAGGCTAAAACTTCCCCCTTCAAATTCCACAGCAGCGCCTTCTGCTCAGGAAGAGCAGAAGAGAGCAGGGTGGTGACGTGAAATCTAATCTCTGCAAGGATGCTAATCCATGCCCAGGGAGCAATGGCAGGCAGATGGGCTGGAATGTCTGGAATGTTCCGGGAGAGGGAGGAGGGCAGGGCCACCCAGCCAATGAAAGAAAGACCTATCCTAGCAGCCGTCCCTCACCCCTCTAGGGCATACACCCCACCCTGGGAACCCACTTGAGGCTCCTCCCAGGCTTCCTTTTCTGCAAAGCCCCCAGCCCCGATTAAAACAGGAGGGATGGCCGGGAAGGGAGCTGAGGCGTCCAGGCACCTCTGTCTTGCAAGCCTGGTCTTCCATTGAGTGTGGTGCCACCTAATTCCTTTCAGGCCCAAACCACACAGGGCAATGCCGAGACCTGTAAGCTGAATTCCCTTGCTTACAGTACAGCCCCCCTTTGGATAACTCGTTCACCCCACATAGGGTAGGCTCAGCATGGGCTGGGTTAGGCCGGTGTACAGAAAGGGCTGGCAGTGCCTTTCCGTCTGTTGGTTGCACCCTTTGGGAACTACCTTTTCTGACGCCTAAGAGTGTCAGAAAACAGACACTTCATTACAATCCATAGCAATACCAAGATTAGTTATGAAGGAGGAACGAACATAATTGTGTGGTTGGGGGAGGGGGTTCCACAACCTGAGGCCCGCAGCATCGGCACCGTTGAAAACCACTGGCTTAGAGAGAGACTCCTGGTGTGTAACACAACTCCAATAAAGCCCTCGACAGTACTTAAAAGGAGGCCAGAAGGTAGGGTGAAAGGGACACACGGTGGCAGCCATTACAGAACTTAAAGTCGTTCACAATGGGGGTGGGGTGGGGGAATCTTACAAAATAATCAATGTTTAAGCCCCACCTGACTCAAGTCCTCCAGTCTACCAAGACTTACTTGCCTGACCAATAGACTCGGTTCTGCCTTGGCCAGACCAAGCAGTGCTTCCGCCCTACAGGAAAAAGGGCACAGCACACCTGAGCACACTCTTAGTGCCCAGAGGGCCAAGCTCCACTCCAGCCAGCAGACAGAACTAGGAGACCCTCGCTGACTCCCTAATCCTCAAACAGCCAATCTGCCGGCAGTGGCCACTAAAGGCCATGGTTACAGCTGCCCAAATGGCTCCTAAGTGCCAACAGCAGCCTGCAGCTTTCTCTTGTACAGGGATCTGGCCCTGGAGGGGGCAGCTCAACAGACACAAGGTAATTGGGAAACTCACCTCTGGCCTGCTGTCAAGGCAACCTGGGGGGTGTGAGGACCAGGCAGGGGGACCAGGCCAGAGGAGATTCAAAGAAGACAAAAAAAGTGCACTGTGCATCCATCTTGCGGTGCACACACATGCAGGGACAGGGGTTGGCGCTGGCTGAGATTAGAAGTGTCTGCCAGATCCATTTTATAGAATCCAACCCTCCCATTGCACAAGGCTATGTCTGACAGCCCAGAGCCCTGTGATTAAGATTTGCAAGGAACAGGGCTGGAGAGATGGCTCAGCGGTTAAGAGCACCGACTGCTCTTCCAGAGGTCCTGAGTTCAATTCCCAGCAACCACATGGTGGCTCACAACCATCTATAATGTGGTCTGATGCATACTGTATACATAATAAATAAATCTTTAAAAAAAAAAAAAGATTTGCAAGGAACGTCTTGTCTCCTTTTCTTTTCTTTTTTCAGAGTCTTGTTTTTTATTTCTTTTTTAAAAATTTTTTTTATTAATTTATTCTTGTTACATCTCAATATTTATCCCATCCCTTGTATCCTCCCATTCTTCCCTCCCTCCCTTGTATCCTCCCATTCTTCCCTCCCTCCCATTTTCCCCTTATTCCCCTCCCCTATGACTGTTCCTGAGGGGGATTACCTCCTCCTGTATATGCTCATAGGGTATCAAGTCTCTTCTTGGTAACCTGCTGTCCTTCCTCTGAGTGCCACCAGGTCTCCCCCTCCAGGGAACATGGTCAAATGTGAGGCACCAGAGTACGTGAGAAAGTCATATCCCACTCTCCACTCAACTGTGGAGAATGTTCTGACCATTGGCTAGATCTGGGTAGGGGTTTAAAGTTTACCGCCTGTATTGTCCTTGGCTGGTGCCTTAGTTTGAGTGGGACCCCTGGGCCCTTTGTCTCCTTTTCATAATCACTGAAAACCAAAGCCGGGAGGGTTTGTCATGTTTGGTTGGTTTTTGTTTTGTTTTGTTTTTTGAGAAAGTGTTTCCCTGCATAATCCTGGTCGCCCTGAACTTTGTATGTAGAGCAGGCTGGTCTGGAACCCAGAGATTTGCTTGCCTCTGCCTTCCAGTGTGCTGGAACTAGAGGCGTACTCCACTGCACCCTGTCTGAAGCTACTGATTTATTTTTCCAGCTGTATAGTTTTAGATTGTGTTGAAAAGCTATTTTTATAGCATACTGTATAACACTTACCGAGTTAAATGACATTAAGATAATATTATCTTTCTGGGTTTTGTTTGGTTTGGAGACAGGGTTTTTGTATGTTGTCCTGGACTCACTTTGTAGACCAGGCTGGCCTCGAACTCACAGAGACCCATCTGCCTCCGCCTCCCAAGTGCTGGGACTACAGGTGTGCGCCGCTGCCACCTGGCCTGTTTTGTTTCTGATACCCATTCCACCTCACTGGAATTACAGGTAAGGATGCGCCACAGTGTCCAGTTTTATAGGTGTCGAGGTGAGGGATTTTTGGATTCTAGACAAGCCCTCTACTACTAAACTTTTCCCCACGTTGAGTCGTGCTCTTGTAGCCCAGGCTGGCCTCCAACTGGGAGCAATCTTCCTGCTCGAGCCTCATTACTTTACTCTTGTTATTCTTTTATTTTTTATTTATGCATTTTTACATCCCAATTGTAGCCCCCTCCTTCTTCCTATTCCTTTTAAGGATATGTGAATTGTAGAGCTGGTTTGTTTTTTTTTTTTTTTTAAGGTTTATTTATTCTATGTGCATGAGCCTGCATGTATGAAAGTGCCCAACGTATGTTCGGTGCCAAGGCCAGAAGGGGGTCTCAGATACCCTGGAACCAGAGTTACAGGTGGTTGCAAGCAGCCATATGGATGCCGGGAAGCAAACCTGAATCCTCTGGATGAACAGTCGGTGGTCTTAACTGTCGAACCATCTCTCATGGTTTATTCTCTGCACCCAGAGCAGAAGGTGTCACCTGCCACCATGTTGCTGGCTTCACCTCCCTAGTTAAAGGAGTTCCTTCCCTCATATCAGGGCAGGAAAAGCTGAATGAGGGTGGGAAGGGTGGTGGCAGCAGCATTTCTTTGGAATCTGCTGAGGCCCCAGTCCTGAACCAAGGCTAAACTTTCACCTCCTTCCAAAACAACAATTAACTGGAATCTTTACACCCACCCCACCCTAAGGCCAAGCTCTGCCTCCACCTGTGGTCTCAAGTCAAACCTTCAATTCTCTGGGGGTCATTTCTCACAGCTGGAGAAATAGCCCAAGGATTAGTTTACTTCAAGTGTCTTGTGTCCCCAGAGCAGCCTGTCTACCTATAGGCAGCTTGCTTTCTTTTATTTGAGACAGGGTTTCTCTGTGTAGCTTGGCTGTCCTGGACTCATTTTGTAGACCAGGCTGCCCTCGAACTCACAGCGATTCACCTGCCTCTGCCTCCCAAGTGCTAAGATTAAAGGCGTGTGCCACCACCGCCCGGCCAGGGACCTTTCTTAAATAAAGAGAATCGGATCTCCTGTGCACTAATGGTCTGAGTAACTGACTGTTAGCTTTTCCTTTTAGGAATGTGATAGCCGGGCGTGGTGGCGCACCCCTTTAATCCCAGCACCTGGGAGGCAGAGGCAGGCAGATCGCCATGAGTTCGAGGCCAGCCTGGTCTACAAAAGCCAGTCCAGGACAGCCAAGGCTACACAGAGAAGCCCTGTCTTGGAAACCAAAACAAAACAAAAGCAATGTGATAAAGGCTAAAAAACACTCTCCACAAGATATAAAGTGTGCAGCATTTCGAGACAAAACTTTGAAACAATCCATAAACCCAAAGTTAAGACCCTCACACACATCCACACAGCAGACTTCATTTAAGGGAAGCCCAGGTTTTCAGCGAAGCCAGTAGGTACCTGTGAAAGAGAGAGCACGCTGCCCCAGGCGGTGAGGAAATACCGCCAGGGAACTGCAGCTGTAGCGCATAACTACGGCAGCCTGCCTAGCGCTGAAACCCTGGGTTCCGTCACTCATCTCAAAGCAATTTCATAATTTAAAATAAATGCCAGGCTAGTGGTGGAGCTGCGGCTGTAACTGGAATGCAGCAATGGAGTAGCCGAAGGGCTGGAGAGAGGGCTCGGCAGTCGAACAGTGGCTGTTCTTCCACATCCCGGGACCCACCTGGAGCCTCTCTCTCCATCTGCAACTCTAGTTTCAAGGCCTCTGACGCTTTCTTCTGACCTTTGGCATTAGAGGCGCATGTGATCCACATACATGCCCTAAAGGCAAAACACTCAAACACAAAATCTTTAAAAAAAAAAAAAAAAAAAAAAAGACAGAGGCAGCCGTGGTGGCACAGGCCTTTAATCCCAACACTCAGGAGGCTGAGTCGGGCGGATCTCTGAGTTCAAAGCCAGCCAGACCTACCGAGTGAGACGCTACCCAACAGCCCCCTAACCCCCCAAGCCCACAAAAGCAAGCCCAGGGCTGCTCACATTTGTATATACACCACACACCATGCTCCATTACGTCATAGGTACTGAATTCTAAGCCACGAACAGAAAGCTGGTTACAGCAAGAAAAAAAGAAAAAGAAAGCTGGTTACTACAATCCCATGACACCTAACAACACAAGGTGGAGCTTTAGGGAGTCCCTCCCGCCTGCTGGTCTTGAGCAAAGGGAGAGAAAATAGAAACCCGACAAGGTAGAAGGTGAAAACTACTCCCCAAAGTTGTCCAGTCCACTGACACACACACACACACACACACACACACACACACACACACACACACACACACACACACACACACACACACACCCCAAAATGTGAAATTCTGGCTTCTGCAACCTTCCTTGACATTTCCGGAAAATCAGACTGCTGGAGCTGTCTAATTCCACCACAGGCTATTTCGGCAGCTCTCCTGTGCTGTGGTAGCCACTAAGTACTCAGCCTCTGAGATGCAGCATGACCACGTGCAACTGAAGAAGAACTTAAGTCTTTATTTTTACTCTAAAGGTTTATATAATATTTAAGTTTGTTATGTTAGCGTTCAGCTTTTTAAAAAATACATACTTTTAATTGTTTACATCCTAAGATGCCAGAAGTGGTTGTTTCAGTGCCACCTGATATGGGTGCTACATATTCTTTTTTCTGTTTTGGGGTTTTGTTTTGTTTTAGAGACAGCGTTTTCCTATGTAACCCTGGCTGCTCTGAAACTCACTCGGTAGAGAAGGCTCACCTGCCTTTGCCTCTTTAGTGCACCCTCCACACGGAGATTATAATTCAAAACGTCCAAGTGTGAATACACACTAATAGTTTTTGGGTTTGCTGCTGCTGCTTCTTCCCTCCCCCCAAGACAGGGTTTCTCTGTGTAGCCTTGGCTGTCCTCGAACTCACAGTGATCCTCCTGCCTCCCAAGTGCTGGGATTAAAAAGCGTGCGCCACCATGCCCAGCCCCCTTTTTTTGTTCCTCATGTGGCTTTGGCTTTATTGCTACTCTGTGGGTCTGGATACTGCCCCATCGCTGAGCAGATTGTGATGGGAAATGTCCTCGTTCTCTCTGAGTTTCCAGTCCAGTGGTGGCCAGCTAGCTTGTTGGTGTGGAAAGGAGAGAGAGCAGATAAGGCTGGCTGGGGGAATGGTAATGGTGTCTGCTAGGCAGGCAATTCTGCTGTTTCCTTTCTTTCTTTTTTTTTTGGGGGGGGGGGGGGTGGGTTTCCTCTGTGTATCAAGCCCTGGTTGTCCTGGACTCGCTCTTAGACCAGGCTGGCTTCAAACACAGAGATCCACCCACCTCTGCCTCGGGAGTGCTGGGCTTCTATTTTCAACAAAAGGACCCGTACGTGATTAACCCAGTAACCAATGACGGACCCTTTTCCAGCTGAGAACGTGTTCATCATTGGCTCTTCCAAGATGGCTCTGGTGTTCCAGGTCATCAGACTATTAGTACTTCCTTCCCACCCTTCTTAACCACAGAAGATACAGAAGGGTGGGATCGAAACCGGGGCTGGAGGGGAGGGGAGAGGAGAGCCCAGGAAACTTCTGACGGAGGCCAGCCTGGCACGCTCCAAGCAGGGCAGTAGCTGAGAAAAGGGTGGTGCCGGGAAGGGAGGAGAAACTGGCTGCGTGCCCAGGGCTTCACGATCCAGAGGCAGGGGGCAGCCAGACAGACCAGGCAGCTGGCGGGCACTCTACTGAGTAAGCTAGCTGCAGGTTAGGACTCCAGCCGAAACAGTGACCTAGTGAGAGGTCTGGGACCAAGGCAGATGCCATCACCACCACAAGGAAGGAGTGTGCCTGCGTTTGCGCACACATGCACTCACTGCCAAAGATGCACAGAAGTCAATCACTATGTGCATACTGCCTTTTACAGATTCTTAAATTTCCATTTATTTGTTTTTTGTGTGTATGGGGGAAGTGCACGTGCCACAGCATGCATATGGAGGTCGGGTGACATGTTCAAATATATTTGGTTCCCTCCTTCAGGATGTGGGTCCCGGGGTTCAATCTCAGGTCACCAGGTTTAGCAGCAAACGCCTCTGAGCTTTAAATGTATGGAGCACACACACACTGTCCCATGTACACCCTGGTCCCTGAGCTGACGCTGAATGTGCAGGAAGCACCTCTGGGCTCAACCGTAACTTCTGCTCAGGATGGGTCGCTACCTGAGTCTAATGCCAAATTGGGGGTTGAGGGACTCACTGGGGTTCTTACAGGACATGCTACTTGCACCCCTCTTGTTACCAAGGGAATCAGATTCAGATTTCGGAGAAGCAATAAAGGGGCCTAAATGGGTGTCCCCCCTCACTTCACAGGCGTGGAGATTAGGGCTCTGAGGGAGCAGGGAACAGGACTAGAACTCAGCTCTGCGGGCGGCTCTGGGCTCATTTCAGTGACGGCTGCAGCTTGTTCACAGACAAGTTGTCAGCCCAGCAGAAGCCCTCAGAGCCCGGTGTTTGAGAGCAGGGAAACTGCCCATATTCTGCATGGTTAAACGCCTGCCAACTGGCTTTTACTGCATGCGGCTCTAATTTGGGCACCAGATTTAATTTGCAGAACAGCTAACTACCCTATAGTACGGCTGGATGGCTGTCAGGGATCTGTTACAGAGCCGGGAAAGCTCTTCTGTTACAAAAGACTAGCTACATCTAGAGCAGGCGAAGACGAAAAGGTGCGAACAAAGAGAGGGCACTGACTGGAGGACAAGAGAAAGCCTACCTTGGAAGTGCCTAACTCACTCAGGAATAAATGGGTTGACAAGAGCACAGGTTTTTGGTGTGTGTGTGTGTGTGTGTGTGTCTGCGCACGCACACATATGCCCCACCCCCCACTCATCTGGGCAGCCCCAGAGGAAGACAAACAGAGGCTTTGGGATAGCCAACAGAGTCTTTGGGATAGCCGGCTCTCTTTCCAGGCAAATTCCAGATCTGCCAGACCCAACAGTTTCCTCCTCCACCCCACCCTGGGCTTTTTAACTTTTTAACTTGTAGGGGTCTGGCCAAGCAGAGCCCAACAGCGGGTAAAAGCAGGCAAGAACCTGAGGGTGGGTGAGACGTGAGGAAGAGACCTCTGCTAAAGCTTAAAGTACAATAACACACAGGAGTTTGCCAGTATGAGCCTCCTGTGTGGGTGCAGGTGTTCCCTCAGAAACTGTCCCCACGCTTTTCAGGCTGGCAGCAGCAAGAGTTTCTGGGTCTTCCCAAGGCAGTGGGGGAAGGTTAATAAGGTGACAGACCCTCAATGCCCCCCACTACCCCTCAACTCTATTAGCTCCCATTAACTCTCTCTCTTCCGGAAGCCTAGGTGCCCAGTCTAACAATCATCCGGAGAAGGCAGGTGGGAAAAACCTTGGAGAGAAAAATCTGTCTGTCTCTCTCAGAAGAATCAGGCAATTCCTCTTGGGGGTGGGGTCGTGGGGGTGGGGGGGGATGGGGGAAGAATTAGCATAATACTGGAAATAGTAGAGTTAAGAAATAATTTATCGTTATCAGTAGAATGGACTTTGGTGCTGTCCTCTCCAGCTGCCAGCAAATACCTGTTGGTGTTTGGGTGAGTTGAGGAAGTGCATGTGCTAAGTGCGGGTGTCAAAGTTCTTAGAACTACTTTACTCTCCACCGTTCCTGCCCATCCTGAGTTCAGATGGGGTTGGGGTGAGGAGGCAAAATGCCCTCCAAAGGACCCTATCCTATCCCCCAGGTTCAGAGATCACTAAGAGGCGGGAACCATCAGCGCTCTCCAAAATGGCTCGCGGCCACCCTGACCAGGAAGAAAGGCGGGTTCAACAGCTCGGAGGACCTAGGCCTCGGACACAGCAGCCTTTTGCCAGAGAGGGTTGGAAAGCTGAGCAGTCAGGGCAACTGAGGAGGCAGCTCCTGGGAAGGGCGGCGGCAGCTGAGGTGGGGGAGGGTGGCAGCAGCTGGGGGGAGGAGGGGGAGTCCTGCAGGCCGTGCAATTGAGAAGGCCCGAGCAGCTGAGAGGCCCGGCCTGCGCCCCACGGGGCGCCCCTTCCCCCCCAGCCCCACACCTCACCCAAGGGGGAAGCCCAGCGCGCTCGCCCACCCCAGCCCCTGGGTGGGCTGCTGCACTACAGACGGAGAAGGGGGACAAGGATGCGCCCCAATCCCTGTGCCACGTCTAGAATGTTCGCACCAAGGTGCCCTGGGTACCCGGGGACGCTCAGCGGGTCCAGAGTGGCCCCGGCGGCCCCTGGTCGCCCGCGCAGGGCCCGGGGGGGAGGGGCCGCGCCGGGGGCGGTGGGTGGGGGTGGGGACCAGGACTTTGCCCTTTGTCTCCCTCTCTCCCTCTCTGCTGAGCCACCGGCCGAAACCCGACCCCATCGGTGAGCCAGGCAGGCGGCGCGGGGCAGGCTCCCCCTCCAGGGTTCTTTAGTAAATCCAGACCCGACCTCCCCGTGGTCAGGGCCGTGACTGAGGTGGTCCTGTGGGGGAGGGGGCTTCCCGCCTGCGAACAGGCCTGCAAACATTTAAGGGGGAACGGGCTGGGGGTTGGGGGCAGGGACGCCGGGAAGAGGGTGGGAGTGGGGCCGCAGAGGCTGGGGAGGAGAAAACGGCCCTGGAGGCAGCAATCCTAGGGGGACATCGTTGGGGCTATGCAAGGCGGCAGGACCATGCTGGAGAGGCCTTCCACAGACAAGGAAGAGAAACGGGACCTGAGACTGGAGCAGAACCGGGGAGCAGAACTTGGGAGCACAGCCCCCTGGGCCATGGCGAGGCCAGTTCCCTTCGGCCTTCCGGATAGCTAAGTTTTAATTGAAAATCCATCCTTGTCCCCATAATAAAATAGGGTGTTAGGGAGCGAAACGACCTTACTTGCCAATCCCTTTGGGGTGCCATCAATTATCTTACTAATACGTAGCTTTAGTAATGCAGCTTTGCATAGTACTTCCGAGTTTATAAAGTGCCTGTCTCTTAACACACAAAAATCTATGAACCTGGACCGTGAGGCTGGTTGGTGTGGGCTGCTCGGCCAGTAGGAGACTTCCATTTCTAGGTGGTAAAAGAGGCTCAGAGAGACTGACCAGCCAAAAGCAGCAGCGGCTGGTGACAACATGGGGACTGTTCCCTCTTTCCAGAAAAACAAGGTAATTGGGTTCTTGCTCCCTAGAAGCCAATGTAAGAAGTATGGTTCAGTAGGCATTAACAAAGGTCTCCTCCCCGTCCCTAACTGCTGGGGGAGGGAGCAGGAGGAAGACAGCTCAGTCCCTGTCCTGACCCAAGTTCCTGCTCCCCCCACCCACAAAAAACCACGGAAGAGGCAACCATTGGTAGTTGGAAGATCTGCAGATTTTTACCCATACTATTTCATCAGGTTTCTGGAGAAGGGGAGAATTCAGGCGAGGAGACTAGAGGCCCAGAAATAAACAATGACCCCCAGATCCCACTGCAGGAAGATGGTTGACACTCACCATCTTTGTTTCCTTCAGCCTGGGAAGACAGAAGGCTCAAGGCAGGGGACAAATGGACGTTGGCTGTGTTTTTCTTTGCAAAGTTTATGGTATTCCACTAAAGCCCAAGAAAAGATGCAGTCAGTGTGTAAGGCACCGCTGGGCTTCGGGTGCAAACGGTGGACTTTGAAAACAAGCACACCACCTACTGATGGCAGGCCCTTGGCCGTGTAACTGTTACAAGCATCACCAGAGCATCCGGTTTGTTTTTCTTTTCTTTTCTTTTTAAAACCTTCGGTTGAATGTGGTGGGTGGTTCTTTTGTTTGTTGAGATAAGGTGTCATCAGTAACCCATGATGACTTTAAACTCAGGGCACTCTTCCATCTTAGCTCCCAAGTGCTAGAATTACAGGTGTGAGCCAACACATGGGGCCTCCTTTGTAGGTCTCAGAGAACAGCGTGGAAGCCAGTTAGACAGACACTCAACATAAGCCCCTCCAATTGTAGGAGGGCAATTTTTCATCCTTGATCCTCCCACATAAATGCTCAAAGAGGCTCCAAGTCTACCTGCCCAGCGTTCCCACACACAAATGCCAACTCCACTCTTAAGGGATGAATTACCTTCCCACAAATGCCTCCCTGACAGCCAACCACTCTCTTTAATCCCCTTTTTTTCCCCTTGCCTATACTCCAAAATGCAATTTAGCTGCCACCCCCTCCCCGTTGAAGTCTTGAGTTAGGAGTTCCTCACAATCTCAGCCCTCAATCCCAGGGCCAGTTCGCGGCTTTTGTGGATCTAAAGGGAAAACACCAGAGGGAGGATACATGGCTTTCCTCCTCATGTTAAAAGTAGAAAGAACTCTCCCTGTACCTCCTCCCTCTTTGATATCTCTCTCTATCCTCTCTCTCTCCCTCCCCCCTCTGCCCCCCCAATCCCTTTCCCACCCTGACTGAAAAAGAGATCCAATAAAAACCTGATAAATAAAGCCAGGAGGCAGGCGGTTCTCTGTGAGTTTGAGGCCAGCCTGGTCTACAAAGCGAGCCCAGGATAGCCAAGGCTACACAGAAGACCTTGTCTGGGGGGGGGGGGGGGACACCTAAGAGTTAATTAAGTTTTCCAGAAAAACAACCTAAAACTGATACTTCACTTGTTTTTTACTTCAGGTATCTGACAAAGAAGTGACATGCTAACAAATCCCAGATTCATTCAACAGATTAAGTGGAAGGTGGATGAAAGTATGTAGACCAGGCTAGAAGTACCAATTCCTGCAACAGTATTTGGACTATCACAAAAGTCAGCATTAGGTTGATAAATGATCTCACATTTACCTGTTCCATATTTTAATTTTTAACAGCTAGTGGCTGATTGACAAAGCCTCACACCCCAGGCAAATGCTGCTGACAGCAGGGGGAAAATTTTTCTCTTGAAAAAGGAAAGCAAACGGCCTTTGAAACAAGATGGGTAGCATTCCTTTCCTAGTTCCCAAGTGCAGGGAAGCTGCTCATTTAAGGTAGCCAGAAAAAGAGGGGTCCAGCGGAAGCGGGCTTGGTTACCTCAAACAAGCTTGAGGTTCCTCCTGATGGTGGTCACTCCACCTCTACACAGAGCTCATTCTCAGTCACTCCACCCTTCTCAGAAACCTCCAGAAGCATTTCCTTCCTGAGGCATCTCACTGTGCAGTCCTGGCTGGCCAGTGACTCGATAAAGAATGAGGATGGCCTCAAACTTGAGAGTGATCCCCTGCCTCTGCCTCCCTATCACTGGGATCACAGGCATGCCCCGGCCTCATAAAATAGAAAAGCCCAGAGTAAAGGGGGCCGGGGGTAGGGTGGGGGGTTGACTGGCTGGTTAAGCAGCCCTGGCTTCTCTTCTAGAGGACCCAGGTTGGACTCCCAGCAGCAACATGGCAGTTCACAACTATCTGTCTATATCTCCAGCCAGGGGATCTGACATCTTCTGGCCTCCATGGATAATGCCCAAGTGATACACAGTTACAAATATGCAGGCAAAACACCCATGCAAACAAAAAGAAAGAAACACATTTTTAAAAGAGTAAACCCTGGGCTGGGGAGGGGGGAGGGTGTTCTCTGTAGAGTGTATGCCTTTCACCCAGCAAAGCTGGGTGGGGTTCCTCCCTAGGAAGAAAAGCCACTGAAACGCAGAGGTCCCACTGTTCGTTCTTGCTCAGGATTCACTGGCTCTGGAAAACCCAGCTCCCAGGACACAATCGCCCTTAACCGCTAGGTTCTCTCTAGTTAGGCTGGATTTCTCCACCCAAGCGACCAAGTACTTGGGAGGGCAGAGTAAAAGCTTCTAGCTCTGACCGGCCTTACCCCCAGCAACCCCACCTCAGTCCCTAGGCCCCCTCATTTTCTCCTCCTTGGGAGGTGTAATGGGAAGTTGATGAGCCCAAAGCTATCCCAACAGTGACACACATCACTGTGCACTAACAATTGTAAAGCCTTTTATAGTACCTGATTAAAGTCACAACCCTGTTAAAGGGCCAGAAACCACACCCAGATTGAAAGCCTTTCTATACCCAGGAGGAGATGGTTCACACCTCGGGCTGTGGACCTGTGCACGCAAGACATGATATGCCCACTTGGAACAAGGAGGACTGAAAGTGAACATGAAAATGGTTTTGAGTGGATTTCGCAGGACCGTTTCCAGACCAGTGCACCAGGGAGAGGATGTGAGGTCACAACAAAGGCAAACGAAGGAGGGAGGGACGATACCCAGTCCCCTCCAGGGCATGAAGGGTCCCTAACTTCTAAGTGCTTGTTTTATGAGCTTAATAAAAAACAGAATATAAAAACCAACACTCCTGTTATCCCCATCAGGGTAAGAGAAGCTGCTCTCCCTTCCTCAGAACTGCCCACTCCACTCCTCCCACTCTCACACCTTCTGTGGATACAAGCGGGTGGGTCCCCTTCCTACACACACCTGTGACAGCAACCTAGACAGAAAAATGGCAGAGGCGCCTGGACTGGGTTCAGGACATCAACGGAAATGTGCTAAATGATCCATTTCTCCTAATACCCAATCCACCACTCTGCACCACGCTTGCCCAGGTATGTCCCTTAGTATGCCACCAGTAGTACAATGCACGCCAAGGAACACAATGGGTTCTAGGCTTTGGGGCTACACAGTAAGACCCTGTCTCAACAACAAACCCAAACAATAAAATAAATGAAAATCAAAAATTATGTGCCAAACCCACCAAGTATGTACAAGTATGTTTAGACACCTAACCTAATGCCTCAGATTAATAATGCCCCAAGTTGCCGTACACAGTCCAAAGACAAAACCTTTCACAGACATGTTTTCCAAACACAAATACACTTGATCCATTCCAATTGTCCTGGAGCAACCACGGCTCTAACAGGATCAGAACTGCAGAGCCTGAAAAGGAGCAGCAAAGCCCATTCCTAGAGCAAAGCGGTGATGCTGCAGTAACAGAACTGTGTCTGCCCTCAGCACGCCTTACAGTCTGCGAGCCGCTGCCCCGAACACTGGTCCCCTCCCCAGTGAGGACCATCTTTCCTCCTGGCCATTTACAGAAGGACCAGGGCTGGATCAAATGGCCTTAGAAAGCTTCCTCCTTCCCGGTTCGAGGCCAGCCTGGTTTACAAAGTACGTCCAGGATGGCCAAGGCTACACAGAGAAACCCTGTCTCAAAAAAAAAAAAAAAAAGAATACTGGGCGTGGTGGTGCGCGCCCAGCAGAGGCAGGGGCAGGGGGATCCCTGTGAGTTCTAGGCCAACCTGGTCTACAAAGTGAGTCCAGGACAGCCAAGGCTATTCAGAGAAACCCTGTCTGGAGGGGCAGGGTGCGGAAAAAATACTGAATAATGCCACAAGGCACTCAGGAGGCAGAGAATCTATGTGAGTTTGAGGCCAGCCTGGTCTACATAAGGGAGTTCCAGGACAGTCAGGGCTACATAGAGACCTTGTCTCAACACACACACACACACACACACACACACACACACACACACACAAAACCAGGGATTTTGCATGATTCCTGCTCTTTTCACCCCCCCCCAAAAAAACTCCACAATCTTAACTAATAAGATCAATTTTTTTGTTTTTGAGATAGGATTTTTTTTTTTTTTTTTTAAATAAAACACAGCCCTGGCTGTCCCCCAGGCTGGCCTCAAGCTCAGAGATCAGCCTGCCTCTGCCTCCTGAGTGCTGGGATTAAATGTATGCACCACCAATTCTTTTTTTTTTTTTTTTTTTTTTTTTTTAAAGCATCTTTATTTTTTTTTTATTTTTTGTTTATTTATTATGTATACAGTGTTCTGCCTGCATGTACATCAGATCTCATTACAGATGGCTGTGAGTCACCATGTGGTTGCTGGGATTTGAACTCAGGACCTTTGGAAGAGAGCAGACAGTGCTCTTAACCTCTGAGCCATCTCTCCAGCCCCCTTTTTTTTTTTTTTTAAGACAGGGTTTCTCTGTATAATAGCCCTGGAACTCTCTTTGTAGCCCATGCTGGCCTCCAACTCAGAGATCCGCCTGCCTCTGCCTCAGCCTCCGAGTGCTGGGATTAAAGCCGAGTGTGTGGCTTAAAACCAACGTCTTTTTTTTTTTTTTTTTTTTTTTTTCTCCCGAGGCAGGGTTTCTCTGTGTAGCCTTGGCCATCCTGGATTCACTTTGTAGACCAGGCTGGCCTCGAACTCACAGCGATCCACCTGCCTCTCCCTCCCAAGTGCTGGGATTAAAGGCGTGTGCCACCACACTCAGCTCAGACCTACGTCTTTTAAAGCTTTCAGCAGTGTGTGTGTGTGTGTGTGTGTGTGTGTCTGTGTGTACACAAGTTTGTGGGAGCCAACAGCACACTGGTACCCTAAGTTGAATGTACAGATAGTAGGTAGTGAGCCATCAGGAATGTGACTTTTTTTTTTTCCCCCAGAGCTGAGGACCGAACCCAGGGCTCTGGGTTTTCCTGGGGAATTGACAAATGATTTTGTACATAAAAAGCACTGGCTGCTCTTCCATAGGACCTGGGTTTGATTCCCAGCATCCACACAGTGTCTGACAGCCATTTAAAACTCCAGCTCCAAAGCTGGGCGTGGTAGCACACGCCTTTAATCCCAGCACTCGGGAGGCAGAGGCAGGCGGATCGCTGTGAGTTCGGGGCCAGCCTGGTCTACAAAGTGAGTCCAGGATGGCCAAGGCTACACAGAGAAACCCTGTCTCAAAGAAAAAAAACAAAAAAACAAAAATACACTCCAGCTCCAGGGGACGATTCCCTCTTCCCACCTCCATGGCACTGCAACCACACGGTACACATACATGCAGGCAAACCACCCCCACACATGAAATTTTAAAAAATATATCTTTTGGGGGGGCGTGTTCAAGACAGGGTTTCTCTGTTTGGCCCTGGACTTCTTTGTAGACCAGGCTGGCCTCGAACTCACAGGAATCCGCCTGCCTCTGCCCCCCTAGTGCTGGGATTAAAGACGTGTACCACCACACTCAGCTAATTTAATCTTTAAGCCAGCCTAGCAATATGGTGAGACCCTGCCTCAAAATAAGTAAATAAATTTCTAGATTTTTTTTTTCCTCTTGAAGATTCAAACTCTGGGGGGGCTTAGAGAGATGACTCAGTGGCTGCTCTACCAGAGGTCCTGAGTTCAATCCCCAGCAACCATATAAGGGCTCACAACCATCCCTAATGGGATCTGATGCCCTCTTCTGGTGTGCATGAAGACAGAGCACTCATATACATAAAATAAATAAATACATATTTTTAAAAAACATTCAAATTCTGGCATCAAGCAGTGGTGGCGCAAACCTTTAAACCCAGCACACAGGGAGGCAGAGGCAGGTGGATCTCTGTGAGTTTGAGGCCAGCCTGGTCTACAAAGAAAGTTCTTGGTCTACAAAGAAAGTTCCAAGACAGCCAGGGCTATTACACAGAGAAACCCTGTCTCGAAAAACAAAAAACAAAACAAAACAAACAACAACAAAAGCAAAGTCAAACTCTAATTAACCTACTCACTCAGATTTTGCTCATACTGAACATTTTCATTTCAGACTTAACCTGAAATTAACACTAATGAAACATTTGGGAAATTCTCTCCTGGTCTTTCCATAGACTAACTAGAATGCACAGAACAAACATGGAGAAGTCAGTCATGGTGGCGTACACCTTTAATCCCAGCACTCTGGAGGCACGGGCAGGAGGATCTGAGTTTGAGGCCAGCCTGGTCTATACAGAGTGAGTCCAGGACAGCCAAGGCTACCCAGAGAAACCCTGTCTCAAAGGAGGAAAAAAAAAAAAATGGAGAAAACCCTTAGTGATTTTGCCACAGCAAGAGACAATTTCTCTTATGGGCCTCCTCAAATTCAACAAAAGAAATTCCCCATTGGCCCCATCAGTTTCCTCTGTGCCTTCCAGACCCCAACCTGCACAAGGCTGCCCCAGGGTCTTGAAACTATCTGGATAATCCAATCAGTTCTTTTTAGCCATCCAGCTCTTTTTTTTTTTTTTTTTTTTTTTTTAAATAATTTAAAACAGTGGCCTAATGGCCATCTCTACTCCTGGTGCGCAACTGCTCCGACAGGACTCATGGCTGATGTTTGGTCCCAGTGCTGCAATCAGATTCTTCTGTAACTATATTAAAATTACAAGGTCCAGACCTACTTTGGAAAAAACCTCATGATTTATCCATAATCAGCACACATCTGACATCGGTGCCTCCTGTTTTAAGAGAAGGCTGTTCCTGTTGTATTTACCCCAACTTACTGTACCACAAAGGTTTAAAAAAAATAAAATAAAATAAAAGAGCAGGTCCTACAAAGCTGGCGGTGTAATAAGTATCAGTACTATGAAGTACACATGGTCATCCAATTCCACCACAGTGGACGTCAGGCTGGACATATCTACCTGCTGCTAATCTGTCTTCACACACCCAGAAGAGGGCGTCAGATCATGTTATAGATGGTCGTGAGCCATCATGTGGTTGCTGGGAATTGAACTCAGGGCCTCCGGAAGAGCAGCCAGTGCCCTTTTAACCTCCCGAGCCATCTCTCCAGCCCCCCTACATTTTATCTTATACGATTGTTGCTAGGCAAATCAGATGATCAATAATCAAACAAGCCTGTCCCTTAAGTACAGTCTGGATGGCCCTTCTTTTTTTTTTTTTAAAGAGACAGTTGCTTCAATGGCTGGGAACATGGTTGGGAACACAATTTTCCTACCTAACAAGGAATGAGACCCTGCGTCAAAAATCTCCCCGGCAGTCAGCCCTTAAGACTTGTTTATCTTTATTCCTTAAAAAAAAGGCACAGATCCTCTTCTTCTTTTTTCTTTTTTATAATATTTTATTTCACCTTAATTTATGTGCATCGGTGTGAGGGTGTCATATCTTGGAGTTACAGACAGTTGTGAGCTGCTGGGAATTGAACTCGGGTTCTTTGGAAGAGCAGGCAGTGCTCTTAACCACTGAGCCATCTCTCCAGCCCTCAGACCCTCTTATTGCCACTCCCAGTTACAGTTCCAGTCAGCCTTCAGGACACACAATCAGGTGTCCCTGACAGTTTATGCTCAGGGTGGGGTAACCTCAGTGCCACCACATTTCACGGGATCCCCTTTTTGGTTTAGGATGGAAGGTCTGGTAAGGGCTCTGGGCCCCACAGATACAGAGGCAGGCAGATCACTGTGAGTTCGAGGCCAGCCTGGTCTACAAAGCAAGTCCAGGACAGCCAAGGCTACACAGAGAAACCCTGTCTCAAAAAACCAAAAAGAGCAAAACAAACAAACAAAATAAACCCACATCCACGTTTTAGAACCTTTTAAGACAGGGGGACAGACAAGACAATTTAAATTTTAAGAGAGGAGAAATGCCCTTGCTTCCTCAATTGCCTTAGGTTCTTTTTTTTTTTTTTTTTTTTTCCCTATGACACTTTTCCTGCCACCTTCCACACGCTGAGGTGCTCGGGAAATCTCTCAACTTCAAATAGCCAGCCAGGCCTAATGGCTCACACCTGTAATCGCAGCACTCCAGAAGCTGAGGCAGGAGGATTGCCTTCAAGTTAGGGTCAGCCTGGAATACACAATGAGATCCATTCTCAAAAGGAGAGTACCTGTAAGCCTTCTCCTTTTCAAGCTTAGTCAAACCAAATGTGAGGCTTATTTTTGTTTTGAGACAAAGTCTCTCTATGTAGCCCCTGGCTGTCCTGAAACTCACAGAAACCCAAGCTCTGCCTCCAGAGTGCTAGGATTAAAGGCAGGCATCACCATGCTCTGCTCAAACGTGAGATGGTGGTTTTTGTTTTGTTTTTTTATGTTTTAGTTGTTTTCCACTAGCCTGTCTTTTTTTTTTTTTTTTTTTTTTTTTTAAGTTTTCCAGACAGGGTCTTTCTGTGTAGCCTTGGCTGTCCTAAACTCGTTTTGTAGACCAGGCTGGCCTCGATCTCACAGCAATCCGCTGCCTCTGTCTCCCAAGTACTGGAATTAAAGGCGTGCGCCACCACTGCCCGCTATCTTTGTCAACTGGCTGTTATACATTAAAGCACAGGATAAAGTATAAAAACAAACAAAACCCCCTAAGCTTTAAAAGCAGCCACACACATGAACTAGAGTCAGATGACCTTTCAGGCTAACTGTAAAAGGTCAGACACCCAGACACTGAGTCAAGAGTCAATTGCTGCTGTGTGTTTCTTCCCCACAGCACTGTAAGACACTAAAACCCATACCATCAAAGGGGACAACTGGATAAAGTAAAGTCACTCTAAATTTAGTGATGAGAATCACTTTAATAAAACATTCTCCATCTGAGAAACCATCAGAGTCAAATTTCATCTTTCTAATTAGGGTCAGAAAACCCAGGGTTAAGAATTCATGGGGGGGGGGGGGGAGTGGCGGAGGCAGGAGGCAGAGGCAGGCGGATCACTGTGAGTTCGAGGCCAGCCTGGTCTACAAAGTGAGTCCAGGACAGCCAAGGCCACACAGAGAAACCTTGTCTCAAAAAACTGAAAGGAAAAAATAAAAAATACAAAAAGAATTCACACTGGCCAGGTGTGCTGGTGCATGCCTTTAATCCCAGCACACGGGAGGCAGAGGCAGTTGGATCTCTGAGTTCAAAGCCAGCCTGGTCTACAAAGTGAGTCCAGGACAGCCAAGGCTACACAGAGAAACCCTGTCTTGATGGAGAGGAGAGGCAGATTCACAATGTTTTCAAAGGACAGTTAGCTTTATACTCAGGCAAGTCTCATCTTCAAATATGAACCACCGAATTAAGAAGCTATGGATTAGCCAGGCGTGGTGGCACTCTTCTGTAATTCCAGCACTTGGGTGTTAGAGGCAAGCAGATCTCTTTAAGTTCCAGGCCATCAGCACTCAGGAGGCAGAGGCAGGCAGATTGCTGTGAGTTCAAGGCCAGCCTGGTCTACAAAGCAAGTCCAGGGCAGCCAGGGCTACACAGAGAGACCCTGTCTCGAAAAACAAAACAAAAACAAAAACAAAGCTCCAGGCCATCCTGGTCCTCATACAGATCAAGCCCACAACAACCAGGGTGACACAGAGAAATGCTATCTCAAAAAACAAAACAAGGGGCTGGAGAGATGGCTCAGAGGTTAAGAGTAGTGACTGCTCTTCCAGAGGTCCTGAGTTCTATTCCCGGCAACCACATGGTGGCTCACAGCCATTTATAATCTGATCTGATGCCCTTTTCTGGCCTGCAAGTATATATGCAAGCAGAACACTGTGTACATAATATATAAATAAATCTTTCAAAACAAAGAACAAGAACAAACAACTACTACTACTACAGGTTTTATCAGTGATACACTCTTGAGTTTATAAAATTCATTTCTAAGTGGAACCAGAGGGAAATGAACTTCCGTGTCTACACTGTCTCCAAACACTACAGAAAATTAAGATTAAACATTTTTTCTCACTTAAAAACACACAGGCTAACATCATTTGTACTAAAAAGATACAAACCGTTTCTATTTTAAACTTTGCTTTTGAGGCAGGGCTTTCTCTGAGTAGCCCAGCCTGTCTTGGAACTTTGCTTTGTATTCCAGGCTGCCCTGGAACTCAGATGCGCCTGCCTCTGCCTCCAGAATGCTGAAACTGAAGGTGGGCACCCAACTTTATGTGTGATTTTTATGTGTACGGGTGTTTTGCTCTATATATGATATGGTTCACCTTATCTGAGCTAAGGTCCTTTTGGATTTGGGTAATTAACACTTAATCACAAAGCTGGCATATGCCTTTAATCCCAGCACTCCAGAGGCAGAGGCAGGTAGATCTCCAGTTCAAGGCCAGCCTGGTCTACAAAGTGAGTCCAGGACAGGCAAGGCTACACAGAGAAACCCTGTCTTGAAAAACCAAAAAAAGTTAAAAATTTTTTAAAAAGTTTGTTTTTGAAGGTAGTTTTAAACATGTTTTGAAAAGACTTAAGGACTCTGTTATCCAACATTTCTACAGTTAATTTTAGATAATCTGAAAATATATTTCCTGCCATGTACAAAACAGCCCCACACAGATTTTAAGGTGATGAGTGCATAAAATTTAACTTTTAAAATAGAAATCAAATTGGGATACATTCTCTTTAGAGTTTTCACCCCTGGAAAACAGACCTAGTTTTCATTTTAATAACCGGAAATTTAGGAGAAAGTATGAACCCACTTCATTTGAAATCAATCTAAAGGAAAGAACTACTATCAGCCTGCCTAAAGAAGGCATCAAAATTGGAATCACTTGGAAAAGGAAGAGCAACACACATCTTTCATATGTTAATAGTAACATTTTCTTTTTGGATGACACCAGTTGATGGTACATAAGCAAGGTTTAGGACTCACTCCCCTTAAAAAAGGCCTCAGGGGTAAGAAAAGTTTCCAGACCACCTTCAATCCCTGCACTCAGGAGGCAGAGACAAAAGGGTCTACAAAACCAGTCCAGGACAGCCAAGATAACCAAAAATAAAAATAAGTTTCAGTCTCTTGAAAAGAAAATCAAGCCGGGCAGTGGCAGCGCACGCCTTTAGTCCTGCCACAGGCAGGTCGCTGTGAGTTCGAAGTCAGCCTGGTCTACAAAGTGAGTTTAGGACACCCAAAGCTACCCAGAGAAACCTGTCTCAAAAAAATCAAAAAGAAAAAATCAACTTGTTTCCCTAAGGAAGTTTAAGATGGCACCTCCTTCCTTACCTCAAGCACTCTTAGGTCTCCTGGAAGAAAACCCACCTAAACACAAAGGCTGAGTAACTTTTAAAAATTATTTTGACAGTGAATAATGTTCTCAAGGAGCAAAACTGATAAGCAAATTCCCACACAAGCTAAGAGAATGTTGGAGAAAGTACCAGTAAAATTCAATGTCTCCCATATTAGAAATTCAAATTATTTGCTGTATTCGTCTTAAATATGGTGTTCAGCCTATTGGGTTTTAAAAAGCTATGTATCATTTATCAAGCACAAAGGGAAAACACAGTACCGAGTATACCAAGAGTTTGATTTTAAGCACTGAAAACACAATACATAATGAAAAACCCCCACACTTCTACAGGTGTTCATTTGCTCACCCTGACACTCTCTTCCACTGAAAATGCCGGTAACAAACTCCACACAAGAAGAATGCTCAGGCACAAACTAGACAAATATCACACGTGCTTCCTCAAGGAACACAAAACTGACTTAATGAAAACAAACTTTTTTTTTTTTAAACCCTGGGACTTCAAAAATTAGCTCAGGCTAAAAATACTCTCTTCTCACAGCCACTAGCCAGAAGGGGCAAAGGGGCGAGACAACTGATTGGTTTGAAAAAAAAAAAAAAAATCTCAGAAAAAGGGAGAACACACAAAATATCCGATTTATTACATACATGAAAAGGGAATTTTTTTTTAAAACCTCCTTCTCTCAAACCCCCTTTCCAACCCAACTCAGAAGATAGTTATGTCCTTAGAGGGACCAAGAGCCAACATAGAAATGCCTCCACAGCAAGCAGACGACGGCCTGACCGCATTTCGCTATTTCTTTCTCTCTTCCTTCTTCGTCTTTCAATGTTAAACCATCCTCAAGAGCAGAAACCAGCAAGACCACACACTTCAGATTCCCAGCTGGGAGTTCCCAGCTACACAGCTTTGAATTGAAGCGTCCATAACCTTCCCGGAACTTAACTCACCAATTATGATTCCCACCTCCAAAAGAAAAATGCCCTTCCTTTACATGTTAGTGCCTCTTCCCTCCTAATTATAATCACCTTCCCAGAAACAGTATCTCAAGCCTTTTGACACCAAATCCCGCTCCAAAAACACAGACTCAGCCATATTGATCACCTAGATACACAATACAGTTACTTACAAATCTGAAGCCAAACCAGGGAAGAGATTATCTCTGGCTAAACTTTCTGGATCCCTTAAAACTCCTCTCCCTCCTCCCCCAAAAAGAACACCCACATACACCTTTCCACCTGGGAGGACCACAAACTGTTCAGAAACACAGTAAGTTTCCAGCTTAAAGAGGAGTTGAGGGGATCAAAAAATGTACTGTCCAACCAAGGACAGGAAAGAAAACTGCACTGTAAACAGATTCAAACAGTCTCCTTACACTCCACAGCCAGAGTTCAATCAAACACTTCAGAATTCAAGGGGACTGGAAATCAACCCCGGGTTTTCAGGAAGCAAGATGGTGATACCCCACTTTTTCTGGAAAAGATTATATGGGGTGGGGGTGGGAGGGAACTCACACGAGACCACCACACACACACCCACCACACACCCATTAATCCACGGAGTTCTAGACCCTTCAGAGCCCCAGCTCGCAGCCTGAGCACAAAGCTCTCACCCCAGATGGTCCTTGTAACAATGGGCTGAAGGAGTGGGGGGTAGGGGGGCTGGAAAGGGATAAGACAGCCAAAGCATATTCTTCGAAAATCCAGTTGAGGGGCAACATGAGATGTGAGAGAATAAGGAGGAAGATCTGGGGGGGTGGGGAGTGGGGGGGCAACAAAATCCACGCCTGTAACAGAAATTATTAGCACAGCATAAGGAGATTCGAATGGGGGTAGACTGCGGTTATTATGCACACGCAGGCGCACACACGCAGGCATGCACGCGCGCGCACACACACACACACACACACCCAATAAGAAGAGGATTCCCTTTAAATCCACTTACAAATTATGTGGAAAAGATGAGAAACAGAAAAAGAGGAGGCCTGGCGTAAGTCACAGAAATCAACACTGCCACGAGTTTGAACTCTCCTTATTTAAAGGGTCCCTACAAAAAAAAAATGGTCCCACACTTTGAACTAACTCCACAGGGAGTCTGCCCTATTTTTTCCCCCCCTCTTCAATTTCTTCAAGTAACATCTTCTAGCCCACCCCAGTCCCAACTTGTTGGTTTGTTGTTGGTTTTTTTTTTTTAAAGCTGTAAAACACCCATTACAAGATCTTGGCCAACCTCCTCTCCCAGCCCCAACATCCGGAGTTGGGAGTGGAAAGGCCAGTGATGGGTTTATTCCACTGGAGACACTATGGACCCCTGAATATTCCTCTCAGTTCCCCCCCCAAAAAAACTCTTTTCCTACCTTTGTTTTTTGGGGACCGAGTGTTCAATCTCTAGGCGTTTTCCTTGCAATTCTACTTTCCCTAAAGATTAAAAAAGAAAAGAGAGAGGCATGAATGAGCGTACAGGAGTGGGGGGATGGGGGAGGAAGGATGGGTAAGGCGGGGAGGAAGGGTAGGTAAGGGACAGGAGCTAAATTCAAGAGTTCCTGGGCCCTCCTAGGAATCCAGGCACTGGCTGCAGAAGCGGGGGAGGGGGAGCGTTACTTGAGACATGGTAGAACCCGTAGTTTCGTTGTTTTTCAAATTTTCGTTTTATTTCCATTAATCACGCGGCTACTTGAACATTCTGCTCTGAGAGCCAGATTTAGTGAAGGTGTGAGAGCGTTCTGCGTGAGCGCGCTGCTTCTGCCGCTCCAGGACAGAGGCAGGGGAAGGCAGCACCCCGTTTTCTCAAAGTGGGGTGGAGTAGAGTATTGAACTTTATTTTCTCGCTGAGCCACGGAGACCTACTTAGGCGACCAGGCGTCACCTGTCGGGGCCGGAGGGCTAGCGGAGGGCCCCCGGGGGGCGCGGCGCGGCGCGGCTCGGTGGGGAGGGTCCCTCGCGGCAGCCGCGCGCCTCTCGGCCCAGCCTCGGCGTCTCGGGAAGCAGCATGGCGACCCGCCGCCGCCGCCGCCGCGCCACCCGGCTCACGCCCCACTTTCAAATCAAAATGGCTCAAGCCCCAGGCCTTGGGCGGGAGGCGGGAGCCCCTTCCTCCCACGTCCTGCCTCAGGGCTAGCCTCCAGGAAAAGCGGAAGGATCCGAGGTGCGGGAACCCCACCTCTTGGAAAGGCCTAGGATAGAGAGAAGGGACTGGGGTGGGGGTACCCTAGCAGGAGGGACTGTCCAGGGCTGGGGGCCACGGGGAAACCACGCCTAGACCAGGACCCAGTGCCCGAGAGACACCCCCACCCCCACCAGTTGCCAAAGGGGGCTCCCGCCCCGTCGAGGGGAGGGGGGGCTGGGAGCGGCGAGCGTATCGGGCTGGGGAAAGGGGTGAGGAAATCCCAAAAATTTCTAAGCGGGGAGGGGGCGTCCAGGGAGGCCGGTCGTGGCTGGGTACCCAGGCCGAGCCCTCCCGGCCCCGGGAAAAGTTGGCGGGCAAGGAAAGAGAAGCTGCAGGTCTCCGTTGTTCCGGGATTTCGTTGTGGGTTTTGTTTTTTTTTTTCCTCCCCGGGGAGGTGGCCGCGCTCTTACCCGAGAAAGTTTCGATGGCCTTCATCGCCCAGTGCTCGTCGGGGCAGTCCACGAAGGCGTAGCCGGATTTGACCAAGAACTGGCCGCTGTAGGAGATCTTGTGCTCCGCAAATACTTTCTCCAAGTCTGCGGGGGTCACGCTCTCGTTGAGATTGCCGATGTAAAGCTTGTTCATGGTGGCGGTGGCGGTGCAAGGACACGGTCCCGGGCAAGGCCGAACGGGCGGGCGCGGGCGCAGATCCTCCCTAGGCCGAGAGGCGAGGAGGCGGGAGCCGCAAACTTTCTGCGCACCCCACCCCTGAAGTTGTCCGGAGCTCCGGGCGGGTGGGCGGCCTGAGGGCACGCGGAGGTCACGGGAGAGTTCGGGTTGGCCGGGGAGAAGTGCCCGCCGAGTGCAGGGAGGCGGACGACGCGGCGCGGCTCCTTCCCTTCGGTCCGAAACCCCTGCGAGCGGGCTGGTGTGTCACGTTTCTCCGCGGCCGCCCTGGCGCCGCCTCTAAATAAAATCGACTCGGAAAAAAAAAAAAAAAATGGAGCGGAAAAAAAAAAAAGGGGGAAGCCACGTGGTGACAGCCCCCACCCACCCGGCACGGAAAGACCCCCGACGCCACCGGGCCCCTTAGCCCTCCAACCTGGACCAACCCAACAGTCTCTTGCCTTGCGGGGGGGGGGGGACACTCAGGGTACCCCAGGGGTAAAGCAGGAAGGGAGAGTCCCCGAAGCTCTCCTAGCCCCCTCCCCCTTTGCAAGAACCTGGCCCCTAAAGGCGGCTCCCCGCCCCCACCCATCTTTCTTCTATGGCCTGCACTGGGGGGTGGGAGAGTGGTGGCGACCCAAATCTCTCCAGTTCTTAGGAATAAAATGTACGATATTTTTTTATTCGTTTTGTGGAGACTGGGTTGCCCACCCCTCCCCGGTAAACTGCTAGCGACTGACAGGCGGGGGACGGCCGAGACAGACAAAGAGAAGCTGAGGACTCTGGGGTCTTCTGGAGGGGGGTCGCACGAACCGGTTATTTAAAAGGAAAGACGCCTTTCCTCTACGTTTCTAAGTAGGGGGTCCCTGTCTTCCCCGCCACACCCCCACGAGACTTCCAGGGCACCCTGAGAGCGCGGGACCAGGGAGCTCAGAATACGGGGGACAGCGCCTGAGAACGAGGGACCCGCAGGAAATCGTGTTTCGGGATCCCCACTGGAGGAAAGCTGGCTCGCACCTAGTCCAGCTGCTGGATGACAACACTCCAGCATTCTTGGGGGGAAGCCCGCGACCTGGCTCGAGGTCACCCCTGAAAACCAGCAGGGTGGAAAGAACGATGTGAGGAGCCAGCAAACCAAAGGGGGCTGGTTTCAGAAGGGAGTGACCGAGTGGAGACCCGAGGGTCCCCTCGCCTTCCCCACGCAAGGAGCGGACAGGTGGCGTCGCCTCCACCCGAGACGCACAGCGGCCGTCCACGCGCAGGGCCCAGGTCTCAGAACTTAGTTTGGGGTGCTGGATTTTGGAAGGCCGTGGGGAGGGAGAGGTGGGGGGTGGGTGGGATGCGAGGCCCCGCCCACGTCCCCAGGTCAGGCCGGAGCGGGGAGGGGGTAATTTCCGCTTGGCGCTTCAGGAAGCAAGCGGCGGGGGAGGGGGCTGCGGCCCTCCCCCTCACTCATGGGGAGGGGGAAGTGGATCCGCCCAGGTCCCTTCCCTCGGCTAGGACCGACGCGTTCCGGATCCTCCGACTCCCGGGAGCCCAAGGGAAAGACCCGACTGGGCAAGGGGCGACACGTGGGCGGTCGCACCCCGTCTACGCGGTGGGGGAGGGTGCTGCGCGCTGGGAGTCCGGGACACGCAGCGGAGCGCGGGACGAATTGCACGCGCGATCTTGGGATCCCCGGCTCGACGCGGGGACACTCGAGTTCCCAGCGGCGGGGGCTGGGAAGACCCCAGGGGCTAGAGGAGAGCGCGGCGCGGGGACCCCGGAGAAGCCCCCTGCCTGGCCACCGTGGAAAAGGGGTCCAACGACTCCACTCCCCCCCCCAAGAGGGATGTTCCCTGAGCCGCGCGAGTCTGCGGGAGGGAGGAGGGCAGTCTGGGGCACGAGTGCTGAGAGGGCAGGTGAGGAAGGGGGTCACTCTCCCCTTCCCCCGTCCCGACCCCATTGTCTCAGTCGTCTGCGGCCCGGGCCGGCTCGGTAACACGTGTTGACTGCACCGAAATGAATGGCTTGAATTTTTTTTATTGTTATTTTTTTTTTTTCTCGTTTACAGAGTCCTTAAGCCAACTCCGACTTCGGCTCACCGCCCTTCTGCCTGCTGATTTCCTACCGTTCGAAAAGTCGGGAGTTAAAACACAACACCCAGCACCTTTGTCCCCTTCCTCTCTTTTTCCCGGGGCGCCGGGAAGAAATGGGGCGGGGGAGAGCTTCCAACTCGGTTCCTGAGTCTCCCTCCACCACCTTCAAAACCCACTCTCAAATCAGCGTTTTGTTCTGGCTAGCCACGTGTTCGTCGGGTTTTTTGTTTTTGTGACATTTTTCTTCCCATGAAGCAACAGGAATTTAAATATTATGGACTATTAGTTGCTTACTAGGGAAGAAAAATGTTTTCTGTCCACGAAAGTGGAAGACATCTGCGTCTCTGGCCCCACACGCCCTCCCCGACTTCCCCCAGCCCCCACTAACTTCATATTTTGTCAGCTCTTGGTCACAGCGCAGTTTTGTTTTGTTTTGTTTTAGCGTACTAAGCCAATGAGGTGGAAACAGCGCCTGCCACATAGTAGGCTATCAACAATAAACATTTTTGAATGAAAAACAAAACTACAGACTAAAGAGAATCCAGGAAAAAAAATTGAAAGTCCAATGGAGAGAGATTATCTTGGCTCGAATGTGTGGATCTGTTGGGGGACTTTTAGTAATGTGTGTGGGTTTTTCAAAAGGGCTAAGTAAGAGATGGTCTCAGAGGCTGTCAGTAATAGTCTTTGGGTCTTCATAAAATAGTAACTCTGTCTCCAAATCTTTCCTTATCTTGGGGCACGCGGAAAGTACCTAGGCAGGACATCCCAGCTCCCAAAAAACTTTAGGTACTGTTTGCTTCATTTAAGTCTTTCTGGTTGATAAAAAGACTTCAGATAATCCCCCTGGGTAACCTAACCACTACTCACTTACTAAAACAAAAGCAACTTAACCCTCAAAAAAAAAAAACCAGACTTCTAAGCTCCTGCAAAATGCAGCCCATCCTTTTCTACCCTCGAGTTCAAGAGAAACAAACCGATTAAAAATAGCAATTTAGTTCAATTCACTTTTAGGTTGACTTGTTCTCCATTTAAGAAATAATTTTAAGTGTTAGCTGGAAGTAGCCAGGTTTTTTGTTTTGTTTTGTTTTTAGTTTTTTTTTTTTTTCTTGAAATGATAGAAGGGAAAAAAATAGAAATTTCAGAGTAGATTGCTTCTACAGTATTTTTTTTTAAATCTTTCAAAATCATTTCATTAGCAAAGTACCAACTATTTCTGTTCACACTGATTCTTTTTAAAGTTAGCTGTTTCACTAAATTCTAATCCTCTCTCCACCCTTCCCCTTCCCCCCACAAAGCAGAGCTTCTATGTTTACAGTCAAGAGCTGCAAGCGTTTTTTTAAAGAGGCAAGAGTAGGGGCAGCTGGGGTGAGATGCAGATTTAAAGTCCCCCACATGAGTTTTGCCTCAGTGACCGCCTGGCTATTTTAGGCTGGGGCTGGGGAAACAACATGGTGTGAGCTGTTGCCTTATTCCTCTGCAGTGAATGCTCCCAACACTGAAATGAACCTGCCAGGAGGGATATTCCTTGTAGGACTCAGATTCCTAGATCAGTGGAGGGAAGGAACAGACATTTCAACTCCCTTTGCTAGTGTTTTGCTTTGGTTTTGGTGTTAAAAGACAAACATTGTGGGTTTTGTTTTGTTTCTCCTACTTTTCTTTTTGAAGGAAAAAATGAATCTTTACAGAAAATTTATTTGAGTTAAAAGTACATCTGAAGGAGTTAAGTTTCTCTTTAACCATTACATTTATTATGTAATAATAATATTCACTTGTTACTGCACTTCTTGCTCTTTGTGTCCTCCAAAAGTGTCTGCCCAACTCCCCTCTGACTTTAGAACACTGAAACTGGGTTACATTTTAAAGATAGAATTCTGTCCATTTTTCTCCAATTTGAATGTGCAGAGGGGGAAAAAAAAGTAAAAGAATAAAGCCACTTTTTATAAAGTTGAAAACTGAAAAAGCAATTCCAAAAAACAAAAACACAAAAAAAATCCAACGATCCTATCATTACACAAACACAAAATTCAACTTATTTTCAAGTGTTTCTTGCCAACATTTTCAGTTTGTGAATTTTTTCATTTTTTAGTTTTTTAGTTTTACCTTTCTGTGTCTGTTTTTCACTGGGTGCGATTCCACAGAACTCATTACGCTTCACAGTTTCCAGAACCATGTATTTCACTCAGACTAATAGACACAGGTCCTTTATTATTGTGAGACAAATAAGTTACAGTTTAAAAAAAAAAGTTTTCTAAGTATTGCAGGAGGGAAAAATAATGCAGAAGAGATTTTTTTTTTCTTTTGGTTTTTCGAGACAGAAGAGATATTTTTGTACATAGAATTTTTTCTGCTTTTATATTAGCTCCTTTAGATGAATCCCCAATATACATATTGCAATTTAAATCTAACATTTATCCATGATTTCTATCTTAGAAATTTGGTATGTTCTATAAAAGAGAGGGCACACACACATACACACACAAAAGGAGTGAGGGGAGAAAGGAGGGAAACCTAGAAAGCTGCTAGGGAAATAAAATAGATTTTGTGTGTGTGTGTGTTTTCTAGTGAATCAATTAATTTTTACATAATCATGGTTGCTATGAGATACAAAACAAAATGTAAAAACATCTCCTAACAGCTCTGACTTCAAAGTTTCTGGACATTTTGAGGTGTTTTTGCTCTGAGTTGTATGTTGTTTACTTTTGTTGTTGTTTGCCTGTTTTATTGTAGTTACTGCCTTGGGATGTTTTCTTCCTACAGTTTGAAGTGTGCTCCCTTTTAGATGCCTGTAAACTTTGAGAAAGTGTAAATGAGTCTGTTTTAGAGGACAGGTAGTGTTTTCTCCTGTCAAATATATAAGGATGATTGTGTGTTTAGGATTTCTCATGATATATAAGAGGGTCAAAGGCAAAAAAAAAAAAAGAAAAAGAACATTTTCTTCATTCAAATCATCATTCAAACCTGTTACAAACCTTTAAAGGACTGTTTTTTCATTGTAGAGCTGGGACTCAAAGGAGGGGATAAACTTTAAGAACAACTTTGATTTACTGTGTCAGTGTGTGTGAGACACAAAAATCTTTATTTTTACTTTTTAATCAGAATTACTGTGGAAATCTTAAAGCATGGAAGTAAATACTTTATCCTAGTAGCTTTTTCCACACTCCTGTTGCTAATAAAACAGCTCTACGCTGCCTCTTTAGCAGAGGTAAAATAGTCCAAACTGTTCCTCAGACCCCTGTTGCTTCTGCGTCTTCTGTTTTACTCCAAAGTCGTTTTGTCAAAGATGATATCAGTTTTGTTCCCTGTACCACAGAATGCAAAGGAGATCCCTGATCTCGTTTGTAGGAAACTGCACAGTTCCAGAAGAGACAAACAAATTATGGAATCAAGGACTCTACAGCCAACCATTATTTAACATGGAAGGAGAAGGTGATTTCACACTTGAAACCAGGGTGTCTTCTAAGTATTAGAACTATTTTTGACTCAAAATGAATATGCTCTAGACAAGCCAGACGAAGTTAGCTCGAACTGAGCTTTCCAAGACGTGTGCATCTTAGAGGCAATATTTCTCTAGCTGAAAAGGAAATTTGTTTTCGTTTGCTTGCTCCAAGTTTTAGTCTTGTTAAGATGAATTGACTTTTCTACTCTTACTTATAAGGATTCCCCCCTCACCCTACCCCACCCCTCCTCAGGAGCTGCCTCAAATATTGCCAAATTCTTAGGGGAAATTTTTGCTGCTGGTTTTTAGTTTTTTTAATTTTAAAAACTAGTACCATGGGTTATTTCACTAGCATTTCATCACACACACACACACACACACACACACACACACACACACGGAAGAAATAACTAAAAAGCAAGCACATCACTGCTTCCATGTACAAACCTGTTTTACAAATAGAAGGCAATCAGCCTAAGTGTTTTGTTGTTACTTTGGTTGCTCAACCAAACCAGGATACGATTCCTGATTTTTCAGCAGTTAATCTAGGAAAAATGTCTGATTCATCTACCTCTCCCAGAAACACTCTGAATTGCATTAAAAAAAAAAAAAAAAAAAAAAGTTCTTAATGTGACAACTAGAATTTCCACTCTTGAGCGTACCATGAAAAAAAATATCTGTTCAACATTTTTGTGATAAATGACTGAATAATTTTTTTTTTTTTACCCCTTCATTTCTTTCTGCAATGTGTTTATAAAGTATGCAGGAGACAGATACTAGAGTTATCTCTAAAACTGTTTTCAAATGAGGCTTCTGACCCCATCCTTTTCCCTTCCCCTTCCTCCCTGCCCCTCCCCCTGCCCTCCCCTTTCTCTTCCTCCCTGCCCCTCCCCCTGCCCTCCCCTTTCTCTTCCTCCCCTCTCCTTTTGTTCCTCCATTTTTCTTCCTGCTCCCGACGCTGTCAATTCCTCTCCCCCTCCCCCTTTACCTTTACCCTCTTCTCAGTTTTTCTTTTTTTCATTGTTCTTCCTCTTTCCTGGTTTATTGTGCTGCTGCCCCTCTGCCCCCTGGACTCTTGTCTTCCCTCTTTTTAATCAATATGCTCATCCACGCTTCTTCTTCTTCTTCTTCTTCCTCTGCCCCCTTCCCTTTCCTCTCCCACTTGTTAGCATTCAAACTGTTGTTATCGGAGAGGATGCAAAAAAAAAAAAAAAAATGCTTGAATTACTGTAAACTCCAAGATGGGAAAGGTGCAGTTTGGTTTGGTTTTGTTGGTTTTTGTTTTTTAAGAGCAGACCCCAGAACAGCGCCTTCACCCAGCGTTCACTGCAGAGCAGTCACCAACACTTTGATATCTTTGTAGGTTTTTCCCAGTCTCCTGGTGCTTAGGATTAATCTTGTTACTTAGTTATCTAACACAGCTTTGAGAACCAAGCCTATGTATTACCCAGGGAGTTTAACACGTTGTTGACAGATGTCCACCAGAAAATACGTTTGAGCAATTGCGATTAGGTAAAATGCTTTGAGGCTGTTGGTTTTTGCTGTTTGTTTGTTTGTTTGTTTGTTTGTTTGTTTGTAATAATAACAGCATAATCACACAGAAAAGGCCACATGCAGGTCTACATGAAGAACAGCAACCAAGGAGCACCTCTGGGCTCAGCGTGGCCCTGACTCTGAGCTCATGGCGATCCTGTGCTGTGAATCAACAGCCGAGCCCTTTCCTGAGTTCACTCAAACAGCCTGAGACTCCTTCTCCACCCAGGGTTTCAGGTAGGCAGGCAACCGGGTCAGCTGCTTGCCACATCCCTTGATTTCCTGGGTGCCCCTGGGGCCAAACAGCCAGGGTAGCAGTCTCAAAGAAAAACTCTGCTTAATGCTTTCTGCTAAGAGCCATCTTAGCATCCTCCTTCAGGGAGTGTCTGGCAGACCCCATTAACCATATAAAGACGCCTTATTTTGTTCTGTCACTCAAAACTGTCACTTTGAAAGAGCTTTTCTTCTTGGTGATTCCCCAAATCCTCTGGGGTTCCCTTATTCATCTCAGACGGATGGTAACTGAATGTTCTAGTTATCAGTTCTGCAACCAATATTAAGGGAAGGTAAAAAAACAAAACAAAACAAACAACAACAAACAGTTTTTATAGTTATATAAATTAAATCTAAAATTAAGTAGATCATGAAAGTAGAATTTGATTTTTAAAAGAATTATAGGATTAATTACTAGGAAGAATAGAGTGAAATGGTGTACCTTTAACCCCAGCACTTGGGAGGCCGAGGCAGGTAGATCTCAGTGACTTTGAGACCAGCCTGGTCTACAGAGTGAATTCCAGGACAGCCAAGGCTATAGAGAGAGAACTTATCTAGGAAAAAAAAAAAAAGAATGTAGTGAAATAATATCCTACACACCATATGGTTGTGTGAAAATTTTTTAACCTTTTGAATAATTGGAAAGAAATTTTTTTTTAATCTTACTTTATTTTTGGTTTTTAGAGACAAGGTTTCTCTGTAGCCCTGGCTATCCTGGACTTGCTTTGTAGTCCAGGCTAGCCTTGAACTCACAGCAATCCACCTGCCTCTGCTTCCAGAGTGCTGGGATTAAAGGCGTGTGCCACCACCGCCCAGCCTTGGAAAGAATTTTAAAACAACAAGAAACACCCTTTAGCTAGGTGTTATGTACACATGAGATGCAGAGACAGAGGCAGGCAGATCCCTGTGAGTTCCTGGCCAACAGTCTACAAGGAAGCAAGGAAGGAAGGACAGACAGCCAGGACCTTATAGTGGAAGGAAGGAAGAAGGAAGGAAGGAAAAAAGGAAGGAAGGACAGCCAGGACTTTATAGTGGAAGGAAGGAAGGAAGGAAGGCAAAAAACCCTTTCAAAGCAGAGCATGCTGAGTGCATGCGTTAGTCCGTGTAGACACATACAACACAGCGTGACCAGTGGAGTAGCTCAAAGGCAAAGGTGCTGTTGGCAAGAACTTAGTTCAATCCCCAGGACCCATATGGTGTAAAGAGAGGCAATTTCTGTAGGTGCCAGCTCCCACACACCCATCTGTACATGTGCACACACACAGTAAAGAAATGTAATAAAGAGTTTTAATAAAATATTATTTAGTGGGATATCTGTCATAACAAAATCAGAAACCCCTAAAGCCTGCCATAACCATGCCTTGGGGGTAGCCATGAGCAGTGACAATAAAAAAGGTGACATGCGCCAGTGTGGCTGACTCTCACGAGGACCCAGAGCTCTGAAACTGAGGAATTACACGCATTATGGCTCTAATTCTGTAAGCTCAGGAATGCATAAAACTAAGCAGTAAGTTGCTTTGCTATACATCCAGAGGAAGTGGAGCAAAGAGAACAGGAGATGTGAAAGTGCAGGCTGTGCTTGACTTCTGCAGAGCAGCATTGGGCTGATCACAGAAAGACAAACGGAGTGCTTCAAAAATAGTGAGGTAGTGTGGCTCTGTGGCAGCTAGGTACAGGTTCTTACTGTTTCTCAGGAAACTAGGTACTTTACATATATTATCTTTTTTGTTTGGTTTTTTTTTTGTTTTGTTTTGTTTTTCTTCAAGACAGAGTTTCTCTGTGTAACAGCTCTGACTGTCCTGGACTCACTTTATAGATCAGGCTGGCCTTAAACTCAGAGATTCGCCTGCCTCTGCCTCCCATGTGCTGGGATTAAAGGTGTGTGCCACCATGCCCAGCTTATCTTTACTTATTTATTTTTTTCAGGTTTTTAGTTTTTCCAGACAGGGTCTCTCTATGATATTTTGGCTGTCCTAGACTGGCTTTGTAGACCAAGCTGGCCTGGAACTCACAGTGATCCCTGCCTCTGCCTCCCAAGCGTTGGGATAGAAGGAGTGCGCCTTAATTACAGATCTTTCATACAAGAGCCCAGTGTCTGCCTGCCTGCAATCCCAACGCGTGGGAGGTGAGGATAGGAGGATCAGGAGTTCAAGTTCATCCTCAGCTAACGAGTGGCAAGTCTGAAGGCAACCTGGGCAACATGAGACCCTGGACAGAGAGAGAGGAAGGAGCTGAAATAAAAAGTCTGATAAAATGAGCCGGGCGTGGTGGCGCACGCCTTTAATCCCAGCACTCGGGAAGCAGAGGAAGGCGGATCGCTGTGAGTTCGAGGCCAGCCTGGTCTACAAAGTGAGTCCAGGACAGCCAAGGCTACACAGAGAAACCCTGTCTCAAAAAAAAAAAAAAAAAAAAAAAAAAAGAAAGAAAGAAAGAAAAGAAAAGAAAAAAAAAGAAAGAAAGAAACTACAGGAATGGGAGGGCAGCTAACACACTGTAATAAGAACTCTGAGCCATGCCAGGCATGGTGGCACTCACCTTTAACTCCAACACGCGGGAGGCAGAGGCAGGTGGAACACTGTGAGTTTGAAGTCAGCCTGGTCTACAAAGTGTATATGTATGTATGTACGTACGTGTATATATGTGTGTGTGTGTGTGCGTGTACCAAACTATTAAAATATCAAATGAACGTTCAAATAAACTATACAAGAAATTGTTTACAAACCAAAATCAGGAGTTGTTTAAGATCCTTTGCTGAAGCCCGGTGGTGGTGGTGGCGCATGCCTTTAATCCCAGCACTTGGGAGGCAGAGGAAGGCGGATCGCTGTGAGTTTGAGGCCAGCCTGGTCTACAAAGTTAGTACAGGACAGCCAAGGTAACACAGAGAAACCCTGTCTCGAAAAACAAAACAAAAACAAACAAACAAACAAAAATCCTTTGCTGTCCCAAGACTTGATGCCACCAGAATTTCTTCCATTAGCACCAAGAGCTGAAGGTTAACTGCAGCTCCCCAGATCAATCCCGGATGTGGCCTGACTTTAGCTAACGGTCTGATTAATTATACATGTCTTCGTAGTAAAATGAGATGGGACGCACTGAGCCTTAGAGCCGACACCGTAAACAACAGAGGGACAAGCCCTTGGGTTCACACGTGGCCCCTGTGTCCTGGATGTTGGGATGTTGCAGGCACACCATGCCTCTCAAATCCTAACCCTTTTCATTAGCTACCCTAGAATCCTCTGGAGATGAAGCCAGAGAATCTCTTTCAACAGTCCTAGAGTTTCTTGCTGTGGGATCATGTTCGACAACACACTGGAAACCACAGGACTGCGGCGTTCGTGCTGCTCTCACTCTCTGAGTGACTGGTTTCCATTATTTTCACCACACAGATGCTCTGTTATATTTCCATGAGCCCAGTGGTTTAAAAAAATTAAAAAAAGTTAAGTCGGGCGTGGTGGCACATGCCTTTAATCCCAAAACTTGGGAGGCGGAGGCAGGAGGATTGCTGTGAGTTCAAGACCAGCCTGGTCTACATAGCAAGCCCAGGACAGCCAATATAACACAGAGAAACCATGTGTCAAAAAAATAAAATAAAATAAACAAAAGAAAAGAAAGAAAAAAAAATGTTACCTATCAAAAATGTCACTGTTCAAGCAACTGCAAAGGATTCCAGGGCCACACGGAACTTCTGCTCTATACAAATTGCAAAATTCAGCTGGGCGCAGTGGCATTTGCCTTTGATCCCAGTATTCAAGAGGCGGAGGCAGGTGGATAACCGTGAGTTTGAGGCCAGCCTGGTCTACAAAGCAAGTCCAGAATAGCCAAAGCTACACAGAGAAAACCTGTCTCAAAAAACAAAAACCGGGCAGTGGTGGCGCACGCCTTTAATCCCAGCACTCGGGAGGCAGAGGCAGGCGGATCGCTGTGAGTTCGAGGCCAGCCTGGTCTACAAAGTGAGTCCAGGACGGCCAAGGCTACACAGAGAAACCCTGTCTCGAAAAACAAAAAAACAAACAAACAAAAAAAGAAATCTGCCTATCCAGCCTTGCCCTTGCAGGAGCAGGTGTCACAGTCCTGTGAACACCCTAAGGATGGGTCCCCTATGGTTTCCAGCATGCCTTTCATCCCTCCTACAGCCTGTCCTTTCTGGAGTATGATTTTTCAAGTCAAATCCAGTTCTTTGTTTCTAGCATTTTCCCAAGAAGAGAGAGAGCGAAGAACTTTCCAAAATATGGCAAATAACCATGAAGTAGATTATATGACTATTTCTGTTTTTAAAATGTCATTCTATGTTAAGAGGGTTTTGCCTGCATGTACGTATGTACGCGTGCACACTCACGCCTTCCACCCTTGGAGGTCAGAAAAGGCATCAGGTCCCCTGGTGCAGACAGTTGTGAGCTAGCACGTGTGTTCTAGGAACTGATCCTGGGTCCTCTACAAGAACAACCAGAGCTCTTAACTGCTGAGCCATCCTATCTCTAACCTTTGTTTCCATAGTTTCAGGTTTTATTGTTGCACGCACACACGACTTCTGTGATTTGGGGCACAGCACGTCACGGAGTGCTTATGGACATCAGAAGCCAGCTTTCTGTGAGGTCTGTCCTCTGCCTCCACCTCCATGTGGCATCTGGTGAATGAACTCAGGGTGTCTGGCTTATGCGGTGAGGGCTTTAACCCACTGAGCCATCTTGCCAGCCTCGCTTTTTTTGTTTGGTTTGTTTGTTTGTTTCTCAAGACAGGGTTTCTCTGTGTAGCCTTGGCTGTCCTGGACTCACTTTGTAGACCAGGCTGGCCTTGAACTCACAGCGATCCGACAGCCTCTGCCTCCCAAGTGCTGGGATTAAAGATGTGCACCACCACCACCACCGCCCGGCTGTTTTCTTTTGTTTTATTTTTCAAGACAGGGTTTCTCTCTGTAGCTCTGGCTGTCCTGAACTTTTTGTAGACCAGGCTGGCCTCGAACTCACAGAGACTTACCTGCCTTTGCCTCCCAGAGTACTGGGATTACGGGCCTGTGCCACCATGCCTGGCTCATCTGCCTCACTTTTTTACTTTTTTTTTTTTTTTTTTTTTTTTTTGGTTTTTCAAGACAGGGTCTCTCTGTGTAGCCTTGGCTGTCCTGGACTCACTTTGTAGACCAGGCTGGCCTTGAACTCACAGCGATCCGCCTGCCTCTGCCTCCTGAGTGCTGGGATTAAAGACGTGCGCCACTACGCCTGGCTCTGCCCTCACTTTTTAAATATAGCTTTTCATTTATTCTTTGACAGTGTTATATGTGTCTATACATTTTGGTGACACACACCCCTCCCCCGTCCTCCTTTCTCATCCCTTCCCACTCCCTTAAGTCTTTATAAATGTTTGTTTTTATATTACTTTTATTTACATTTTAAAAATATTTTTAGATAGGGGTCTCACTATGTAGCCCTGACTAGCATGGAATTTGCTGTGTAGAGCAGGTTGGACTCGGTAGAGATCCTCCTGCATCTGCCTCCCAAGTGCTGGGATTAAAGAGTAAGGTGTACACCTCCACCCCAGGTTGCAGGATGGACTTTTAACCTCCCAGCCACTGTTTGAGCCGCTCCTTTGAGGACCCGGAACTTCTTACTATCTCTGTGTAGCCTTGGCTGTCCTGGAACTCACTCTGTAACCCAAGCTGGCCTTGAACTCAGAGATCTGCTGGTTTCTGCCTCTCAATTGCTGGGATTAAAGGAATGTGCCACCAACTGCCTGCCTTATTTTCTTTCTTTCTTTCTTTCTTTTTTTTTAATTAAAAAACAACAACAGGGGCTGGAGAGATGGCTCAGAGGTTAAGAGCACTGACTATTCTGCTGCTCTTCCAAAGGTCCTGAGTTCAATTCCCAGCAACCACATGGTGGCTCACAACCATCTATAATGTGATCTGATGCCTTCTTCTGGCCTTCGAGCACTGTATACATAATAAATAAAATCTTTAAAAAAAATAAAAAATAAATAAAAAAAGAAAGAAAATCATCATAAAACATTTAAAAAAAAAACAACAACAACAACAACAACTCACTGGGGCAGGCAAGATATAGCTCAGAGGAAAAAGGTGCTTGCCTCCAAACCTGACTGCCTGAGTTCCAGCACCAGGAACAAAATAAGGGAGGGAGAGCCACTTCCAATAGTTGTTCTCAGAACTTCACATGCTGTGGCACGCAAGTACCCACCCCCACACACAAAGAAATAAATGAAATTTTAAGCTGTACCCGGGTGTGGTAGTGTACACCTTTAATCCCAGCACTCTGGAGGCAGAGGCAGTTGGGTCTCTAAATTCAATCCAGCCTGGTTGACAGAGTAAATTCCAGGACAATCAGGGCTACACAGAGAGACCCTGTCTTGAGGAAAAACAAAAACAAAAACAAAAACCAACCAAACAAAAACCCAATAATTCTAGGCTTGGAGATTCACCCCTTTAATCCCAGCACTCAGAAGGCAGAGGCAGGTGGATCCCTGTGAAATTCAAGGCCAGCCTGGTCTATAGAGTGAGTCCAGGACAGCTAAGGAAGGCTACACAGAGAAACTCTGACTCAAAAAAACAAAATAAATAAATAAATAATAATAAATTAATTTAAACAACTTGTATGTGTAGTGTGGTGTTTGTGTATGTGTGTGTGTGTGGCATGGGTTCTGTGTGTTTGTTTGCAGCTGTCTACTGAAACCAGAAGTATTAGATTTCCTGGAGCTGGAGTTACAGACAACTGTGGACAGCATGACGTGGGTGCAGAAAGCAAACTGTGTCCATACTCCCAAACCTGAGCCACACCTCTAGCCCTAAACATAATTTTCTATTTCTTTCTTCCTTTCTTTTTCTTTCTTTCTTTCTATCTCTCTCTCTTCTCTGTCTCTCTCTCTCTTCTCTGTCTCTTTCTCTCTCTCTTTTTTTGGGGTGGTGTTTTAGAGACAGAGTTTCCCTGTTACACAGAGCCCTAGCTGTCCTGGACTCTCTTTGGCAGACCTGGCCAGCCTCGAACTCACAGAGAACTAAACATAATTTTCAAGTATTTATACATTTATTTTATTTTTACATGCGTGGGTGTGTGCATGCGTGTGCGTGTGCGTGTGTGTCTGTGTGTGTGTGTGTTGGGTGAGGTGCTCACAGAGATAGAAGAGTCTCTCAGATCCCCTAGAGCTAAAGAGCTAGAATTACAGGCAGTTTGTGAAGCACTGGGTTGTAGATTTTGTTGTTGCTGTTTTGGGTTATTTTTGAAAGAACATCTTTTTTTGTTGTTTTTTTGTTTTGTTTTGTTTTGTTTTGAGACAGGGTTTCTCTGTGTAGCCTTGGCCATCCTGGACTCACTATGTAGACCAGGCTGGCCTCGAATTCACAGGGATCCGCCCGCCTCTGCCTCCCGAGTGCTGGGATTAAAGGCGTGCGCCACCACGCCCGGCTCTCTTTGGTTTTTCGAGACAGGGTTTTTCTGTGTAGCCCTGGTTGTCCTGGACTTGCTTTGTAGACCAGGCTGGCCTTGAACTCACAGAGATCCTCCTGCCTCTGCCTCTCTGAGTGCTGGAATTACAGGAGTTGCCACCACACTGGCCAGCCACCACACTGGCCAGTCTTTTCTTTTCTTTTTTTGAAGAGCCCCCTGGAAAGGAACTACTTTCAACTAAGCCAGGTGGACGATGGGGGTGGGATTGTGCCTGCAGCGACTGTGCCTGTAGCAACTGGGGAGTAACTTCTGGGAATCAGGGGAACCAGATGATGCACTGTCGCCAGACTTTGTGTCACCTCTGGTCTCCTGCTCTGATAGGGGTATCAGAGGGATCTGAGAGGGGCAGGGCTTTCTGAGTCATCAGGGAGTTTGGAGACCAGAGAACTTCAAAAGCAGAATCCAAGGCAGGGAAGGCCTGCTCTGAGTCAGCTTGCCAGAGGCAAGCTGAGCCCGAATGACTGCAGTGTTTGTAGGGGGAGGTGGTGGTGAATCAGTAGTGGAGCCTGGAAGAGCCAGCAAAGGCCCTGAAAGGAAACCCAGGAGAGGCCAGGAAGTAAATGAGAGCCTGCCTCTCTCTCCTGCCATCTCTCTCTCTCTCTCTCTCTCTCTCTGTGTGTGTGTGTGTGTGTGTGTGTGTGTGTATGTCAGACAGTGTTTTACATGGTAGCTCAGGCTAGCCTGGAACTCAGTTTGTGTCTAGGCTAGCCTCACACTTGGATTTCTCCTACCTCAGCCTTCTGAGGTGTGCAAGTATTCCGGGCATGACCCAGACCCCAGCTTCTCTCTACCTCAGCTTGAACATCTGGTTTTCAGTGTTCCCTAATATCTCCTATCCTATGCGTTCTCTCCATTTGTCTAAGTTTAGGGCCAGTTGGGGTGTCCTCATGACTCCCATTGTCTGTGTCCTCTGACCCCTCCCATCTTGAACTTCTCTGTAGTGAAGTAGGCAGAAGGGGCCTCTCCCTCCTCCCCCTGAGCCCCCCTTCTCCCACCTGAAACCACACAGGACTCCCAACCCCAGGGCTCTGCTCCTTTTAGTGTGGTCTGGTTTGCTCAGCTGTCACTTGGATTTATTGAACTATTTTGATCAAGTCCAGCAGGCCTGCCTGTGCTAAGGGTGCTAAGTGACAAGAGTGCCTACTTAGCATTTGCAAAGTCCTGAGTTTCATCCCCAGCCACCACAATTAAAAGGAGGGAAAAAAAAAAAAAAAATTCCATCAGGTCTTTCCAGCCTTCAGAAATTTCCCAGGGTCCACGTCTTCACTTTCTTGCCTCCCTAGGTGCCCTTTGGGGAAGCCCTGGGGCACGTGGCTTTTCTCGGTTCTTCACTAATCCTCTGCTCTTTGCTTTGTTGCTCCTCAGAAGTGGAGAAACTTCTAGACTCTAGCCTACCACCTGCCCTTCCCAGAGCCTAAGACACATTATCTTTGATTTGCCCTGTTCAGGGCACAAGGACCACCTCAAGACCAAGGGGGGCTTTTGATGGTGGTACATGCCTGCAATCCCAGCACTTAGGAGACTGAGGTCGGAAGACCATCCTCCTAAACTCAAAACAAACTCTATTCATAAAACCAAACAGCCTGGGTGTGAATGGTTAGCTCCTGTACTCCAGTATGGTGAAAGTGAAGGCTAGGGGATTTCTGTGGCTCAGTGAGTCTCAGGACAGCCTTGGCTACAGTGTAAGACCCTTTCTTAGGCTGGGCAGTGGTGGTCACACCTTTAATCCCAGCACTTGGGAGGCAGAGGCAGGTGGATCCCTGTGAGTTCAAGGCCAGCCTGGTCTTCAAAGCAAGTCTAGGACAGTCAAGGCTACACAGAGAAACCCTGTCTGGAAAAAAAAAAAAAAAAAAAAAAAAGGAAAAAGGAAAAGAAAACAAAAACAAAAAACTGGGTATGAGCCGGGCGTGGTGGCGCACGCCTTTAATCCCAGCACTCGGGAGGCAGAGGCAGGCGGATCGCTGTGAGTTCAAGACCAGCCTGGTCTACAAAGTGAGTCCAGGATGGCCAAGGCTACACAGAGAAACCCTGTCTCGAAAAACCAAAAAAAACCAAAAAAAAAAAAAAAAAAAAAAACCAAAAAAAAAAAAAAAAAAACAACTGGGTATGGTAGTGCACACCTGGAATCCAAAAACACTTGGGAAGAAACAACATGAAAATCAGAAAGGCGCCAGGCGGTGGTGGCACAAGCCTTTAATCTCAGCACTTGGGAGACAGAGGCAGGTGGATCTCTGTGAGTTTGAGGCCAGCCTGGTCTACAAAGAGAATTCCAGGACAGCCAAGGTTACACAGAGAAACCGTGTCTTGAAAAAACAAAACAAAAAAAAAAAAATGCCGGCGTGGTGGCTCACGCCTTTAATCCCAGCACTCGGGAGGCAGAGGTAGGCAGATCACTGCGAATTTGAGGCCAGCCTTGTCTACAAAGTGAGTCAAGGACAGCCAAGGCTCCACAGAGAAACCCTGTCTCAACCCCCCCCAAAAAAAAAAAACAAAAACAACAACAACAACAACACACACACACACACACCAAAAAAAAAAAAAAAAGAAAAGAAAAAGAAAAAAGAAAAGAAAATCAGAAAGGCAAAGACAGTCTCAGCTACACAGTGAGTTAGTTAGTTTGAGGCTATCAGATGAGGGCTCTCAGACCCTGTCTCAAACAAACAAACAAAATGGAGACGGAGGCCCATTTCTGTATTGCCAGCGCTAAGAGCTAAGAAGGTTGAGGCAGGAGAATTACCACAAGTTTGAAGCCAACTTCAACTAAACAGTGAGCTCCATACCAGCCAAGCCTACAGACAAGACCCTGTCTCAGACAAACAATCAAAACAACAACAATAACAACAAAGAAATCGAGCCGGCCGTGGTCGCGCACGCCTTTAATCCCAGCACTCACTCGGAGGCAGAGGCAGGTGGATCGCTGTGAGTTCGAGGCCAGCCTGGTCTACAAAGCGAGTCCAGAATGGCCAAGGCTACACAGAGAAACCTTGTCTTGAAACAACAACAACAACAACGAAATCAAGGGGAAACTGGGAGATGGCTGCAGAGGCTGACAGAAGGGGCGGTAAGGAACCATCTCAGAACATGTCAACAGGGGACCCGTAGGCGGCGGAGGCCTCCCTGACTTGCCTGGCTTTGGCTCCAGATTCTAGGGCCCAGAGAATGGTGTCTTCCTCCCACCCCCTCAGATACCCTCTGTCTTCAGACAGAAGTGTCCAGGCTTTGATAAAAACCCCACAAGCCCATTAACTATGTTACTGGGCAGCGTGCAAGCTCTCAAGCTGTGTCTGCCGCCTCCCCTCCGGAAGTTAAATCTGCCCTGATGTCTAATCCCAGCCCCTTGGTAGCCGGGAGATGCAAGGCGAAGCTTGCTCCCAGGGGAAAGTGGCTGCCTAGATGAGCAGTGATGGCTGAGTAGGCGGCCTAGGTTTCCAGGAGGCAGAAGTGAGCAGTCTTTCCAGTCCAGCGACCTCTCATCCCACTGCCGCCCTTAACTCAAGCCTGGATCTTCCACCCAGAGTCACAAAGTGACCATGATTACGCCCTGGGGCTATAGGTAGGAAGGGAGCTTGCTGGGTTAAGGGTTCCAAGACCAGGCTGAGTGAAGAAAGAAAGGAAGGGCCCAAGAAAAAACTCCTTCCCGGACTGCCAAAAATGGTGTCGGAACCCTGTGGCCATAGCAATGTCCTAAGCACTTGTAAAAAGACAAATAAAGGTTTTCAAGGGTCTCTTGGACTGAGGGGGAGGGGCAGGAACAGCACTGAACCCCAAGAAACTGTACTATGCTGAGAGGTGGTCCCAGTGTCATGGCTTCTTCGAGAGACTGACTGACTGATAAGGGATAGGAGGGCCTGATTCAGGACTCAGAACAATGAAGTGGCCTCAGAGGGCCTGTGACAGGAAAAGATATGAGGGGATGACAAGTTTGGGCATTGAGAAGGGGCCTGGGTTGTGTTTGAGATAGGAGTTTTGATGCTTTGTTTATTTAGTTTTTTTTTTTTTTTTGGATTTTCGAGACAGGGTCTCTCTGTGTAGCCTTGGCCATCCTGGACTCACTTTGTAGACCAGGCTGGCCTCGAACTCACAGCGATCCGCCTGCCTCTGCCTCCCGAGTGCTGGGATTAAAGGCGTGCGCCACCACGCCCAGCTTAGTTATTTAAAGTGGGACTTCTGAGATAGTTTTTTTCTTTTTAAAAAGAATTTTGCTTTAAAAAAAAAATTTTTTTTTTTTGGTCTTTTGCTTTTGTTTTTTGAGACAGGGTTTCTCTGTGTAACCCTGGTTGTGCTGAAATTTGCTTTGTATAACAGTCTAGCCTTGAACTCTTAGATTTCCCCTGCCTCTGCCTCACAAGTGCTGAGATTAAAAGTATGTGTCACTGCCACCACCCAGCTTTTTAAATTAAAAAAAAAAAAAAAAAAAAAAAAACTTTTTTTTTTCTTTTTAAAGATTACTTTAGAAAAGCCTGCTGCAGTGCTGGAGGGGCAGAGGCGAGTGGATCACTGTGAGTTCGAGGCCAGCCTGGTCTGCAAAGTGAGTCCAGGACAGCCAGGGCTATACAGAGAAACCCTGTCTCAAAAAAAGCAACCAACCAACCAACCAACCAACCAACCAACCAACCCTCCCACCCCCAAAAAAAAACCCAGGTGGTGATGTGGCACACGCCTTTAACCCCAGCACTTGGGAGGCAGAGGCAGGTGGAACGTTGTGAGTTCGAAGCCAGCCTGGTCTACAAATCAAGTCCAGGCTACACAGAGAAACCAAAAAACCAAAAAAAAAAAAAAAAAAAAAAAAAAAAAAAAAAAAAATACAAGAGAGAGAGAGAGAGAGAGAGAGAACCACTCCAGTTGACCCCCTCACCAAGGTCACCCTTTCTAGACAGCATCCAACAGGAAGCAAGGCGAGAGCAGAGAGCCTTGTGCCCAGAAAAGGAGAGGGGAGAGAAAATGGGGTGCTCAAGCCACCCTGACCACCAGGCAAGCCCCAGATAAAACTAGAGATACCCAAATGTTAATCACCCATTAGCACAGTCCAGATGGAAAGGGAACCACCATCATTAGGTAGACAATGGGCTCCATTGGCCCAGAGCAGTGGGCTTTTAAGCTTCTGAGATAAGAAGCTTTCAGGGTAATCAGTGGGTCTGTGGTGCCTGCATATAAAGGAGCTAAGGCAGGGCCCTGAGGCAGGATCCCGAGAGCCAACAGGTGGGAGGAAGGGACCTCATTCTGCCCTCCTGGGAGAGCTAGGAGAACAGTGAGGTAAGAGAAGCTGGGACAGCCCAGGCTGCCCTGGAGGAAGTGGGCGTCCTGGCTCCTTACTCAGAAGATAGTTTAAACAGATTCTCAGGAGACCAGGTCTAGTAGCCTTGGGCTAGCTCTCTGGCCTTTAGGCAGAGGGAGGAAGGTTTCTCAATGCTTGCCTTCTGCTATCTCTCCTGAAGACCGATATGGGTCCAGACCCCAGGAGTTCAGATGAAACTTTAAGAACTTCTGAGTTGAGGTAGTTAATTAAGCCTGTGGGGGATGGGGAGGGGATGGGGGTGGGGGACGACTGTGCAGGATGGCTCCCTGTGTGGTTTTCATTTAGGGGAGGGAATATGGTGACTGAGTAACAGCTTAGTTGGCAGCAGGAGGGTGGGCTGCTCTGAACTTTGTTAGGGCTTTAAGGGGATAATCTTACCAAAGCCTAGCCCTGTGATGTCTGGACGAGAGCCAGGAAAGGAGTTCCCACCACCTAGGCCCTGGCTGCTTTCTTCTTCCTAGACCATCCATCCCATCCATCTCTGCATCCACAAAGCAGGATCAGCTCTGGGTCAGGGCTGCATGTCTCTCCCAGTAATGCCTGGCGCTCCCCACTTGCTCCTGTCCCATCCCCACCCCCCCAGCTCTCAGCACTTGCCCGCCTGCCTAGGCTCCAGCATCAAGTGGCCTCCTGGGTCCCTGCTCAGTACAGCACTGGCCTTTTTCCTCCTCAGCTCAGGGACACAGTCTAGGAAGATGGTGGCTATGAAGACCTGCTCTCTGCTGCTGGTGCTCCTGTTCCTGGCAGTCGGGCTGGGAGAAAAAGAAGAGGTTCAATTCCGGTAAGAGTGGGAGGAAGGGGCTGGAGAGATGGCTCAGTGGTTAAGAGCATTGGCTGTTCATCCAAAGGTCCTGAGTTCAATTCCCAGCGACTACATGGTAGCTCACAATCATATGTAAATGTGATCTGATGCCCTCTTCTATCTGATGCTCTGTCCTGTCATGTAGGCATACGTGCAATAGAGTGCTTATATAAATAAATAAATATTAAAAAAAAAGAGGGTTAGGGTTAGGGTTAGGGCTCAAATACAAGTCGGGTTGGGGATAGGGGTGGTAAGAAAGACAGTCCGCAGCCTGGGCATGCAAATGAGGACAGAATTAGGGTTATTTATTATGAACAGTTTTTGGAGCTGGGAGTGGTGGCACATGCCTGTAATCCCAGCACTAGGGGAGGCAGAGGCAGGCGGATTTCTGTGAATTCGAGGCCAGCCTGGTCTACAAAGGGAGTCCAGGACAGCCAAGGCTACATAGAGAAACCCTGTTCTGGAAAAACAAAAACAAAACCCCCTCAAAACAAAAAATGATAGCACAGAGGATTCTTGCTGATGAGAGAAAGGCTGTGGTTAGCTAGGTCGGTGGAAGGACTTTCTGGTGTCTGGGAGTCATCGCTGATGCCTACATGCATTCACTCAGCTCTTATGGGAACTTCCTGTGCACCAGGCACAGAACACATGTGAATGAAGGTCCAAGATGCCTCCTGCCTTCAGTGCGAACAAGACCCAAGGCAGATGCAGAAAAGAACCACACAAACTTGTTCAGAGTACTGTGGAGCCAAGTCTAGACAGTGACAGACAGGGTAATGCCGAATGTGGCAGCCTGCTCCTGTAACCTCACACTTGGCAGGCTTGAAAGTTTGAGGCTAAGCCAGGTGTGGTGGCGCACATCTTTAATCCCGGCACTAGGGAGGCAGAGGCAGGCGGATTGCTGTGAGTTCGAAGCCCGCTTGGTCTACAGAGTGAGTCCAGGACAGCCAAGGCCACACAGAGAAACCCTGTCTCAAAAAAAACTTAAAAAGAAAGAAAGAAAGAAAGAAAGTTTGAGGCTAACCTGGGCTGCACCTGGGCTGCATACCAGGACCAGAGTCTGGAGAGAGAGAGAGAGAGAGAGAGAGAGAGAGAGAGAGAGAGAGAGAGAGAGAGAGAGAGAGAGAGAGAGAGAGAATACAAATAGGACTTATTTCATAGGGCTGTGGTAGAATAATTTTACTTACTAAAAGTCTTCTATAGACTGGGGTGTAGCTCAGTGGTAAGACAAGGCACTGGCTTCATTCCTCAGCACTCAAAAAAAAAACACAAACAGGGGCTGGAGAAATGGCTCAGCTGCTTAGCGCACTGGCTCTTCTTCCAGAGGACCCGGGTTCAACACCCCTCACCCACATGGCAGCTTGCACTGTCTGTAACTCCAAGATCTGACACCCTCACACAGATATACATGCAGGCAAAATATCAGTGCACATAAAATAAAAATAATAAATTATTTACAAAAATACAAACCAAAGAGGCTTATACAGTCCTCAAGTCCTACTTAGTAAGCACTTTCCATGACTTCACCAAGTAATGTTATCGTTGGTGTCCTTTTATCAAGACAGGGTCTATTTATGTAGCCCTGGGGTAGTTTAAAACTTTGTCATCTGGAGCCAATGAGATGGCTGAACAGGAAAAGTCTCTTGCTGTCCACTGTTGCAAGCCTGACAGCCTGAGTCCAATCCCTAGACTTCATGAAAAGGTGGAAAGAGAGGGAAAAATCCCACAGAGGCGTCATACACTTGGTCATGGGAAACCCTTCATAATAGTGGGAAAAAAATTTTTTTGAGACAGGGTTTCTCTGTGTAGCCTTTGCTATCCTAGACACACTTTGTAGACCAGGCTGGCCTCGAACTCACAGAGATCCACCTGCCTCTGCCTCCCGAGTGCTGGGATTAAAGGCATGTGCCACCATTTCCGGCTCTTATTATTATTTTTTGTGTGTGTGTAGCTCTGGCTGTCCTAGACCAGGTTGGCCTTGAACTCACAGAGATCCACTTGCCTATGCCTTCCGAAAGATGGGATTAAAGACATGTGCCACCAACGACCTGCTTATTTCATTATTATTATTATTATTATTATTGAGATGGTATCTTGCTATATTGAATAGGCTGGTCTTGACCTTTCAGTAATCCTCGGGCCTTTTCCTTGCAAGTATTGGGATTACAGGAGTGCACTCTCATGCCCAGCTATGGTCACTTTATTGTCGTGACTACGAACCAAAGAACTGAATCAAGCAATATGGTTCTCCTGACCTTCTCTTCATTGCTATCCTGGTTTCTACCTGTCACCTCTCAGATCCCATGCTAAGGTTGGTGGCCCCCGACCTCGGGGCCCAAGGTATGCAGAGGGGACTTTCATCAGCGATTATAGCATTGCCATGGACAAGATCCGCCAGCAAGACTTTGTCAACTGGCTGCTGGCTCAGAAGGGGAAGAAGAGTGAGTAAGTAAGCCCCTACACCCCTCCTGCCTCCTGCCAAACTCTGCTATGCTCAGGCCACCTCCTGGGTGAACACATGGGCTGCGAGGCCCACAACTCCACAGACATCTTTCAGTAATTGAGGTTGAGGAAAGGAGATGGCCATGACTGGGGCCCTGAGACTGATGGGCAATGGACCAGTCTGGTACAGGATGAGTTCTCCCATCCTTTACTTTTTTTTTTTTTTTTTTTTGAGACAGGGTTTCTCTGTGTAGCCTTGTCTGTCCTGGACCAGGCTGGCCTTAAACTGACAGTGATCTACCTTCCTCAGCCTCCTGAGGGCTGGGATTACAGGTGTGTGTCACCGTGCCTGGCTCCATCCTTTCCTCCTCCTCCTCCTTCTTCTTTGAAGATTTATTTGTTTATTGCATATACAGTGTTCTGCCTGCATGTATACCTGCACATCAGAAGAAGGAATCAGATCTCATGACAGATGGTTGTGACCCACCTTATGGTTGCTGGGAATTGAACTCAGGACCTCTGAAAGAACAGATGGTGCTCTTTACAGCTGAGCCATCTCTCTAGCCCCACCTCCTCCTCTTCCTCCTCCTCTTCTTCCTCCTCCTCCTTCTTCTATTTTGGCTTTTGGAGTCAAGATTTCTCTGTATAACACTGGCTGTCCTGGACTCACTTTGTAGACCTGTCTGGCCTCGAACTCACAGAGATCCGTCTGTCTCTGCCTCCCAAGTCCTGGGGTTAAAGGTGTGAGCCACCAGGCCAGGCTTTATCCTTTACTTCTAAGGAGAGGAATCAGAGAAAAGTGTGGAAGAGCCGGGCGTGGTGGCGCACCCCTTTAATCCCAGCACTCAGGAGATAGAGGCAGGCGGATCGCTGTGAGTTCGAGGCCAGCCTGGTCTACAAAGCGAGTCCAGGACAGCCAAGGCTACAAAGAGAAACCCTGTCTCGAGAAAAAAAAAAGAGTGTGGAAGACCCAGAGGGGTTCACAGAGGTCTGGGGATGAAGATGGAAGGAGAGGGGTTGCCTATTTATGGTGGCTACTGCAGACTGTGGAAATAAACCACCACTGTGCCTCTCCCAGCCTCTCCCCTGCTGTTTGGTCAGTCTGGTGGGTTGTAAAGAGCTGTCAGTGATGGAGGCAGCTGAATACAGGCAGTGATGGGTGGGGGAGCAGAGGTGTCTGTTGCTCCTACGCTTGACACAATAAAGATTTCAGTGTCCATGGGTGGGGGAACTCCAATTGTCCCCTCCAGCCCAATTCACTCCTGAATCAACTTCATCTCACCAGCTGGAAACACAATATCACCCAGAGAGAGGCCCGGGCCTTGGAGCTGGCAGGCCAATCTCAGAAGAATGAGGAGACAGAGGCGCAGCGGAGGTGAGGCCACTGTGGGAGAGGGGAAACAGAGCCTCCTGCCTGATGGTGTCACTGCTCCCTCTTTCACTCTGCAGAGGAAGGCAGGGACCTCATGATAGGCACCTCTTTGTCTAAGAGCTCAGAGAAGGGGCTCCGGAGAGTAAAGTCCTGCAGGGTCCCCTGAAGGTTCCCAGGATCTGTGCCTGAGTGTGTACACAGATTCCCTGACTCAAGGAGAGCAGGAAATGGGGCAATAGGGACCTAGACTGGAGCTGGCTTCTCTCATCCTTGCCGAATCTCCGGAAGGTTGCTGAGGAGACCACTGGGAGAGCTGGGCATCCTCCCAAAGCCAGCCCCCTGCTCTATGAAGAAGTGATGAGTCTGAGGCTCAGGGAGGTTCTCTCTGGGGTCACTGAGGTACATTCTCAGAGACTTTCCCAGGTGAGTGGGTGAGCTATCTTACTGCCCTGCATCTTTGTAGTTGCTTTTGCCTGGACTTTGGACGACCCTCTATTCTCTGGGTAGGCAGAATCAGGCAGGGCCCAGCACAAAAGAGGCTTGGGATCCGAGAGAGGAGACAACCCAGAGGCAGCAATCTGTATTGGTTCCCTGGCTCTTTTGTTATTGTTGTTGGGTTTTTTTTATTTTGTTTTGTTTTGTTTTTTCCGAGACAGAGTTTCTCTGTGTATCCTTGGCTGTCCTGGACTCACTTTGTAGACCAGGCTGGCCTAACCCTCAAACACACAGTGATCTGCCTGCCTCTGCCTCCCAAGTGCTGGGATTAATTGGTTTTTGTTTTTGTGAGTTGACTCTGTTGACCAGGTTTGGCCTTGATCCACTTGGCTCTGCCTCTGGAGTACTGTTGGGATTAAAGGGATTCACTACCACTGCCCAGCTTTTTCTTGGCAGGAGTAGGTGGAAGTGGGGAGTGGGGGGTGGGGGAGGCCAGGTTTCAAGACAGGGTCTCTCTGTGTAGTCTTGGCTGTCCCAGACTCACTCTGTAGACCAGGCTGACCTCGAACTCACAATGATTCACCTGCCTCTGCCTCTCTAGTACTGAGGAGTGTGCCATTACACCCAGGTCTGCCCAGCTTTTTCTTTTCGTTTTTATTTTTCAAGATAGGATTTCTCTGCCTTGGCTATCCTGGATTTGCTTTGTAGACCAGAATGGCCTTGAACTTACAGAGATCCACTCGTCTCTGCCTCCCCAAGTGCTGGGATTGCAGATGTGTGCCACCCAATCTGGCTTTTTAAATTTTAATTTGATTTAATTTAATTTTATGGGCATTTGTGTGAGGGCACCAGATCTCCTGGAACTGGAGTTACAGACAGTTGTAAGCTACCATGTTGGTGCTGGGAATTGAACCTGGGTCCTCTGGAAGAGCAGCCAGTGTTCTTTGCTACTGAGCCATCTCTCTAGTCCCAGCTCCCTAGCTTTTGACACATGCTTTAATCCTAGCACTCCAGAGGCACAGGCAGAGGCAGAGACAACCCAACTTGGGTTACATAACAAGTTCTGGGCCAGCCAGGGCTACAGAGTGAGACTCTGTCTAAAAGCAAAGCACCGTGGCTCCTGCAATCTGTTTCTTTTGCAGTGCTTTGCCCAAGAACCCCAGTGATGAAGATGTGCTGAGGGACCTTCTGATTCAAGAGCTGGTGGCCTGGATGGTGGACCAAACATCGCTCTGCCGACTCAGGTAGGGAGCATGGGGGGCATGGGGGTGACACAAGGTTGTTTGAAGTTTAGGCTTCCAGGTGACACATATTCAGATTTGTGTGTGTTTTTGTATGTCACTGTCTGTGTGTTTTTGTATGTCACTGTTTGCATGCAAATGGACTTCTTGTTGGGAACTGAACCCAGAGCTTTGCAGTTGCCAAGCAAATGCTTTACCACTGAGCCTTATCCCTAGTCCTGCTTATTTGTTTGCTTAGCCCAGGCTGGTCCAGTGTTCCCTGTGTAGCCCAGGTTGGTCTCATACTCACGATCCTCCCGGTACTGGAATTACAGCTGTGTGCTGTTGCATGCCCCGTTGTCTCTAGTCCTTATTCAGATCTTTGTCTCAGGACACACTGGCAAAGTACTTACCCTTACAGAACCTCAAAATATTCACTAAAATCAGATCTATTATGGGGTGTGGGATCTCAGGATGGTTGGCTAGAAACTTGAGTTCAGTCTACATTTGTGAGTTCTAAGACAGCCAGGGCTACATAGTGAGTGGTAACCTGTCTCCCAAATTAAAGTAACTAAAACAGCAAAGCCAGCGGTGGTGACACACATCTTTGATCCCAGCGTTCCGGGAGACAGAGGCAAGAGGATCAAGGCCAGTTAGGTCTGTAGAGCAAGTTCCATTATGAGAAATCCTATCTCAAAGACAAACTCTCTCTCACACACACACACACACACACACACACACACACACACACACACACACACACACACACACACACACACACGCACACACGAAAAGAAAGGAAATTACAAAATGTGTGCTGTCGCTTATTTAATCCCAGCACTGGGCTAGAGAGACTGCTCAGTGTTTAAGAGAACTTCCAGAGGTCCTAAGTTCAATTCCCAGCAACCACATGGTGGCTCACAGCCATCTCTACTAGGATCTGATGCCCTCTTCTGGCGAACAGGTGTACATACAGATAGAGCACTCATATAAATAAATACATCTTTAAAAAAAAAAAAAAAAAAATCCCAACACTGCAGAGGTAGAGGCAGGAGGATCAGAAGTTCAAGATCACTCTTGGCTACCGATTAATATTTGAGCCACAGACTAGTCTCAAAACCAAACCAGCCAGCCCGGTGTGGTGGCACATGCCTTTAATCCCAGCACTCAGAGGCAGAGGCAGGTGGACTGCTGTGAGTTTGAGGCCACTCTGGTCTACAAAGTGAGTCTAGGACAGCCAAGGCTACACAGGGAAACCCTGTCTCAAAAAACAAAAACAAACAAACAAAGAAAAAACCCAGAAAACCTGTCTTGATAAACCAAAAAAGAAAAAAGAAAAAAAAGGGGGGGGTAGGAGGGTGGGGAGAAGAGGTTTGGAGAGACAGCTCAGAGGCTGAAGTGCTTGCTGGGTTCCATTGCTTGCGCTTATGTGAAAGTTCCGGTGTTGAGGCAGATGCAGGTAAATTACTGGGAACTGCCAACCAGTCTAGCTGAGTCAGTGAGGTCCAGGTTCATTGACAGATCATTCCTTAAAAATAAGGTGGGAGCCGGCCACAGTGGTGGAGATCTTTAATCCCACCACTCTGGAGGCAGAAGCAGGTGGATCCAAGACCAGCCTGGTCTATATAGTGAGTTCTAAGACATTGAGAGAAAATAGTGAAACCTTGATTTGAAAGAAAGAAAGAAAGAAAGAAAGAAAGAAAGAAAAAAGGTGGACAAAGGCTGGAGCAGGTTCAGTGGTTACACACTGGCTGCTCTTCTGGTGTTCTGTCCTGCTCCCAGCACCTACATGATGGCTAACTGTCATCCATAATGCCAGTTCCAGTAGATTCTTTTCAGGCCTCCACAGGCCCTGTATGCACATTGTGCACATACACACATGTGGACAAAGCACTCAAATACATAAAATAAAATGAAATAAACTTTAAAAAATTAAGGTGGACAGCAACTTATAGCCTGTACATATATGCACAGACACATGGGTACACATGAACATGTATACACACACACACACACACACACACAGAATGTGATTAAGCCAGTGGAGATGACAAATATCTGTAGGAAGGTGGGGAACTGTCTCTGTACTTGTGTGAATGATTTTGACTACTGATCAATCATTAAAAAGGTTGTTTGCAGGTAGGAGTGGCTTATCTATGCCTGGAAGCCAGGATAAACTTGCTGAGCTGACACCCTCCTTCCCACCCCCTCCTTTCTTGTGTCCCCCCTCTTCCAGGTCTCAGTGACTGACTTAGCCCAGAGCAGGACTGGACTCTGACCTTTGCTTGCTCAGCTCCTGCTTCCGCCCTGGTCCAAAGTCTCTGAGAGAAGCAAACCAATAAAGTCTTGAGCTGAAGTTAACCTTGGTGTCCTCCCGTGAAAACTCATTCAAATGTCAGCTGAGCACTCACGGAGCATGGCTGTGTGTATCTTGGGTGTGTCCATGCCCCCCCCCCCTCCCGTCTTACAAGCATGCTTGGAAACTCAACCTAGACAAGACAGATGCTGACAAAGTCACTGTATATAACACTGAAGCAAACACACACAATGGAGCCAGGAGACGGTGGTTCACACCTTTAATCTCAGCACTTGGGAGGCAGAGGGTTTGAGGCCAGTCTGGCCTACAAAGTGAGTGCAGTACAGCCAAGGCTACACAGAGAAACCCTGTCTTGAAAAATAACTAAAACAAACAAACAAACAAAACAAAACCCAACAAAACAAAAAGAAAAGAATAAAGAAAAACAACATAAGGGTGGTGGTGGTGCACGCCTTTATTCCCAGCACTCATTCGGAGGCAGAGGCAGGTGGATTGCTGTGAGTTCGAGGCCAGCCTGATCTACAAATGAGTCCAGGACAGCCAAGGCTACACAGAGAAACCCTGTTCCCCCCCAAAAAAGAAAAAGACTGTGTATTCAATGAAGACTAAAGTTGTGTGTGTGTATTTGAGACACTGTCTCATTATGTATCTCTGGCTGTCCTGGAACGTACTATGTAGACCAGGCTGGCCTTGAACTCACAGAGATCCTTCTGTCTGTGCCTCCAGAGTGCTGGGATTAAAGGTTTACCCTATCATACTTAGCCTAAGACTGAAGTTCTTGAAGGATTTGAAAGAGCAAGTCAGAGAATCTACTTGCGTTCCCAGACTCTGGCTCACATTGAGGATTATAATGAGTTGCATGGATTAAATGGAAAAATAGAACTATGTGGTGACACCTGCAGGACTCCAGGGGACAGATGATGATGTGAGAGAGCAGGTGGTGGCCGCTGGAGAGAAGGAAGTAGAGAAACCACCCTGATGTGCATCCCTTTATCTTTAAAGCTACTGCAGTGTAGAAGGGGGCTTCTCCTGATGGCTTCTCCTTTCCCACTTTGGTTTCCTGCCTGGAATGCTGTCCCCTCTCTTCTTATTCAAATCACTTTAGCAGACCACGGTCTAACACACCAGTCAGCTCATAGGTCATAGGCTAAAGCCACTATCCAGATAATATCTGACTTTAAAGCATGTGGCCAGTAGAAATTACCGTTGGTTATTATATTTCTCACACTTGAGTCAAATATTGTAGTACACGTTTTGAAAAAAATATTTTATTTATTTACTTTGAGACAGGCTCTCACTATGCAGCTGTAGCTGATCTGGAACTTGTTGGACAAGGCTGTCTAAGGTGTGTGTGTGAGAGAGAGAGAGAGAGAGAGAGAGAGAGAGAGAGAGAGAGAGAGAGAGAGAGAGAGAGAGAGGGAGAACACACACGCAGTGATGAAGGTAGAATGCAGTCTTTGAGCGTACTACACAGCACCACGGCTCAACTGCCCTTTCCATTCCCAGAATTGAATCAAGGGCTGCTGGTTTACGATATCTGGACTGCAGCTGACTTTAATTTAATTTCCTTTTTTTCCAAGACAGGGTTTCTCTGTGTGTATCCCTGGCAGTCCTGAACTCACTTTGTAGACCGGGCTGGCCTCGAACTCACAGGGATCCACCTGTCTCTGCCTCCCGAGTGCTGGGATTAAAGGCATGTGCCACCACGCCTGGCTTACATTTTCTTTATTAATAGTATCGAGTGTATATAATGTGTGTGCATGGGCATGCTTGCACCACAGTGTGTACAGTTAGATGACAATTTGAGGGAGTCTAAACTCAGGGTCACCAGGCTTACATGATAAGTGTCTTTGCTCCCTAAGTCACCTTGCTAGCCTCTCAGTTGACATCTAAGTTTTCTTTTTTGTTTGAGTTTTTGATTTTTTTTTTAGACAGGATTTCTCTATTTAGCTCTGATTGTCCTGAAACTTAGTCTGTAGAACAAGGTGGCCTGGAACTCAGAGATCTGCCTTGCCTCTGCCTTCCAAGTGTTAGGGTGCCTGGCTGACTTTTAAGTTTTCATGCATCTTTGATGATGAGAAACTTCTGCCATTTCTCAAGTCTGTGCCTTGCAATTATGAGACAATCCTTGCTCAGAGGATTATTCATTTTAGTCATTCTTCCCTGATGACGCCCCTTTTGGCAATGCTCCCCAGGACCTATGCAGCGGCTTATGTCTGAGCTACACTTTTCATCCGAGTTAAGTAGTTTTTGTATGTGTGCCTGTGGGGCATGTTTGCATGCATATGGCTGCACTGGAGCTCTTGTGGAGGACAGAGAGCAACCTTCAGGAGTTCTCTCCTTCCACCATGTGGGCGGGCTGCAGGATCCCAATTCTGGTCACCAGGCTTGACACCAAGGCACGTGCCTTTGGATGCTGAGGCCTCTTATTATTACTGTTTTAAGGAAGCAGTTAAAAGGTATTAAAAATAAATTTTTTTTTTTTGGTTTTTCAAGACAGGGTTTCTCTGTGTAGCCTTGGCTGTACTGGACTCACTTTGTAGACCAGGCTGGCCTCGAACTCACAGTGATCCGCCTGCCTCTGCCTCCCGAGTGCTTGGATTAAAGGCGTGCGCCACCATACCCGGCTAAAAATAGATTTTATTTATTAGATCTTTCTGTGTCTCTGTGTGTGCATGCATGCTCCTGTTGAGGCAAAAGAACAGCCTCAATTTTCATTTTTCAGAGCCAGCCACCTTAGCTTTACAAAAATTTAGCCAGACCATGGTGGCACACACTTTTGATACCAGCAACTGGGAGGCAGAGGCAGGCGGATCTCTAAGTTCAATGCCAGGTTGGTCCACCAAGAGAGTTCCAGGAGAGCCAGGGATACACGGAGAAACCCTGTCTTGAAAAAAGAAAAGATGCTGGGTGTGGTGGCACACGCCTGTAAATCCCAGCAGTTGGGGAGCCAGAAGCAGGTGAGTCACTGAGTTTGAGGCCAGCCTGGTCTGCAAAGTGAGTCCAGGACAGCCAAGGCTACACAGAGAAACCTCGTCTCAAGAAACCAAAGGCCCCCTACGCAGATCTAGCCAATGGACAGGACATTCTCCACAGTTGAGTGGAGAGTGTGGGGTCTTACTTTTACACGAACTCTGGTGCCCCATATTTGACCACATCCCCCGGATGGGGAGACCTGGTGGCACTCAGGAAGGATAGCAGGCTACCAAGAAGAGACTTGATACCCTATGAGCATATACAGGGGGAGGAGGTCCCCCTCTGTCACAGTCATAGTGGAGGGGAGTAGGGGGAAAATGGGAGGGAGGGAGGGAGGAATGGGAGGATACAAGGGATGGGATAACAATTGAGATGTAATATATATATTTTAAAAAAAGAAACCAAAGGCCAGGCATGGTGGCGGCAAATATCTTTAATTTCAGAATTCAAGAGGCAGACGCTGAAGAATCTTTGTGAGCTCCAGGGCAGCCTGGTCTATGTAGTGAGTTCCAGGACAGCCAGGGTTATTGTCTCAAAGACAAAACAACAACAAAAACAAGAAATGAATTTACGGTTAAAATTTTGAACTGGGCTGTGGTGGCACATGCCTTTAATCCCAGCACTCGGGAGGCAGAGGCAAGAGGACCTCTGAGTTCTTTTTTTTTTTTTTTTTTTCGAGACAGGGTTTCTCTGTGTAGCCTTGGCCATCCTGGACTCACTTTGTAGACCAGGCTGGCCTTGAAATCACAGCGATCCACCTGCCTCTGCCTCCCGAGTGCTGGGATTAAAGGCGTGCGCCACCACGCCCAGCGTGGACCTGAGTTCTAAGGCAGCCTGGACTACAGAGCGAATTCAGGACACCCCCTCCCGCCCCAAACAAACAAACAAACCATAACAATTTGAATTTGAGTCAGATTGCCTGACTCATAACTAAATTCTATTCCTTGCAGTTAAGTATTTTAAAGGCAGATTCCCATCGCGTGTGAAATACAATATCAACTCATGAATTTGAGGGTTTTTAAATAAGTGTAGATCAAGGCAAGTTGTGCAGTGCGTGGCACAGAACCATCAGAGTGCTGCTTTTTCTTCTATGATTTAGTTTTATTATTGGCTTTTGATCACGATGACACCCTCAGCTGGGCGTGGTGGCATATGCATTTAATCCCAACATTCGGAGGTAGAGGCAGGAGATGTGTAAATTTGATGCCAGCTTGGCTTCGATAGTGATTTCCAGGCCAGCCAAGGATATATAGTGAGATCCTGTCTGGAAAAAAAAATGGCACCTTCCATGGCCAACACAGCGCTTGGTGATGTCCCAGAAGCAGCAGAACACCAGGCGCCCACCTTGGTGGGATGCATGGGGATATACAATAGGGAACGAGGTTCCCGCCTTCTATGCCCTTTGGGCTCCGTGGAACGTGGCCCCCAGCAAAGGCGGGGCAGGGACCCCCGCAAGACACTCTTAGGCTGGTCACAGGAAGTGAATCGGGAAGCTTCTTCCGGCGCGTTCGGATGACGCAGGGCATCGGGCTTCCGGGTTGGGAGCCGGCTTCAGAACCTGGGACGCGGAGAGCTGGGGTCCGAGCGCCGAGGCGGCCCGCGGGCCCGGGGCGGGGATGCACCGGCGCGGGGTGGGAGCCGGCGCCATCGCCAAGAAGAAACTCGCCGAGGTGAGCGGAAAGGAAGCCGGGCCGAAGCCTGTTCTGCCCGCGAGACACCGAATTCTCCCGGAGCCGAGTTCTCTCTTTCCCCAAATCGCCTCCTAACAATCCGTAGAAGGGAGTCTTCTGCGGAGCCCGGGAATGAATGCATTGGGGTGTCAGGAGGCCTCCTGTTAAATCACTATTTAAGACGGATCCTTGCCGTTTCGTACTAAAGCTGTGTGTGGCTGCACCATGGGAGCCTTAGCGCTCACTGTCTCAACTCACGCCCTTCTTTTGTCTGACAGGCCAAGTATAAGGAGCGAGGGACTGTCTTGGCCGAGGACCAGCTGGCGCAGGTGAGTGATTGTAAGGCCCTAAACAGGAAGGGAGATGGAACAGGACTGGCCAATATACTTTGGGTGATATAGGTTGTCTATCCAGATTTTGTTTTAGGGAGATTTGCTAATAATAGCTAAGTTTTTGAGTGATTAGACTTCTGCATACCCCCTTCCCTTTTTATTTTACCTGATTATTGTCTCTTTTTTTTTTTTTTTTTTTTGGTTATTTTTTTTTTTGAGAGGTATAGGTAAAATTTATTATTGACACACCAGAAGTCCCAATTATTGATGTGTCAGGTTCCCTAAGCACTCGGGAGGCGAAGGACCTTTTTTGGTTATTTTTAAAAGATTGTGTCTCTCTTTGCTGCCCAGGCCGGGCTCCCAGCTTGTGAGTCTCCAGTCTCAGTCTTCTGAGTAGCATATGCCTCCTCTTTTACTTTCATGGCCATGTTCAATTCGCATTACAATTCCGTGTCAGCCTGAATTGAAAAAAAAAAAAAATCCTGAGGCAGAGGCAGGCGGATCGCTGTGAGTTTGAGGCCAGCCTGGTCTACAAGTGAGTCTAGTACAGCCAGGGGCTACACAGAGAAACTATGTCTCGGGGAAAAAAAAATCAGCCCACCCTGGTGGCGCATGCCTTGTTGGAGGCCAGCCTAGTCTACAAAACCAGTTCAGGATAACCAAAGGTACACAGAAACCCTGTCTTGAAAAAACAAACAAACAAACAAACAAACAGACAAACAAAAACATTCAAGGGCTGGAGAGATAACTCAGAGTTAAGAGCACTGGTTGCTCTCCCAGAGGTCCCGAGTTCAATTCCAAGCAATTACATGGTGCCTTATAACCATCCAAACTGAGATCTGGTGCCCTCTTCTGGTCTGCACGTGTACATGTAGGCAGAACACTGTACATGATAAGTAAATCTTGAAAAAAAAAATTCGGTGAGCTAGGGATGTACCTCAGAGGTAGAGTGTTTACCTTACATGCACAAGTACCTGAAGGCCATTCTTTTTTTTTTTATTTTTTTTTTTATTTTTTTATTAATTTATTCTTGTTACATCTCAATGTTTATCCCATCCCTTGTATCCTCCCATTCCTCCCCCCCCCATTTTCCCATTATTCCCCTCCCCTATGACTGTTCCTGAGGGGGATTACGTCCCCCTATATATTCTCATAGGGTATCAAGTCTCTTCTTGGTTACTTGCTGTCCTTCCTCTGAGTGCCACCAGGTCTCCCCCTCCAGGGGACATGGTCAAATGTGAGGCACCAGAGTACGTGAGAAAGTCGTATCAGTGAAGGCCATTCTTAGCACAGCAAACATTTAAACAAAATTTCTTTAAAAATCAGAATGGTAACTTCTCCTAAGAATACCGACATTTGGCAGGGCAGTGGCAGTGGTGGCACACGCCTTTAATCCCAGCATTGAGGAGGCAGAGGCAGGTGGATCTCTGAGTTCGAGGCCAGCCTGGTTTACACAGTGAGTTCCAGGACAGCCAGGGCTACGCAGAGAAACCCTGTCTCAATAAACAAAAAAGAATACTGATGTATGTTTGGTAATAATATTGCAGTGGAACAGCATAGCATTAGGAAAGCACAAGCCAGTGAAATTCATGAGCATATCTAAAAGAAGTTATGGCCCGAGCATAGTGGTGTATGCCTTTAATCCCAGCAGTTGGGAGGCAGAGGCATGCTGTGAGTTCAAGGCCAGCCTGGTCCATATGTGAGTCTAGGACAGCCAAGGATAAACAGAGAAACCCTGTCTCGAAAACAAACAAACAAAAGAAGTTGAAACAAAAAGTAAAAACATTAATATTACATGAGATATTTTGAAATGATAATTTTAGTCATAAGATTTTAATAATAAGAATGGCATTGTTTAAGGTTGAACCATCTGCTGGGAAAGTGCCTTTTTTGAAATTCTGTTTTATTTGCCTTTTTAAGACATAATCTCTATGTAGTCCTGGCAGTCCTGGAACTCACAGCAATCCTCCTGCCTCTGCCTCCCAAGTGTTGGGATTAAAGCCATGTGCCACCAAGCCAGGCTATTTTTTTTTTTCTTCTTTTCTTTTTTTTGAGTGAGGGTCTTACTGTATATCACTGGTTTGGAATTAGCTGTGTTGAACGGGCAGACCTTGAAGTAGCCTATCCACTTGCCTCTGCCTCCCAAGTGCTGGATTAAAGAAATATAACATTCACACCCTTTATTACATTGTTTGTGGTGCTTTGTATGAAACCCAGGGTGTGGCATATGCTGAGTGTGTGTCCCATCACCCAGCTGTGCCTCAACTTACAGCTTTTCTTTTAAATATCACACACTAATGAACACAGGCCTGACTTGGGGCACCTGTCCGTCATGGCAACGGGGAACGCACAGGAGGCAGGATGAGGGATGGATGGCTCCAGATCCCTCTTCTCTCACATTACCTGTTTGTGAACGTCTTGGCCTTGACCAGATCCTTACACCTCCTCACCCTCCCAAATGCTTAATCCCATTTCCCAGCTAGATTACGCTTTTTGTTTATTTTCTTTTTCTTTTCTTTTCTTTTCTTCTCCTTCCTTCCTTGTTTTCTTTCTTTTTTTCTGAGCAGGGTTTCTTTGTGCAACAGAGCCCTAGCTGTCCTGGACTCACTTTGTAGACCAGGCTGGCCTTGAACTCACTGAGGTCTACCTGCCTCTGCCTCTGAGTGCTTGGAGTAAAAGAGTGCGCCACCACTGCCTGGCTGATTATACTGTTAAGAAGCACTTACGTAGGGAATGGAGAGATGGCTCATCAGCTAAGAGTGCTTGTAAGTGCCTATAACTCCAGGTCTAGGAAATCCAAAACCGTATAACCTTCTCAGGCTCAGGCGGTGCACATACATACACTCCGACATGCACACAGAAGATAAATAAATATTAAAAGATAAGTAAATAGCCAGGCGTGGTGGCGCACCTTTAATCCCAGCACTCAGGAGGCAGAGGCAGGCCTGTGAGTTTGAGGCCAGCCTGGTCTACAGAGCGAGTTCCAGGATAGCCAGTGCTTCACAGAGAAACCCTGTCTCAAAAAATAAAAAACAAAACAAAAGGAAAAAAAATCTCCAAATGTGTTATACTTGCCTTTGGGCCGCATTGTGCTGCGCCATACCATTTCCTCATCTGGAGTTGTCCCCTGGGAGGCACAAGATTTAAAGTTCAGCTGTGTGCAGTGGCACACACCTTTAATCCCAGCACTTGGGAGGCAGAGTTCGAGGCCAGCCTGGTCTACAAAGTGAGTCCAGGACAGTCAAGGCTACATAGAGAAACCCTGTCTCAAAAGCCAAAAAAACCAAAACAAACATAAAAAAACCCTGTCTCGAAAAACCAACCCCGCCCCCAAGAATCCCAAATTCATAATGTAATGACAGATTTGAAGGAAGCAGGTTCCTTTTTTTGTTATATTTGTTTGTGTGTAGTGTGTGGCTAATGCCACAATACATGTGAGAAGGCCAGAGGACAACTTCAGGAACTGCTTCTCTCCTCCCGCCATGTGTAGCCCCGGGATAAACACAGGTGTCAGGCTTGACAGCAAGCGCCTTTACCGCCTGAGCCATCTCAGTAGCCAGAGACTGGTTAGTTTAGATTTTTCCCTTCCACTGGGCAGGGGACCTGTCTTTAGCCTCTGATTACACTTAGGTTGCTCTAGTCTCCCCTTGTTTTTCTTAACAGATGTCAAAACAGTTGGACATGTTCAAGACGAACCTAGAAGAATTTGCGAGCAAGCACAAGCAAGAGATCCGGAAGAGCCCCGAGTTCCGAGTACAGTTCCAAGACATGTGCGCCGCCATTGGGGTGGACCCTCTGGCTTGTAAGGAGTTGTCTGTGGGGTCTGGTGTCCTCGGAAGACCCGTGTCCTCATCACTTCTGCAGGGATCTCTAGATGGGCCTGCAGGGAAGTGTGGGGGCTGTGTGTTCAGAGGACACTTAGGTGGACGGTGTGGAAGGGGGAGAGCCTGGAGTGCCCGCTGCAGGCAGCATCTTTCCTTGACCAATCTGTACAACCTTTTTCTTTTATTAGAAAAAGAAAAGTATTTTAAAGATAGATTTTTAGCCAGGCGGTGGTGGCGCATGCCTTTAATCCCAGCACTCGGGAGGCAGAGGCAAGGTGGATCAGTGTGAGTTTGAGGCCAGCCTGGTCTACACAGCGAGTCCAGGACAGCCAAGGATATACAGAGAAACCCTGTTTCGAAAAAGAAAGAAACAAACAAAACCAATAAATAAATAAAATAAAGATTAAAAAAATATTTTTAATTATGTGTGTGTGTTGGTGTGTATGTGTGTGTGTTGGTGTGTATGTGTGTGTGTTGGTGTGTATGTGTGTGTGTTGGTGTGTATGTGTGTGTGTTGGTGTGTGTGTGAGGTATGACGCGCAGGTGAGCACAGGTGCCCTTGGCGGCCAGAGGGCTGCAGTTATAGGCTATTGCAAGCTGCCCGCGTAGGTGTTGGAAATGGAACTTGGGCCTCTGGAAGAGCAAGAAATGCTCTTAACTGCTGAGCCACCTAAAGAGAAGCCCCATAAAGACAGAAGTGTTTTGTCTTTGTTTTCTTCAGATAGGGTCTCACTGTGTACACCAGGCTGATGTCTAATTCATAGAGATCTGCTCACTTCTGTCTCTCTATTTCTAGGATTAAATCTAGGATTGGTTTGGGTTTTTTTTTTTTTGTGTGTGTGTTTTGTTTTGTTTTTTTGAGACAAGGTTTCTCTGTATAGCCTTGTCTGTCCTGGAATTCACTCTGTAGACCAGGCTGGATCCGCTACCTGGATCACAGAGATCCACCTGCCTCTGCCTCCCCAGTGCTGGGAATAAAGGTGTGTGCCACCATGCCTGGCTTAAATAAAAATCTTAAGAAAGAAAGAAGAAAATGGATTAAAATGAATGAATAATACAGCTTTTATTTTTCTGTCTTCAGCTGGAAAAGGGTTTTGGTCTGAGATGCTGGGCGTTGGGGACTTCTATTATGAGCTGGGTGTCCAGATCATTGAAGTGTGCCTGGCCCTAAAACATCGCAACGGAGGTAAGGGGACTTGGGGCTTGTAGACTGGGCTTTATATGTAGTTTTCTTATTTTCTTTTCTAAAGTTTTATAGCTTGCAGGCCTGCAAGGTTTTGAGACATACCTGGGCTGTTTCATGTGGTTGAACCCTTGTCTGGTCTCCATAGCCAAGGTTAAATAATACAGAGGTAGGAGGTTGGTCTGACACTCTGGTGTACAGTGGTCTGGATTAAAATGTTCTCATTGTAACTGTAAGCAGACCTGCGGACCTGACCCAACTCTCTGAAGTGTAGTGAGGCCAGCTGAGCCATTAAGTGCCCAGATTTATGACTTTAAAATTGATCATCTGGGGCCTGTGAGATGACACAGTTGTACAAATGTTTGCTGTGCAAGCCTGATTACATGGGTTTGATCCCTGTGACTCACATAAAGGTGCAAGAAGAGAGCTGCCTCCACAGACATTTTTTCTGATCTCCATATGCGCATGGCGCCATATCTCCACATGCATCCCACACATCTGACAGACACTCACAGTAATAATAAACACAGTTTTAAAAACTTAAAAAAAATTTTGCTGCTTGCCAAGGGACACACCTGTCATTTCATTACAAGTAGCTCAGGCAGAATCATGAATTGGAGGCCAGCCTGGGCTATACAGGAAGGGGTCAGCCTGGGCTATACAGGAAGGGGTAAGGCTACATACATGAGGTACATAGTGACCCTAGAGCTCAAGAAAACAGAACCAGGTGTGGTACAGTAGAGCCCTCATCCCACACGCTCAGGAGGCAGAGGCAGGCAGGTCTCCGTGGTCTCCGGGTGGACCAGGGCTATATAGTCCAAGACTCTGTCTCAAAAAAGTTCAGTCACTCTCACTGCATAGTTGGAGGCCTACCTGGCAGAGACCTTGTCTCAAAGAAACCAACAGGACAATCAAATTGACCGTCTGGTAGAGCCATCTTTTTGTTGTTTTGAGACAGGGTCTGGCTGTGTAGCTCACTTTGGCCTGCACCTCGGTCTGCCTCCGGGACCAGGGAGGCCAGGGGTAAACCAACATGCCTGTTTTCAGATTTTCCTGGGCCTCCCCCATTGCAAGGCCTAGCAAGGGCTCAGGGCTCGTTCTCCGTGGTCTGACCTGTTATGCTAGGAGATCTGGAGGGACTAGGGTGACTTCTGTCCCGTGTCGTAGGCTGGACTCCAGGGGTTGTAGCCGTGTAGGTAATGTTTTCACTCTCTTTCTGTCCCTCTCTGACAGGTCTGATAACTCTGGAGGAGCTACATCAGCAGGTGTTGAAAGGAAGGGGCAAGTTTGCTCAGGATGTCAGCCAGTAGGTCCTGCTTCCAGCCCCTGCTTCCAGCATTAAGGGATTAAAAAAAAAAAAAAAAAAAAAAAAAAAAAAAAAAAAAAAAGACAAGGTCTCAGCCAAGCAGTGGTGACACGTGCTTTTAATCCAAGCATTTGGGCGGCAGAGGCAGGCGCATCTCTGTAAGTTCGAGGCCAGCCTGGTCTACAGAGTGAGTTCCAGGGTCTCTGGGTAGCCCAGGCGCAGTGGAACCTCACTTTGGAGTTCAAGAGTGGTCTTGAATTCACAATCATCCACCCACCTATACCCCTTTTAAGTTTTATGTGTATGGAGAGTTTTGCCTGCATGTATGTCTGTATACTATGTGTGTGCAGTGCCCATATAAGCCATAAATGCCTTCTATTGTCTGGAACTGGAGTTTTCGTTGTGAGTTGCCATGTGGGAGCTGGGACTCAAACCTAGGTCCTCTGAAAGAGCTGCCAGGGCTCTTAATCAATGAGCCGCCTCTCCAACACCACCACCTTTTGAGTGTGGGGACAGGCATGGTCAACGCCTGGCTAGAAAGAATACTTTAAAAATCATTTAGGGGCCTGGAGAGATGGCTCAGTGGTTAAGAGCGCCGCCTGCTCTTCCAAAGGTCCTGAGTTCAATTCCCAGCAACCACATGGTGGCTTATAGCCATCTGTAATGTGATATGGCGCCCCCTTCTGGCTTGCAGGAGCACATGCAAGCAGAGCATTGTATACATAATAATAAATAAATAAATCTTTAAAAAAAATCATTTAGAATACTTTAAAAATCATATAGCAAGCTGGGGGTGCTGGTACACACCTGTAATTCCAGCACTCTGGGAAGCAGAGGCCAGCTTGGTCTACAAAGTGAGTCCAGGATAGCCAAGGCTACACAGAGAAACCTTGTCTTGAAAAACAAAAACCTGAGTTCAAGTCCCAGCAACCACATGGCAGCTCACAACTATCTATAATGAGATCTGGTGCCCTCTTCTGGTGTGCAGGTGTACATGCAAGCAGAACATTATATAAAGAAATAAATGTATAAATCTTAAAACAAAACAAAAAAAAAGAAAAATCATATAGCATTCTTTTTTCCTAGTCCTCTAATGCCTAGACTAGCTTTAGAATCATTCTTTTTCTTTTTGGTTTTGTAGATAGTGATCTGCCAGCCTCTGTCTCTCTGAGTGTTGGGATTAAAGGCCTGTGCCCCATGCTGGACTCTTAGAACCATACTTAGTCTGTATGATAAAATACATTCCTTTTTCCTGTTTTGGTGGTATGGATCAAACCTAGGTCCTTATACTATGAACTATGATGTCCCTGGCCCTATAAAACCTTTTTTTTTTTTTTGAGACAGGATCTTACTATGTAGAACAGGCTGGTCTCAAACTCATAGAACTCCCATCTGCCTCTGCCTTAGCAGTATTAAGATTAAAGGTGTGTGCCATCATATCTGGCACATGTTAAACTTTTTAATGTGTTGAGATTATTTGTTGTCAAGTTGACTAGAGCAGGCACCTAAAGACTGGGGACCAAGGTGAAGGTCAGTTGACAGGGCATAAGTTGGCTGAGTTGACCCATCTGTGTTGAGGAAAAAAAAAAAAAAGCTATTTTAGATGTAGCTCCCAAGAGACCAACCTCAAATGACATAATGCAAATCAGGACTATTGAAAAGAAAGCAGTGACAGAAGAGGCTGCTAGCTATGCTCTGTGCATCAGTTTCTCAGGAGAGAGAGGAGCTAGTATATTCCAACAGCTTTGAGTCAGCTCCTGGAAGGCACTGGAAGGGCATTCAGACCATTGACGTCCTTTCCCTGCCGGGGCATGAACCTCCTGTATGTGCTGGCTGTGTGGGATCTGCATGTGTTCTGTGGGTTCAGTTGTCAACTATAATCAGAAAACAGCAGTAATCAGCTGCCGCCCCTTTAATAATGGACAAGCACTCTCTTGTTTGCTGTAGTTCACAATACAGCCTGTTGGCTCTTCGGTTGCTGTTCTACTTAACATTTCTGAGTGTCAGGCCTGATTTGCCAAGGGTCTTTAAGCTGCATTTGCTCACTTCAGAGACGACCTGATCAGGGCCATCAAGAAGCTGAAAGCACTGGGCACTGGCTTCGGCATCATCCCCGTGGGCGGCACTTACCTCATTCAGTCAGTTCCAGCTGAGCTCAATATGGATCACACCGTTGTGCTGCAGCTGGCCGAGGTAGGGTGTGCCTTGCAGAGTGCTGAGGGCCAGGGACAGCCTGGGCTGGAGTCAGGAGCAGATTCTACCTGTCTGTTGCTCAGGCCTTCTGTGAAGACTGTCTTAGCGATGAACTACTCAAGCCTGTGCTCAGTCAGCAGACATTTATTGAACAGCTACAGGGCAAAGAACCTCCCTGGGCTCTGGGACCGAGGCTGCTGCAGGCCCTGTTCCCGAGGAGCTTAGTCTAGTCAGGTAGACAGACATACAGACAACTACATTTCCTGGGGCAGGCCCTCTACTGTCTTAAAAGTGATTTGTGGGTTCCTCACAAATGTAAGCCTTTTATTTGTCATCCCCTTGGCCTAGTTTCTCAGCATGCCTGAGCATAGACATCCTGCATCGTCCTCATCTCCATGACATATGGAAGATATGTTCATTTTTCTTTTGTTTTTTGCTTTTTCGAGACATGGTTTCTCTATGAAGCCCTAGTTGTCTAGGACTCGATTTGTAGACCAGGCTGGCCTCGAATTCACAGTGATCCGCCTGCCTCTGCCTCCCGTGCTGGGATTAAAGGTGTGCACCACCACACCCAGCATGCTCACTTTTCTTAATTCTGTGACATAAAACAAAACTAGATAAGCGGTGGCCTTTCTGTGTTGGAGGATGGGTAGGGTGAGGTGGTGCAGTGGCTTTGAATTTCTTTCACGTTCTTTTTCTACATGCTCAGGCTTGTTGAAGGGCAGCCTGGCCACATGTATGTCCTGCTTCTGGGCAGGCGCTGGACTGCAGGGAATGAACACTCTGAGCTGATTCAGTTCCTGTTTATTCTTCCTTTCTCCAGAAAAATGGGTACGTGACTGTCAGTGAAATCAAAGCCAGTCTTAAATGGGAGACGGAGCGAGCGCGGCAAGTGCTGGTATGTGACAGATGGCGGCCCTGGGGTCAGAGGCAGCCTTGCTTTGTTCCTCTAATCTTGAAACCTGCTACTTGACTACTAGCAGGTGTAGGCACTACTTTTTAAATTTTTAAAAATTTTAATTTAGATTACATCTTTTCTTTTTTAAAAATTTATTATGTCTACAGTGCTCTGCCTGCATGTACACCTGCATGCCAGAATAGGACATTAGATCACATTATAGATGGTTGTGAGCCACCACGTGGGAATTGAACTGGGAATTGCACTCAGGACCTGTAGAGGAGCAGTCAGTGCCCTTAACCTCTGAGCCATCTCTCCAGCCCCTTTTCAGTTTTTCAAGACAGGGTTTCTCTTGTAGTTCTAGCTTTCCTAGACTTGCTTTGTAGCCGAGGCTCACAAAGATCCACCTGCCTCCTGAGTGCTGGGATTAAAGGTGTATACCACCACACCCGGCTAAGCACTACTTTTTGTTTTTAATAGGAGAGAAAGGTTAGAAGGGACAGGGAACATAGACCTCTTTAGACTTAGTTCCAGTGGGTTAGCGTCATTGGTTCTTTGGGAAAATGCCAATCTCAGTCATCAGGATTATCAGCAAACGTTAAATGCAGCAGGATGAACAGCCTTCTTCCTCCTCCGTCTGTCTGCTTTGAAGCCCTGCTTTCTCGCTCTGGTATTTATATTCTCCCTGAGTCCTCAGAATTCCATTAATTCCAGCTGACACAGACCACACCCCTCCCTGAGCCACACAAGGCAACTACCAGCTGTGGATAAACTAAGGCAGTCCCATATCCCATACTTAGGATTAAAACAAAAACATGTTTACATAACTGAGGTGGTTTTTGTTTTGTTTTCTCAAGACAGGGTTTCTCTGTGTAGCCTTGGCTGTCCTGAACTCATTTTGTAGAGCAGGCTGACTTTGAATTCACAGCGATCCTCCTGCCTCTGCCTGCCAAGTGCTGGGATTACAGGTGTGTGTCACCACGCCCGGCTATAACTGAGGTTTTTTTGTTGTTGTTGTTGTTTTTTTAAGATTTCTTTATTTATTATGTATACAGTATCCTGCCTGCAAGCCAGAAGAGGACACCAGATCTCATTATAGATGGTTGTGAGCCACCATGTGGTTGCTGGGAATTGAACTCATGACCTTTGGAAGAGCAGTTGGTGCTCTTAACCTCTGAGCCATCTCTCCAGCCCCCTTTTTTTAGTTTTTCAAGACAGGGTTTCTCTGTGTAGCCTTGGCTGTCCTTTACTCGCTTTGTAGATCAGGCTGGCCTCTAATGCACAGCAATCCGCCTGTCTCTGCCTCCTGAGTGCTGAGATTAAGGCGTGTGCCACCACGCCTGGCTATAACAGTTTTTTAAAGAAACCAAAACTTCCAATGCACATCTCTGCCAGGAAATCTGAGAAGGCAGAACCTCCTAAAGCCAACTTCCAACCCTGATATGCACAAGGCTACTGAGGTACCAGTGGCACCCACTAGCTCTCCTGGACACATGGAACCTGGAGCTGTTTTTCAGGGACATGACAGTAATATATAGTTTGCACTTGAAATATTAGTACAGAGCCAAGGAAATTGGTAACCACTGAAAATTATCTGTAATTACAGACTGTGTTATATGGTGCTTATACAAACTTATTCTAGTTTCTACACCTGGGCTTGGAAGATGGAACAGATGAAGGAACATTGTTTCAGTACCCTGTCCTTACTGCAGCCATTCTTTGCGCTTCTATCTATAAAATGGGAGAACATAACGTGTCTAACCCTGGATGGCCACAGCTTACCTTAGGAACTGAGTTGGTTGTAGTTTAAGTAAGGTCCTTCCCATTTGCTCCCTGCTAATGACCTCGAAGCCTCCAGGACACTTGATCTCCATTTTGCTCTGGGAAGCTGGAGAGAGCAGCAGCGACTCTAACACCATATAGCATGTGCTGCTGGAGCCCTGCCCTCTTCCCAGTCTCCCGGTGTCCTGCAGCTGGACAAGTTAGAACACTGGGTGTCATTCACGTCTTGACCAAAGTCAAGCACCATCCCTGTTTGGGTATGTGAACAATGAAGGCACATGTAGGCTGTCTGGAAACTTCTGACCTCCCTGCTCTCACACCAGTCCTCTTCCCTCCTCCAGGAACACCTGCTGAAGGAAGGACTAGCCTGGTTGGATCTGCAGGCGCCAGGGGAGGCCCACTACTGGCTGCCAGCTCTCTTCACAGATCTCTACTCCCAGGAGATATCAGCTGAGGAGGCCAAAGAAGCCTTCCCTTGACTGAGTGTGGAGGGACACAGCAGCAAGCCGCAAGGGGCCTGTGAATAAAACTGAACAGTTTTGTTTATAAAAAAGTTCATTCCAAGTCTTCTTTGTTCCTCCAGTATTTATTTTTGGTTTTTTGAGACAGGGTTCCTCTGTGTAGCCTTGGCTGTCCTGGACTCACTCTGTAGACCAGGCTGGCCTCGAACTCACAGTGATCCACCTGCCTCTGCCTCCCTGAGTGCTGGGGTTACAGGTGGGTGTTACCATACCTGGCTCCCCAATATTGTTTAAAAGTGCTGTCACATTTCATCTGTTTTGGAGGAAGCCTCATCTACCCAGTAAGGATAACCTGAGGAAGAGAAAGCAGCAAGCACATAAAATGACTAGGACACAGCATCTACAAATTCAGAGTTGGTGCAAGATGCAGTCTCATGGCTAGCCTTTAATACAGCTGTGAGACAAATTGCCATCCACTGATGCAAACCTCTTTTTCATTGTTTTCCACCCTAGCTGACCTAGGCTCTCATAGTAAGTCACTCCGATTTACCCTCCTGTGTCTTCTGTAGAGGTTTTAGATTAAGAGACTGAACTGTGTGAAACTCAAATCTGGTGTTTAGAGGAAAGCAAGCAGTACAGTTCATTGGGAAGTCAACCCTCCAAGTGAACAATCTGTTCACATTCCTCACTAGCTCCCATCCTGTAGACTCAAGGTAGGGAATTACTAATTGTACTCTTGTTACATACAGCCCCCACTCGTCCTGTGGTTGAATTGTTATTTGGTTTATAGGGTACTGAATGCCAGAGGCCACTGGTTTAGGCTGTGCCAAGTCTAAAGCCAGGCTGTACTGGCCCCAGCACCCACTTTTCCCTCTCACAGGCTGGGCAGAACATAATGTACATTGCCTGTTGCCTGCACTTGTGATCAACCAAGAGGAAAAGCCTTCCCTTAGAAAGAAGCAAGATTCTTTTAATCCTCAGCACTTGGGAGGCAGACGGATTGCTGTGAGTTCAAGGCCAGCCTGGTTTACAAAAGCAAGTCCAGGATAGCCAGGCTGTTATGCAGAGAAACCGTGCCTCAAAAAAAACCTTAAGAAAAAAAAAAAAAAAAAAAAAAAAAAAAAAAAAAAAAAAAAAAAAAAAAAAAAAAAAAAAAAGCAAGATTCTCACAGCATGTAAATGAGATGGTAATAGAGAAGAGGCACGGATTTATAGCCCAGTCTTCCAGGACCTAAATGTCAAATGTTAAGTATCTGGACACTGAAGCACAGTGGCTTCTCTAGAGACCTGCTCACAGGACATGGTCACTCCCACCCAGCCTTGAAAGCTACTTTTGAATCTGCTCAGGGCTGGCTGTTCTTTCACTGACTGCTGAGGGCACAGCACACAGAGAGCAACTCCATTTCCAAATGATGTAAAATTAGCCACAAATAGTTCTACATACGCTTCAGTGCTCAGCTTCCAGAAAGCTGAGGACCTCCCTCCTGTTAAGTGTTTTGCCCAGGTGAACTGCAGCTAGCAATGATTCCATGTTGTCTTTACACAAACCCTCCCACACCCACAGGCGCTTCCTCCTTCTGCCAAAACAAACTTTATTGCACCAAAAAGGAAAAAAAGAAAACTTCATTTATGTACAGTCAGATATAAAGACATCTCTTTGACTCCTGTGCATATATTTCCTCAACTTAGGATTAGGGCATAAAAGTCAGGCTGCTATGCCAGCCATGCTCTGCCCCATGGCAGGGCCAAGGAGAAGATTGTCACTTGAAGTGGGAACACTTAAATGGATGACAGACAACACTGGACCCACAGACCAAAGGCATTCTTCTCGGCCCTGGACTAGCTCTGGGAATGAAGAGGGAAATGCAAGTAGGGCCCCTTCTCAAACTTCCACATCTGACCAGCCTCCAGGAAGCCAAAACAAAACTTCTACTCCCCAAGTGAACCTTCCCTGTCCAGTTCTCTGCTTTCTGCCCTCCCAAGAGGTCCCTCTTTGTGCCCTATCTTCTCCCTGTCTCTCCAAGGGAGTCCCATGATCCACAAGGCAGAGACCTTTATAGCAGCGGGCAGGGCAGGCAGGTCTCTTTGTTCCTCAGGGCTAGACACTGACCAGGAGGCCTGCTCGTGTGGACCACCAACCTACCACTGGGAGCTAGAACAGCAAACCTGAAAGTGTCAACTTATCAAACTGGGAAGGATGAATTCCTCTGACTCCAGCCACTGAAAACATATTTTTTTCTGACTCAAACAGCTGAAGGATCACTGTAGCTAAATTCAAAAAAGTAACAGAGCCAGTGACAAAGAGGGTAAAGATAAAGGGAGGAGTCTGCAGAGTCCCATTCACAATCCTCTCACCATTGACTGTCCAGGCTCACAAATCCTGAGAGACTGTAGGTAGGGCAGAAGGGAGGACAGGGACCACAGACAGTAACAGCTAAACAAAACAAAATCAGTCTCCCTGTGCTCCTCCCCAAGAAAAACACCCTCATTGACTTGTACCCAGGAAAATCTGTAAGGAACTATTTTATGTAGTGGCTCAAACCCCATACATGCTGCAGCTGCCTGTGCTGGGAACCTTTCAAATCAGTGATTGTGGGAAACAGTAAGCAGCTTCCTGACGCCTGTGCAGGCTTCACAGAGACCTAGGCTTAGTTCCAGTCAGGCTTACCTTCTACCTGTAACCTAAAATGCAGAGGAAGTGTTGTGAGGAAAAAGGTGCTCAGGTGCTAGGTAAAGCTTACTGATCAGCAGCCCAGACTCCACCACTGTTCCTTGTCTTTGGTCTGTCTAGAACAGTGACTATAAATTAGGAAAAACAAAGTTATGCTGGCCCATGGGAAATAATAGGGGAGGGGAAGATAAAGGTGTTGGGAAGCCCTGCTTCAAGACTGAAGACAAACAGATAACCAACCAGACTGCTTAAAGAGTCACGGACAGCACTCCCACCCAAACTCCCAGATATCCCTATAAATCCACGTGGGCATGCTCCCTCTTGGGTTCTCATTTTCTGTCTTCTCCTATCCCTAATTGGCTGGCCCTGCAGAGAGGTGTGTTGGTTGTTTAGCTTCCCAGAGGCCATCACTCCAGGTACTCTTGCAAAAGTACCCTGGCCCTGATCCAGGATGGACTACAGCCCAAGGTGCTCCAGCACCAAGGAGGTCAGGTTGGAACAGCCCCACTCCCACACCCTGGGATTGAGTTTGCTTGCTTCTTGCCATCTTGCAGGATGCCGACACTTTTGAAGGGAGATGCACAGTGCCTCTCCATCCATGGGGTGAGGGGAGGGGCTCTCGAGTTGGGGGAAGGGCAGGGGAGCAGGGTCTAGACCCTCAGGCTCCCATGCAGGTCTGTCTCTGTCCCAGATGAGCTGCTATCAGAGTCCATTTCAGCGTTCTCATTATGGAGCCTTTCCAGCACTTTCTGCCGAATCAGTCCCAGACGCATCAAGAGGGACTGGTAGTCAAAGTGGCCCCGCTTCTCTCCAAAAGGGTCCTGTGGGGAAAGGAAGCCAGAGGATGAAGAGTAAATACTATGTCTCAGGCCACAGTACAGCTTTGAAATGCAAGCTCACCTGCTGAGCCACAGGGACAGAGAAAGGCACAGTGCAGAGCACAGGTGGCCCAAATGGTTCCAAACGAAACAGTGTATTATGGCCTCAAATAGGTCTAGCTTGGATCACACTGAAATACGTTTGCATTCTGGAAAGAAGCCAACATGCAAAAGAAAATACTAGGAATTCTACGAAATATCAAGGGAGACCATAATCATTAGGTGGGCCTGTTTGTTTTTCCTTTTTTTGAGTTTATTTACGATGTACAGGTGCACTGCCTTCATGTATGTCTATGCTGTACATATGTGCAGTGCCCATGGAGGCCACAGGATAACTTCGGATCCCCAGGAACTGGAGCTGCAGACAGTTGTGAACTGCTATGCCAGTGTTAGCAATCAAACCCTGGGTATCTGGAGGCAGTCAATGTTTTGAACTGCTGACTCATCTCTGGCCCTGAGGACCTGTGTTTTCAACTAACCTCTGAAAACTCAAGAAAACAATCTCCCGTCTCTTCTGTCTTTACCAAGGATACTGTTTTTCTTAGACCACAAGTAAGTCTAAAGGTCAGGAGTGGTGATTTCCTGATAAGCACCTGTACTCCTCCCCAGAAACCGGCCGCCACATTCCTATTCAGGTTTTGGGCAGTGCTCTGGGGTCCACCTAGTCTGGACCTTAACCTGTGTCCTTCTAGATCAAAGATCTTTGAGACAGGGTCTGTTAGGGTACAAGCCCTTCAGGGTCCTAGCAATTGCTTATGTCATCACCTGCTGCCTTCAGGGGAGGGTGAGGCGTTTGAGGACTCCCGCCACCCCAGCTCTCTTTCTGTCCCAACTTCTCTCTTTTCCAACCCCTCCCCCCATTCTAGGAGCCCCCATGGCTCACTTGATGCCTTTACACTTTCTCCAGGTCCTTTCCCTTCCCCCAATAAAAACTTCCTTATACCAGATTTGTTCCATGGACTAATTCCTCAGGGGCACACCTTGGCATGGGCCTGCTATGGTACGCCTTGGCCAAATCATTCATTAATATAATATATATTAATTATATATACAATATATAAATATAAATAATTATGTATTATATATATGTATCAATAATAACAGGGTCTGTCTTGCTGTGTAGCTGAGGCTGGCTTTGTAAATTACACTGGCCTTGAACTTAGATAGGCCCGCCTCTGCTTTCTAAGTGTTAGGATTAAAGGCATGTGCTACAACACTAAACATTTTATAGATTTACTGTCTTCAAAATATCAGAAATAGTTATAGCTGGAATGGAGCATACAAAACAACAATAACAAACAAAACCAAAGAGCAAAAGCCTAACCAAACAGCCAGGCGTGGTGGCGCATGCCTTTAATACTAGCACTTGGGAGGCAGAGGCAGGTGGATTGCTGTGAGTCTGAGGTCAGCCTGGTCTACAAAGTGAGTTCAGGACAGCCAAGGTTACACAGAGAAACCTTGTCTTGGGGGAGAAAAAAAAGTCCTAAACAAACAAAAATAATAATAAAAGAGGTTTTGAAAATTATATTAAAAAATAAAATAAAATAATATATAGGAGTAAGCTTCAGGCCAGCCAGGGTTACATAGTAAAGCCCTGCCTTTAAAATAAATACAGAGGAACCCTGTCTTGAAAACCCAAAACAGCCGGGCGTGGTGGCGCAGGCCTTTAATCCCAGCACTTGGGAGGCAGAGGCAGGCGGATCACTGTGAGTTCGAGGCCAGCCTGGTCTACAGAGAGTCCAGGACAGCCAAGGCTACACAGAGAAACCCTGTGGGGGGGGGGGGAGAGAAAGAAAAAAAAAAACCAAACCAACAAACAAATCCTAGATAGGGATTTAATGGTAGCAAATTCACAGGGCCAGCATTTAAACAATGGGACCTTCCTTTGCATGGTAGTAACACACACAGCCTGGTCTACAAAACAAGTCCAGGACAGCTAAAACGACACACAGAGAAACCCCATCTCAAAAAAAAAAAAAAAAAAAGCAACTTACATTTGTGGCTGCGAGATTCCACTAAGTCTCACGCACTCTGTGCAAATGCACTGCCAAGGAACTACATTCAAGACCAACTTCTATTAGGGCTCACATATTAGTCTTAGGAGCAGGCGTCAGAAGGTCGTTGTAACAGTGGCCTGTCCTTGAGCCGGGTGTGGTGGCCCACGCCTTTAATCCCAGCACTCGGGAGGCAGAGGCAGGTGGATCGCTGTGAGTTCGAGGCCAGCCTGGTCTACAAAGTGAGTCCAGGATGGCCAAGGCTACACAGAGAAACCCTGTCTCGAAAAAAACAGTGGCCTGTCCTTTTCATTCATGAGGGTTATAGTCCTTTTTTGTTTGTCTGTTTGTTTTTCAAGACAGAGTTTCTTTGTGTTAACAGCACTGACTGTCCTGGACTCACTTTGTAGAGCAGGTGGCTTCAAACTCACAGTGATCTGCCTGCCTCTGCCTCCCAAGTGCTGGGATTAAAGGCATGTGGGTTATAGTTCCCCCGCCCCCTCGAGACAGGGTTTCTCTGTGTAGCCTTCGCTGTCCTGGACTCACTTTGTAGACCAGGCCACGGTTATAGTTCTTAAAGCGAGAGTCTTTATTCTTCAAATAGTCCCTCATCCTTGGGCTCCATTTCCCCTATTCCCTTCTCCCAGATACTGCTTCCAAGTAGGCCTTGTCTGTCATTGAACACAGTTTTCCTTCACAACCTGAATGTTGGTAACTGTCACCAGGGATAAAGCTTCCTCATGGAGAACAGACCTGGGCAGGCTTCCTCTATATGTATCCTAAAAAGTACAGGAACTTTGTTCAGGAAACAAGTGTATCCTCAGCCTGCTTTATCCTTTGTCCTTCAAGGCAAGTAAGTAGACAGAGAAGTTACCAGGAGCCTACTATAAGGGGGCTGCATAAATAGAAACAGCCCAAGAGGAGCTTGGGAAAGCCATGGGCGCTTAGTCAACTGCCTAAGTCACTCCATTTTTCTTTCCTTTTGGGGTTACAAATTTTGAATTCAGAAGCTGGGTGGTAGTGGCGCATGCCTTTAATCCCAGCACTTGGGAGGCAGAGGTGTACGCAGATGACTGAGTTCGAGGCCAGCCTGGTATACAAAGCAAGTCCAGGACAGCCAATGCTAACACAGAGAGACCCTGTCTCAAAAACTCAAAAATAAAACAAAACAAAAACAAAAAACACCACCACCACCACCACCAACAACAACAAAACCACACACACACAAAAACAAAAAAAAATTGAACTCAGGGTATCCTTCATGCTGGACAATTTTACTACTAAGCTAAAATCCTCAGTCCTTTCTTATTTAGAGAAGAATTCTCACTAAACTACCTGGGTAGCCTTAAGCACTGTATGCTCCTGCTATGTCTCTCCTGGAACTGGGATGTAGGGCCACACCCAGCCAAGTCATCCCACTTCTAAGCAAGGAATCCAGATCCAATGAACTGATGCTCCAAGACAGGGGGGACGCTCAGCTTTTCATCAAACAGATGATTCTATGAATGACGTGGGTAATAAGACTCTCTTTGTTAAAGCCAGCTCTTTTTTCTTTTTCTTTTTTTTGAGACAGGGTTTCTTTCTCTGTGTAGCCCTGGCTATTTCAGAACTCAGAAATCCTCCCGCCTCTGCCTCATCAGTGAAAACAAGGTCTTCGGAAGCTGGATGTGGTGGTACATGCCTTAATCCTGGCATTCGGGAAGAAGGCAGATCTCTGTGAAGTCTAAGCCTGACTGGCCTACTTTAGGGTTCTAGATTGGCTAGGGTAACATAATGAGACCTTGTTTCAAAACAAATAAGGTCCCCTCCTTAATTTGCATCTCGAAAAATCTGCATCAGGGTCTTACTATATGTAATCTAGGCTGGCCTCTAACTCACAGCAATTCCCCTGCCCAAGCCTCTCAGGTGCCAGGATTACAGGCATGCACCACTGTGTTGCTATTACTGTGTGATGTGTGTGTCAAGGCATGCATATGGAAGTCAGGGGCAAAGAACCATCTTGTAGAGTCAGTTCTCTCTTCCCACCTATATACACATGGGTTGCAGAGATTAAACTCAGGCCACTAGGCTTGTGTACAAATTGTCTTATCCACTAAGCCATCTTACTGGCCCCAACACAGCCTATTCTTTTTTTTGCATTGGTATTTTGCCTGTCTGTATGTCTGTGAGAGGATGTTGGATCTTCTGGAACTGGAGCTACAGAGAGTTGTGAGCTGCCATGTGGGTGTGGGGAACTGAACTCAGGACCTCTGCAAGAGCAGCCACTGAGCCATCTCTCCAGGCCTACAGTCTATTCTTCTATGAAGAAGCCAGAATGCATTTCCTCAGTATAGGCAGAGAATGGACTGGTTACCACCTGTAGAACAGGAGTCAACATGATGCTGCCCACCCATGGCTATTCTGAGCCATCTTTCTCTGTGAGCCCTTAGAGTCAGGGACAGAATCCCTACAGTGATTCTGTTTACTATCTTTGAGGTTCTTAGGCTGGATATTCTTGGAACAGTTAAAAAGACTTCACTAGAAAGGAAGGGGTTATAATGTACATTTCAACTTGACTCTGAGTATGACCATACCATGACTAGGAACCATCTTTTCATTGTTTTTTTAAAGACTTATTATTTTTATACAGTCCTCTGCCTGCAAGTATGCCTGCAGGCCAGAAGATCATGTTATAGACGGCTGTGAGCCACCATGTGGTTGCTGGGAATTGAACTCAGGACCTCTGGAAGAGCAGCCAGTGATCTTGACCTCTGAGCCATCTCTCCAGCTCTCTTCATGTTCTTAAGCAAGTCAGTCTTCTCGATGGCCTCAGCTTCTCAAATGACACAGGGATTTTAGGTTGTGACATGCTATGAGATGTGGATGTGGCCGTGTAAGAGGGGACTATTTGTGTGTGTGTGGCTTCTAGAACTAGCAACAACAGACTATATTACCTGCATAGTCTGGCCTTGAAGATGCAGGCGATCTTTGCAGGCCACCTCATAGAAGTCATAATACTCCAGGAAGGACTTCTCCATTACTCCCCTGGAAACAGAGAAGTCAGAAACATGAGCCACAGGTCCCCCTTTCATTTCCTAATTTTAATGCCAAATTAAAGAGTGAACCTAACTGGTTGGGTGGTGGCAGGCACACCTTTAATCCCAGTCCCCAGGAAGCAGAGATCTCTGAGGTCAAGGCCAGGCTGATCGAGCTGATATACAGAGATACCCTGTCTTGAAAAAAGCAAAACAAGCCAAGCATGATGGCGCATGCCATTAATCCCAGCACTTGGGAGGCAGAGGCAGGGGGATCGCTGTGAGTTCAAGGCCAGCCTGGTCTACAAAGGGAATCCAGGACAGCCAAGGATAAACAGAGAAACCCTGTTTTGAAACACCAAAAAGAGAGGGGGCTGGAGAGATGGCTTAGTGATTAAGAACACCACCTGCTCTTCCGAAGGTCCTGAGTTCAATTCCCAGCAACCACATGGTGGCTCACAACCATCTATAATGAGATCTGATGCCCTCTTCTGGCCTGCGGGTGTACAAGCAGACAACACTGTATTCATAATAATAAATAAATCTTAAAAAAAAAAAAAAAGAAAGAAAGAAAAGAAAAACCAAAAAGAGTACCACCTGAGGGGGCTGTAGAGATGCCTTAGTGGTTAAAAGCACTGATTGCTCTTCCAGAGGACCTGGGTTCAATTCCCAGCACCCACATGGCAGCTCACAACTGTCTGCAACTAGACAGCCTTACACAGATATACATGCAGGCACAACACCAATAAATAAAATTGAGGGGGGGGGGAATATATATACCACCTTGAGCCCAGTGGCACCACCACATCCTTAACCCCAGCACTCTGGAGTTAGAGGCAGGTGGATCCCTGTGAGTTTGAGCCAGCCAAGTCTACACAGAGAAACCCTGTCTGGGGGGAAAAGGGGAGACCCTCAAAAAACAGAGCACCATCTGTGGGCTGGAGAAATGGTTAAGAGTGCCACCTGTTCTTCCAGAGGTCCTGAGTTCAATTCCCAGCAACCACATGGTGGCTCACAACCGTCTATAATGAGATCTGATGCCCCCTTCTGGCCTGCAAGTGTACATGCTGGCAGAGCACCGCATACATAAAAAGCCCCATTTGTTCTTCCCAAGGACCTGGGTTTATGTCCCAGCACACACACAGCAGCTCACAACTGTCTGTAACTCTAGTTGCAGGGCATCTGACTCTTCAACGTCATGATCTTGCATGCATGCTTGTGCACACACACACACACACACACACACACACCCCATCCAGTCCTCTTAGTAAGTTTGAACTATGCTTTGTTCATCTAGTTTTAGCACTCAGAAATAAACTGAAATGGGTTTTTATGGAGCTCACTGTCATTTGGCTCTTCACACCTTCATGAAATTAGGGACTCCCTGAATATACACTCTGCCTTCCCCATCAAACTTCATACTCTTAAAAGAACCAAGAGGCTGCGGCCAGCCTGGTCTACAAAGGGAGTCCAGGACAGCCAAGGATACACAGAGAGAGACCCTATCTCAGAAACCAAACCAAACCAGAACTGAGAGGCCCAGCAAAGTGGCCCACACCTTAATCCCAGGACCTGGGAGGTAGAGGCGGTGATCTCTGAATTCTAGGCCAGCCTGGTCTGAATAGTGAGTTCCAAGGCAGCCAGAAGTATATAGTAAGATCCTGTCTCAAGTGTGCACTGACACACCTAGCTCCTAGCAAGCTTCTCACTCAGCTAATTTGTTACATTCGTTGATGTAAAACTTTTTTTTGGGGGGGGGGGCGGTTTCAGAGACAGGGTTTCTCTGTGTAGCCTTGGCTGTCCTGGACTCCCTCTGTAGACCAGGATGGCCTTGAACTCAGAGATCCACCTGCTTCTGCCTCCTGAGTGCTGAGATTAAAGGTGTGACCACCGCTCGCTGATGTAATTTTTAAAAGCTGGGCATAATGGCACTCAGGAAACAGAGGCAGGTGAATATCTGAGTTTGAAGCCAGCCTGGTCTACACAGTGAGGTCCATGATAGCCAGAGCTACATAGTTAGACTCTGTCTTAGAAAAACACAACAACAACAATTACAACAAAACCCAGCCTCCCTCCGAAACCTAAACAAACAACAACAAAAACATAAGAAATTCTGAACAACTTTTTAGGTAACCACAGCCACTAGCTCTTTAAAAGCATGAACCAAAAGCTGGGCGAGTCCAGGACAGCCAAGGCTACACAGAGAAACCCTGTCTCGAAAAACCAACCAACCAACCAAAAACCAAAATGAACCAAGAGAAATAAACAAGCATAAAGCAGAGTGGGCACGATGTCTGTTTTTCTAGAATTAAAGGGGCTGAGGCAGGTGGATCAGGAGTTCCAGTTCAGCCTAGGTTGAAACCTTAAACTGTAGGGCTGTAAAGATGGCTCAGAGGTTAAGAGCACTGGCTGCTCTTCCAAAGGTCCTGAGTTCAATTCCCAGCAACCCAGTGGTGGCTCACAGCCATCTGTAATGAGATCTGGTGCCCTCTTCTGCTGGCAGAGCACTGTATACATTAAAAAGAAAACTAAAACTGTGTAGGATCGACTGGTAGGTAGGGTGCTTGCCAAGTAAGCATAAGGATCTGAGCTCACATCCCCACACTCATGTAGAAACTGCGTGTGGCACACATCTGCAAACTCCGGGTACTCCCAGGAATGGATAGGTGGATCCTAGAGTCTTGCTGGACCCCCCAATCTAGCAGAAACTGTCAATTCCACCTTCAGGGAATAACCCAGTCTCACAAAACAGAGAAGAAGAAAGGAAGACCCAATGCTGACCTCCGGCCTCCACACAAAAGCACACCCACAGGACACACAAACCAAGGAGGAACAGATAATTAAAAATATTGGGACTTAGTAGTAAAGTGCTTGCCTAATAAGCAAGTCTAAGCCAGGCATGGTGGCGCAGGACTTTAATTCCAGCACTCAGGAGGCAGAGACAGGATCTTTGTGAATTCGAGGCCAGCTTGAATGATTTCTAGGATAGTCAAGGCTTCAAAGAGAAACCTTATCTTGATTGTTGTCCGTCCGTGCCCCCCCCACCCCCCAGAGAGGGTTTCTGTGTAGCCTTGGCTGTCCTGGACTCCCTTTGTAGACCACACTGGCCTCCAACCCACAGAGATCCGGCTGCCTCTGCCTCCCGAGTGCTGGGATTAAAGGCACGCGCAACCATGCCTGGCTGAAACCCTATGTTGAAAAAAGACTGTAAGAGCCAGTTGTGGTGGCACACACATTTCATCCTAGTACTTGGGATGCAAGATTATCTCTGTAAATTCTTTTTTCTTTTTTGAGGCAGGGTTTCTCTGTAAATTCAGGGGCGGCATGGTCCACATAAGTGAGTTCCAGGACAGCCAGCCCTACATACATACTGAAACCCTGTCTAAAACCACATCAAACCAATGAATTAAAACAGAAACCCATCTTTTCCCTGCTTTTCTACTTTTCTTGACAATGGGCTCTGATGCAAAGCTCACACACACAAACCGAGTATGCAAAATAAACGAGCACTTAGTGGGTGCTCTGAACACATACCGTAGAGGCTCAGGGCAGGGGCACTTTCCCTCCATCATGTCACAGACTGCAACTCTGATGGTCTCATGCCGGATACATTCATTATAGTTTTTGCTGTCTCCTGGATGTCTTTCCTGTAATTTGACAGATGCCATAGTACGAATTTAGCCAAAGAAAAAAGCCAGTGCAAAGATACTTCAGGGTCAGTATGGAGTACATGACCCAAACACACACAGTGAAACAATGAAAGAAGCTGGGTAGCGGTGGCGCACACCTTTAACTCCAGCACTTGGGAGGCAGAGGTAGGTGGATCTCTGTGAGTTCAAGACCAGCCTGATCCACAAAAAGAGTCCAGGACAGCTAGAACCACAAGAGAAACCCTATCTCGAAAAACAAAACAAAACCCCTTAATGACTAGCTCCTTAAAAAAAAAAAAAAGAAAGAAAGGAAAAACAAAAACAAAAAAAACCAAACAACAACGACAACAACAAAAAACAGCTGGGTGCAGTGGCACAAGTCTTTACTCCCTGCAGTTGGGAGGCAGAGGCAGGCAGATCCCTGTGAGTTCAAGGCCAGCCTGGTCTACAAAGTGAATCAGAACAGCCAAGGCTACACACATAGAAACCCTGTCTTGAAAAACAAAAAAAAACAAAAAAAAACAAAAAAAAAAAAAAAACAAAAAACAAAAAAAAAGATTTATTTGTATATATAAGCACTCTATTCCAGGTCTACCTGCATGACAGAAGAGAGCATCAGATAAAAGTGGGCACTAGATCTCATTATAGATGGTTGTGAGCCACCATGTGGTTGCTGGGAATTGAACTCAGGACCTTTGGATGAGCAGCCAGTGCTCTTAACTGCTGAGCCATCTCTCCAGGCCCATGACTAGCTCCTTTAACTACAATACTTCCTTTCTCCAAAATAATAGATAGCTAGAGAAAGACCTGGTAACACAGGCCTATGATCCTCACTGCTGGGAGAGATTGAAGCAAGGCATCAAAAGTTGAAGGTCTAGGAGGCTGGAGAGATAACCCAGTGGTTAAGAGCACTTGCTGCTCTTCCAGAGGACCCAAGTTTGATCCTAGCACCTATACCTAGCAGCTCACAACGCCCTGCAGTCTCAACCCCAGGTTTTCATGCTTTATGCAAGTATGTACACCACACAGCACACCTACTCCTGCTCAAGTAACAAAAACAAATCTTGTGGAAAAAATGTTCAAAGTTTGTGGGAATATAAAGAATTCACGACCAACCTATACAACCCTTAAGAACCCGTTTTAAAATGGAAAATTCAAAAAGGGTTAGAGATATTGCTCATGGTGGAGTTCCCTAGATTAGCAGGGCAGCAGTCACTATGGAGCACCTTAAGGCTCAAAAGCCCACAGGCATGGAGCTGCAGAGATGCTCATCACTCACGAAAACCCAGGTTTGATTCCCAGCACCCATAGGGTGGTTAACGTCTATAGCTCCAGCCCCTCTTCTGACTCTGTGGGTATCAGGTACTCATGTGATACACAGACATACACATAGAAAAACCCGCCCATAGACATGAAATAAATTAAAAAACAAAATAAGCTGGGCTCAGTGGCACATACCTGTAATCCCAACAATCAGGGAGGCACAGGCAGGTGGATTGCAGTGAGTTTGAGGCCAGCCTGGTCTACAAAGCAAATCCAGGACAGCCAAGGTTACACAGAGAAATCCTGTCTGGAAAAACCAAACCAAAAACCAAACCAAACCAAAAGCCGGGGAGGATGGCACATCCCTGTGACCCCAGCACTCAGGGAAGCCGAGGCAGGTAGACATCTGAGAGCTCGAAGCCAGCCTGGTCTACAAAGTGAGTCCAGGACAGCCAGGGCTACACAGTAAAACTGTCTCAAAAAATAAAACAAAACAAAATAAACAAACCCCAAAACAACAACAAAACCCCCACCACAACTGATTTCCAAATGACATTTACTTCCACTAAGTAGGTTAACCCAAGCCAAATACCTAGACAATGTAGCATAACATTTGCTCATTTGTTTTCTTCAATCCTTCCCTTTTTTTGAGGGGGGGGTGGTGGTGGCAGGGTAGGGGCAGGTCAAGGCCTCACTATGCAGTCTTAGCTGGGTGGCAATCACTACATAGACTTTGCTATCCTTAATCTCAGAAATACGCCTGCTTCTGGTTCCTAGTACTAGGATTGAAGGTGTGCTTCACCATGCCCAGTTGTTACTATAATTCTTGTTTGTTTTTCGAGGCAACTGTTCTGTACTTGCTTTGTAGACCAGGCTGGTTGAACTCAGAGATCTACCTGCCTCTGCCTCTCTGAGTGCTGGGGTCACAGGCATGCACCACCGGCCTGGCATGTACTGTAATTCTTATAAATAAAGAACATGTCAGTTCCCTTTCTCTCTATAGTGGTATTATGTGGAGCTACCCTAGGTGGCAGAGAGAAAAAGGACTCTCAAAGGATAGCTCACAGCACATACAGCCCCTGATAGTGCAGGCCTCAGCACATGGCCCAATAGTCCTTACCTGTTCAAAGCCTGGTTCGTTGTGGTAGGGATTCTCAGTCATCAGGGACTGGATGGAAATAAGCACAGAAGAGATGCTCTGGGCTGGGCTCCAGGCAGGGCCAGTCCACGTACTGCAAACACAGCAGAGGGAAGGAAGAGCGTGATGCTGAGAACAGCCAGGGAACCCTGACAGCAGCAGCACCACCATCATTACTGGCTCACTGTAAGTTCCTCTTTCACTATTAATGCCTGTCTTACCCTCATTCACTAAAACAGGCAAATGCCTAGATCCTCTTATCAACTGAGACAGAAAAAAAAACCAGAGCAAACAAGAAAAAGTAGCCACAGAAGGTTACCCTACCAAAACAAGAGCCCAAGCTAGGGGAAATAACTCTAAGTGTTAAGCACTGTGGCTTGTTTATTTATTGGTGGAAACAGAGCTGGTGAAGGTAAGGCATGCTAATCAAAGGCTCCAAGGTGCCTGAGCTTTGCCTATGAGGGCACATGTTGAAATGCATGGACCCAGCTCTGTGACAAGACAAGCAGGGTCAAATTCTCTGAAGATACACAATTCTGCTGAGAGAGACAGGTGGTGCATATTCAGAATGTGGAAAGCCCAACACTGTAACACTATCTGAGGGAAAACAACCAGGGAAAATACCCCCCCCCCCAACATCCTTTTTTTTTTTCTTTTAAGACTGGGTCGTGGTATATAACCCTGGGTATTTTTACAATTAAAAAAAATATATTTATTTATTGTATAGGAGTATTTTATCTGTAGAAGAAGGCATCAGATCACATTATAGATTGTTGTGAGCCACCATGTGGTTGTTGGGAATTGAACTCAGGACCTCTGGAAGAGCAGGTGGCACTCTTAACCTCTGAGCCATCTCTTCAGCCCAACCCTGGGTATTCTTTTTTTTTTTTTTAATTAATTTTTTTTGGCTTTTTGAGATAGGGTCTCTCTGTGTCAGCCTTGGCTGTCCTGGACTTGCTTTGTAAACCAGGCTGGTTTCGAACTCAGTGATCCACCTGCTTCTGCCTTTCGCGTGCTGGGATTAAAGGTGTGTGCCACCACGCTTGGCTTAAATTGAACCTCCTGCCTTTGCCTCCTAAATGTCAGAGATTATAGGCAGGTACTACACCATTCCTGGCTAAACCACACCAGGCATTAAACAAAGTGAGGCATTTAAAAGCCATTACCTTTTCTTTTTGAGATAGGGTCTCACTAATGTCAACCTAGCTGTCCTAGAACTTACAGAGATCTGCCTCACCATGCACAACAGGTATTTATTTTAGCTCAATTAATTAACAAGATGGCATGAGAGTTGAAAGCAGAACACAACCCGAGCCAAGATTAGCTTATTTAAGTTAACTGACCACTGCTCGTTCCCTTCTACACTGGAGCAAGGCCTAAGTCACGGTGTGGAATAGTAACTTCAGAGCTGCTCTCTCCAGTACTGTTCCCCACTTTACGTGTGTGGGAACTCAAGTCAACAGAGCCAGTCGCATTTCATTTACTTTGGCAGAGAGTCAGCCCAACTGGCTCTTTCTAGGTAGGAAGAGAAGAAATTAGACCAATAAAGCTAATGTAACCAACTAAAATTACCTAAGAATCTTTCTACTCCTGATTCTTTTTTCCTTTTTTGTTTTTCCGAGACAGGGTTTCTCTGTGTAACAGCCTGGGCTGGCCTCAAACTCACAGGGATCCACCTGCCTCTTCCTCCCAGAATGCTGGAATTACAGGCATGCACCTAGCTTACTCCCTGACTATTAACTCTTAACTGTAAAATCTCTATTTCACAATGGGTCTTTTTTTCCATGCAACAAACTTCTGCCACTTTCTTTTTTAAAAAATAATGACAAAAAAGATTATTTATTACGTATACAGTGTTCTGCCTACATATATGTCTGTACACCAGAAGAAGGCACTAGATGACATTATACATGGTTATGAGCCACCATGTGGTTGTTGGGAATTGAACTCAGGACCTTTGGAAGAGCAACCAGTGCCACTTCTGGCACTTTTACTCAATCACAATTCTTTGCCTGTTCTTTGCATGAGCTGGTAAGTGTCCAAAATAGCTTTGTATTTAGCTTACTAAAGGAAAACCTACTACACACACACACTGTCAAGAACAAATTTCAGAGTTGAGCATGGTGGCGCATGCTTTTAATCATAGCACTCAGAAGGTAGAGGCAGGTGGATCTTTGAGTTTAAGGCCAGCCTGGTCTACAGAGAGAGTCAAGGACAGCCAGGGCTGTTACACAGAGAAACCCTGTCTCGAAAAACCATAAAACAAAACGAAACGAAGCAAAGAAAATTTCATTCCAAACCCATGACTCGATTTCCGTACTACCGCTGGGCATGGTAGTACACACCTTTAATCCCAGCTCTTGGAAGGTGGATTGCTGTGAGTTCCAGGCCAGCCTGGTCTACAAAGCAAGTCCAGGACAGCCAAACCTACCCAGAGAAACCGTCTCCACAAACCAAAAAAGAGAGAGAGAAGAAAAAAAAGTCCATACTACCAAGGGACATACACATAGACCAATCCCACCAGCAGAGACACTTATTAGCCTAATAAAATGAAGGATTTATTAAATCATAAGCCTAACAGAGTATTCATATTCCTAGATTTGAGAGTTTTAGGGAAAAAAGAAGAACCACATTTCTAGCATCCCTCAGTTGTCTTCCTCACACACAAACCTAGAAATGTACTAGATAAAAATAAAGAGGGAGGCAGGCATGATGGCACACGCCTGTAATCCTAGTACGCTAGGAGGCAGAGACAGGTGGGTCGCTGTGAGGCCAGGCCAGGCAAGGCTACACAGAGAAACCCTGTCTCAAAAAATAAAAAATAAAAAGAGAAGCAACCTTTTCAATATTTTATACCTTAAGCAAACCTGGATTGCAAAAGAATCCAAACCATGCAATAAGTCTTCTTTCTGAATTTTAACTTGCAAAGGCAAATGATACAGGATGAGTAACTCTACAAAGCAGCATCTAGGAAGTGTGTTTGAAACCTGTTTCATATCTGATGTGACTTCCAAGCTCAGACTTTTTATTCAATAATTAAATTATCACCACCACTGCCTCCAAAGGCACCCACTACAAAGCCAAGTGTGGAGGTGCACGGCTGTAATCCCACTGCCTCCAAAGGCACCCACTACAAAGCCAAGTGTGGAGGTGCACGGCTGTAATCCCAGCACTAGGGAAGGCAGAGACAAGCGATCGCTGTGAGCTTGAGGTCAGACTGGTCTACAAAGTGAGTCCAAGACAGCCAGGGCTGTTACACAGAGACCCTGGTGTGTGTAGGGGGATGACCCACCAGAGAGTCGTATGACATCCACTACATGAAATACAACAGACCCGAAGCCTTTGGGGGAAAAGAAAGAAATAGTTCTCAAAGGAGTATACAGCATAATCACCTGCATGACCTCTAAAAAGCAGATGCCGGCACATCCAAGTTTCTGATACACTTCTAGGATGCAAAGTCCAAGTCTGTAGACACTGCTATGGCAGCTCCACAGCCACACTTAGTAGAGCACTTCATTAAGACATCCCTTACATGTAATGATTGATTTTACTCCTTCCCATCTAGAATGTACCCTCCTGAGAACCAAATCATCGATCATGTCTACCCTGCTGGTTCAGATGAGGAACCGTAGTTGATAAAGGCTGCCCTAGAGTGATTATTTGCTGATACCAACTTGGCCACTTAGACGTCTCCTCTTACCCTAGAATACTCAAGCAGACTTTCCCATTGCGGTAGAAGTTGGGGTTAAACCGCACTGTGTTATTGCCCGTTGTCATCAGTTTGACCCGAGGTGGGTGGATGGGATAGTCGGGTGGACACCGAAAGACGAACAGGAAGAAACCCCCTTCATAAGGAGTGTCAAATGGGCCTGTGATCAATGCATGAATCTGCAAAATAAAACCCCATCTCAAAATTGTGAGGTGATACCCAACCACAACCCCTCCTGGCTTCCACGGGCTACCCCCACCAGACGCAGTGGGCAGTAACAAGCACTGCCTGGCATTCACACTCCAGGTCCTCACCATACAGAAAGAACTGCCTGGACTGATGTAAACAGGTCCTCAGCGTAAGGAAATCCCATTACAGTGGAGTAGCATCGCACTCCACACTCGGAGCTTATATTAAAAGGTCAGAGCCCAAGGAGCAAAGTGACTCTAGTCAATATTACCTTAAAACAAGTTGTTTTGTTTTGCTTTGTTTTTTTTTTTTTTTTTTTTTACCAGACCTCCCTGATTGGTGTTATGGACAACAAACTGAACCTAAACATAAAATATACATTATAAAATACCAGCAATTTTAACCATGCTTATGATGCAACTCCACTCTACATCTGTATGATAGGAAGGGGACGTTAGGCTATGCCCCAAAGTCTTGCCAACACTGTTGTTTAATAAAAAAAAAAGAGCAGACCCTATGAGCATATACAGGGAGAAGAGGTCCCCCTCAGTCACAGTCATAGGGGAGGGGAGTAAGGAGAAAATGGGAGGGAGGGAGGAATGGGAGGATACAAGGGATGGGATAACAATTGAGATGTAATATGAATAAATTAATAAAATATATTAAAAAATGTTAAATCAGTAATCCCTCACAACCATAACACTGACCACAATTTCCCTTTGAAAAGGGAAGCAAACCTGAGCTGTCTCAATTCTCTGTCATTTTCAAAGGCTTCTAAGTAATGACTTAAGTGTGCTCAGAATTTACACAGCAAGCAGAAAAAAGGCCTTGCACTCCCATGCTTCCATCTGTAATCCTACCTTGCCCTGGCAACACAGGTTTATATTCTAGTCTGCAAACTCTGGAAATAGTCAAGTCACCTGGCATCAATTCTAAGGCCTCGGAGACTAGCATATTACCCTAGCATTTGACGGGCCACAGCAGGTCACAGGAAAAACATTTCCAACCACATGAAAAGAAAAGGGGAGAAAAAAAATTTAAAAGAAAGTCTATTAAAAAAATTAAAAAGTATGTAACAAAAGCTGAGTTTTTATTTTAGAAGTCTGAACTCATTAGTGTTTGCTTAAAATACTAGATTTAGAAAATTTGATTTTGCCGGGCGTGGTGGTGCATGCCTTTAATCCCAGCACTCGGGAGGCAGAGGCAGGCGGATCGCTGTGAGTTCGAGGCCAGCCTGGTCTACAAAGTGAGTCCAGGACAGCCAAGGCTACACAGAGAAACCCTGTCTCGAAAAACCAAAAAAAAAAAAAAAAAAAAAAAAGAAAGAAAGAAAGAAAGAAAGAAAGAAAGAAAGAAAATTTGATTTTTTTCTCAGGATAAGTCTATGTCCAAATTCACTCAAGAGAATGTAAGATTCAGTGACAGAGAAACCCAGGTATGCATGCTAGAGTAAGAGCACGGAGAAGCTGCTTGTGTTGAGGGCAAGGGAGGTCCCGGGGGTGGGAGATGTTCCAAATCAGTGAGAACAGCAGCCTTTACCACAAATACCTCAGCCAAGATGGCCTCATCCCCAGCCTCCTTGCACCTGACTTGCAGCACCACAGTAAAAAACCAAGCTGCTAAGATGGAACAACAGCTGGGGAGTGCGATGGATAGCGTGACCACACTTACTACCTAGAGTGGAGTATTTGGGAGGCAAACAATACCTGTGTGCACCCTAACAACAGTCCTAATTAGGACTCTGCTCTATCGCTCAATGTATAGCTTTGGGCAAGCAAGCCACTTACTTTCTTGGAGTTTTGATTTTGTCATCTTTATAATCAGAGAGGACAGCTGAACTTTTAAGCTCTTTTAATTTTATGGGCTGAATTTTCCCGTAATTCCCCTGCCCCCTCCCCCCATCAAGCCACCTACCTTCGTCATGTCAACAGTATCAGGCACAACGAACATTCCTGGAGGCGGCTCCTTATAAATGGACATGATGTCCCTGTACAACACCAAGAGGAAGGAGCAGGAGTGAGGAAGGGAGAGGGGAATCCCGTGAGAGGGACAGCTATTAACATCTCAGTGAGCCCAGGGTTTCACAAAGTGGTGCTTGGTACCGAAATGTCTGCACTGTCCTGTTGGCTGAGAAATCTCAGCTGAATACTTGTCAGGCAAGCAGAGGGCAAATTATTATCAAAAGGGCATTGTTTCCTGGGGGTGGGGGGGAGAGAGGCACTGAGAGAGGAAAAAAATAAGCCAACACCCCAATGGTTATCAGATGTCACCCTGGAAAAGCCACACCCCATTTACTCTCACTCCTTTCCACATGGAAATCCCTTTATTTCCCATCTCCTGGATTCCCAGGTACTACAGGCAACTGACCACAGAGATGGTTTAGAAAGCCATTAAGTCCAATACAACACTTGCTCCATAAGCCACACAGTGGATCTTTGCTGCTAAGGAGACTGCATAACACTATCAGGAGCAAGTCGACCATGGCCTGTGTGTTCAGGAAACTCGTTAGATGAAGTTGTTTGTTTTAGGGAAAGGGAACCCCCTGAAACCACCAGAAGCTTGTATCTGGAAGATGACTTTTAATAACTAGACTAGATGAAGTGTATAGGTTGGAATCTAATCAACTAGAATGGATCATCTGAGAACTGGCTCAGGAAAATGAGGAGGAGGAAGTCCGGAGACACAGTTCAAAGGCATATGAAGACTGGGAGACTCAAAAAAGAAAGAAAAATGAAAAAAGTGTGAGACGGGTGTGGTAGCGAACACCTTTAATCCCAGCACTTGGGAGGCAGAGGCAGGCAGATGGAGGCTGGCCTGGTCTACAAAGTGTCCAGGACAGCCAAGGCTACACAGAGAGACCCTGTTTGTGGGGAAGGGGAAAAAAAAAAAGACTGGGAGACTCAAATAGCTCTTTGAAGTTGTTCTGTTTCAAGCACTGTGCCAGGTACTTACATGCATGGTGTAGTTGATTTTTTTTTTTTTTTTTTAATTAGAAACTTGAAAAATATGTAGGTGGGCAGGTACCCGAAGGGACTGTGAATATTTGGAGTAATACCTATCTAAGGGGCATGAAGAAGAGTACCATCTGGTCATCAGGAAACAACAAGTTACTCTTTCCTGTGCAATAGGTACTATTCAAGGAAGGACTTTTGCAAAACACATTTATCTGAATTGATATGATCTAAGAGCAGTCACCCAAGAAAAAAGCACAGGAAGGCCTTAGGGCTCTTGTCCCTATATTTGAAAGGAGTACATCTGCTTCCCAAAAGTAAACCAGACAATCTAGGGAGTAAATACAGAAAAAAGTTCTTGAATAAGACACTACAATTCAGAGTGAGACTGGGAGAAGGGAGGATTGCTGGTTTTCTGAAACAGGTGTGAGAGTGGGACAGCTTTAGGGAGCCGGGAAGGGGGGTTCAAGAGATGATTTGTTAAGTCAGGGAGGCTATCTAGATCTGGGGAAGGACCATATGGTGGGAATATCAGCAAAGGAAAGGTAAAAAGTAAGCCTGGCTCGAGTCTGCAGCTGAGCAATGCGGGGAGAGTATGTCCAAGCTGGGATCCAGAAGAGACGAGGGGGGACCGATGGGTGGGGCCCGAGGACAGCCTCTAGGTAGGTTGGAGGGGTAGGTTAGAGGGGAGGCGCGAAGGGCGGGACAGAGTGTTTACTGAACAGCAAAAGGGTCGGGTTTCGGGCGCTCGGGAGGGGATAGGGATAGGGCGTCGGGAATGGAGCCGCAGGGCTCACCGGAGGTCGCTAAGGGGCGGGGTAGGCCCGAAGGCAATTCTGCATTGGTTTAGGCTGGCAGAGCCCGGCGCTGAGGAGAGTAGGAGGGAGCGGGCGACACGAAAGCCCCGTCAGCAGAGGCTCGAAGGGTTTGGGCCTGGGAGACGAAACCTGAGGCGGGAGTGAGCCCCGAAGGGGAAGGGTGGGGGGCGGGGAAGGTCGAGCCCTGGAGCTCCGGGTTGAGGGAGGAAAAACCCCGGCTCACCGCTTGATCCGAAGTAGACACTGAGGCGCGGTCCGCTCGCCGTCCCAGTCAGAGCTGAGCGTGGGGTCCCAATGGCTAAGAAGCGCGGCCCCATGGGCAGCGGCCGAGGGCGGGAGTCCGGGCAGCGGAGCCAGGCCGCTCCCCGGCCCCCCGGCCCCGCCCGCCGCGGCCGCCGCCGCCCACACATCCGGCAGGAAAGGCGGCCCGAACCCGCCGCCGCTCCCGCTAACACCGACTACACCGGCAACACCACTCGCCCCTGGGCCTGCTGCCCCGGCACTCGCCGTCGCCGTCGCCGCCTCCTCAGTCGGACTCTCCGCCATCGCTGCTTCGCTTCCGGGACTGCTCAGCCGCACGTCCGCCGACCAGAGCGGCCGCTGCTCCCGCACCACCGAGAGCCGGGCCAGAGTGTCCCCACCCTCCGCTTCCCCAGCCCGAGCGGCGCTAGCTCCGCCCACCTCCGTCCGGACCAGCGAGAGGCGTGCTGCCAGAGCGTCCACCCACGGTCCTCCAGGGCGGGGGGCGGGGACTAGGGGACTAGCGGGCGCCCCAATCCCGCGCTGGTTCTGCGCTCCGCCCGAGGCGCTGGCAGTCCACCACCTCCTGGGGAGGTTTCGTATTCAAGTGCTGATCTGGGAGAAGGAAATTCAAAGAACTTGGAAAGAACAACAGCTTCTGTTTTAAAGGGAGGGACCATCCGATGCTCAATCCTGGGGTAGGACTGTGGTCCAGTTGCCCTGTAGGCCGCTCAAAGGAAGAGCTTGACTAGTTTAGGGCCTTGCACGTCCCGACGCCTCCGTGATGGATCATGCCTCGTCGGCTTCTCCTCCATCAAGGACTACTATTGCCCCCTGCCTGCGGCTGGACCAAGAGAGAGAACGGAATCTAACTGCGAACACCACACCACCTCATTTCAGTTTGTTGACTATGCATGTATGAAGGGCTGTCGCTGGGCATAATGACACGGGCCCTGGAGATAATGACACAGAAGCAGACAACTTGGTTGAAGGAGTCAAACATCAAGCTTGATTCCAAGTTCAATACCTTTTCTTCCTGCTAATCCTGTAATCGAAATTCTGGATTCCTTAGAACTGTGTTGAGATTTGTGAAAAGAAAATGAATTCTATGACTAGGGGGGAAAGACCTTAAACCTTGTTCTCCTGACGACACGAATGTAAGAGAAAGAGATTTTGTGTGTGTGTGTGTGTGTGTATGTTCGTAATACTGCCTGAAAATCAGCGGTACCACATGATTGAGAGTTTAAACAACCCTTTCAGCCAGACTGAGGCAATATCCATAACAAACATACTGAGACTTCACAGCAAAGTATTTGTTTTGTTTTTTTGTTTTGTTTTGTTTTTTTTGAGACAAAAAGTTTCCTTATGTAACTGCTTACTTCAGCCTTCTCAGTGCACGGGTCTTCTGCACATTTAGTTATACACATTCTAGAACAAATAGCCAGAGCCTCACTTTGGATTACGTTTCCCCAACACTAAAAAACAAACAAACAAAAAAACCTCTCAAAGAAGCTTGGCTTCTACAGTTGGCACAGTTTAAGACCAATCTGGGCTTCAAAGTGACACCTGTCTCAAAAAAAAAAAAAAAAAAAAAAACCCAAACAAAACAAAACTAACAAATGAAAAGCCTGGGGTTTAGACACTTGTGCATTTTCTCAAGTGGTCTGGGTGGCTGGAAATAGCTAATACTTCAATTTTGTTTTGAAGCTGCCACTAATTGAGTGCTTAGGGCCACACACTGCTTTGTCTTATTCCTTTCCCCAGCTCTATGACGTAAGGACTGTTATTAGCCTATTCTAATAGATGGAAAGACAGTAACAGGCAAACAGGTTAGTCACACAACAGACAGCAAGCGGCAGAGCTGCATCTGACTGACTCCAGACAAGCTTAAGCCACTTTGTGCCACTGTCACTCTCCACACTTACATTTTACCCTGTCACTTTACTAATGATGGTCTTTTGGGATGAGTTGCCCTACCCTCTACACCCTAAAACTACACACACAGTGGGGCTTATGTGTTATTTTGAATTCAGCATAGGGCTTACTATAGTTTAGCTTAGGAACTTAGCTTGAAACAAAACTAGTTAGTATATTTTATAGAAGCTCCATGTTTTGTTAGTGTATCTTTGGATTCGATTTTTTGTTTAATGAGATAACATTTTATTAAAAGATTATTTTGCCAGGCAGTGGTGGTGCGTGTCTTTAGTCCCAGTACTCAGGAAGCAAATGCTGGAAGATTTTTTTTTTTTTAAGTTCAAGGCCAGCATGGTCTATACAAGTATGCATGTTTCTCCTGAATGTGTGTCTGTGTACCACGTGTGTGCACGGTGCTCAGGAAGGTGACAGGAGGACTTGTTTTTGTTTTTGTTTTTGATCTCCTGTAACTGGAGCTGTGAACCCCGGTGTGTTCTGGAAACCAACCTGGCTCCAATCACAGAAGCCCAAATCCTGCCTTTGGAGTGGAGGGATTCTTCAGTGTGCACCCTCACTTCCACAGCCCAGTTCTCTCTCCCTCCCTCTAGCTATGTAGAAAGACTGGCCTCAAACTCCCCCTGATCTTAGCACCCCAAGTGCTAGCATTATAAACATGCGCCACCATGCCTAACTAAAACAGCTTTCAAGTTCAAAGTCTTCGAAATTACAAGGCCATAACCGGAAGATTCAGAGGGAAGAGCTTAGGTCTTGGGGGTTAGGTTTTGAGACAGGGTTTCGCCTGTAACACGGGCTGACCTCCACTCTGGCAGGATGCTCTCGCCTTGACCTCCAGTGCTGGGCTCAGGTCTCTGCCACCATGCTTGCCTAGTTTATGAAATCTGAGTTTGCTGGGTGCCGTGGCTACTTAGCCTCTCCAAACCTCGGCTCCTCATAGTAAAGTGAGACAACTGAAGACACTAAAGGCAGAAGCTGTGATCGTGAGTGGGCACGGCGACTGCCCAGGGCCAGTAATAACTAGTAAGTGTTATTGCTACACATCCTTGAAAGCCCGTTGGAATTCCACTCTCTCTGCCAAGCCAGAACATATGTTATTATTGCTATGTATTAGTTTTAATTGCTCCCTCTTCTGGTTCTTATGGTGGCTTATTCATGCCTTTATTACAGCACTTACTACTTTTTTATTTCAGTGGTTTGGTTACTCACGTGGGGCCATTGGCTAGGGCCTCCTCTAGAGCAGGAAGCACAGGGCACTTGGCTCTGGGGCCTGATGCTCACTGGATGCTGCACACAGGTGAGCAGGGCGGAAACGAGGCCCAGCGCCTGGCTGAGGCTCTTCATTCACCTCCCCTTCCTTAGATATGCAGGTCTTCCAAGTGCCTAGTCAAACTTGCACAATGAACCTGCAAGTCAAGGTGGGAAGGACTCCAAAGATGGCAGCTGCTTAAAGGGCCAGCCCACCGCCCACCACTCCCATTGGTACTGTGGAGAGTGGAGACAGGGATGACATAAGGGCACAGAAGGGGAACACAAAGTAAGCTGGCCAACTTCGTCTGGTGTCCATTGATTTTTTTTTTTTTCTTTTTTTTCCGAGACAGGGCTTCTCTGTGTAGCCTTGGCTGTCCTGGACTTGCTTTGTAGACCAGGCTGGCCTCGAACTCACAGAGATCCGCCTGCCTCTGCCTCTCTGAGTGCTGGGATTACAGGCGTGTGCCACCTCACCCAGCTGTCCGTTGGCTTTTTTAAGGTAACATCTGGCTACTTTCCATAGGGAACTTGGCCAGAGGGCAGTAGCATGCTTCCTGGACCGCCTTCTGTTCCCTCTGGGGATGGCTGTGGAGCCAGCTTCCCATGGGAATCCAGTTCCAAATCTCCCTTCCCGCCTCAGCTTCAAGCTTCCTCTCCACTGGGCTAACACGTTGTAAGGGTCATGCTCTGAGGACAGGGGTTGATCCGAGTTCAGATTGCCTTTCGGAAAAGATGCCCCGAGAGGATTCTTCTCCGGCTTCCTAGTGGTGTGTCGCCACTGTGGTCTAGGGCAGCCCCACCTCCCCTCCAGCATATGGGTGCCATGCCAGGGTTACACCAACATTTTCCTACTAGATTATAAAGCTTGAACTAAGAAAGAAACCATAACTTGGGCCAGATATTTTATTTAATGATTGAAAAAATATTTTTTTTTCTCTCTCTCTACACACACACACACACACACACACACACACACACACACACACACACACGAATATATTGTTTTGTTGGTGTTGTTTGAAGCAGGATGTCACATAGCCTGCCTGCCTTAGACCTATAGCAAAGGCTGGCCTTGAATTCCTTAATACCTCTGCCTGCATCCTCCAAGTGCTGGGATTACCTGCATAAGCCACCTTGCTCGTCCCCAATAGCTAACAACATAGTAAAAACATTTATCTTGTGAGCTGAGGAGCGGGTAGAGTGGGTAGAGTGCTTGTGGCCCACGCATAAAAACCTGAGTTTGCCGGGCATGGTGGCGCACGCCTTTAATCCCAGCACTTGGGAGGCAGATGCAGGTGGATCGCTGTGAGTTTGAGGCCAGCCTGGTCTACAAAGTGAGTCTAGGACAGCCAAAGCTATCACAGAGAAACCTTGTCTCGAAAAACCAAAAAAAAAAAAAAAAAAAGAAAAAGAAAAAAGAAAAAAAAGAACCTGAGTTTGGCTATCCAGTAACAGTAGGGTGTAAGGGGCTGGACATTCATGTGGTTCCCAGCATCCACACTGGGCAGCTCACAGCTGCTTGAAACTCCAACTGCAGAGGACATAACACTTCTGCCCTCCTCAGGCACCTACATTCATTCACACATAAGGCACAGACACACATACATACACATAATTAAAAACAAAAGTATTTGAGCTCCAGATTCAGTGAGACTCTGCGTCAGAAAATCAGGTAGACAGGGATAGGGGATAGCTCAGTTGGTTGAATGCTTGCCCAAAGTCCCCAGCAGCACGTAAAACCAGGCGAGTAGACAAAAGCAAAATTTTGTATGTTACCTCCTTTACACATATTCCTGTAATATCTCATTTCATTACCGTCATCAGAAATCAGCCTCATCCACATTGTAGAGATGAAGTCATCACTTGGGAGATAGTAACATCTTATCTAGGATGGGGCAGGACTAAGATTTGCATTTTGTTTATTTGCTTTGTTTTTTGAGACAGGGTTTTTCTGTGTTAACAGCCTTAGCTGACCTGGCTGGCACAGAGATTTGCCTGCCTCTGCCTCCCGAGTGCTGGGATTAAAGGCGTGTGCCACCATGCCCGGCGTTAAGACTTGTATCTCTGTTTGCTTCTCAAGCCCATGCATTTCTCATCTCCTGCCCCTCACTGGGAGCAGAACCCAGGGTTTCAAGCATGCTGGGTAAACAGTCCACCACTGAGCTGTACTGCGAACCTCATCGCAGAGCCCAAGACTGTGGCTCCTATGCTCTTTTCATAAACCCCAAAGATCAAAACATCTCTGTACTCGGTTATGAACATTTTGCACTAAGCAAAATGCTCTCACCCATGCTCATATGCCAGACCCTGAAGAGCCTTAGAAGTTATAATTCTAACCTATAGAGGATGTGAAGACATTTTCACCTGCCACAGTCCCATCCCTGCTCATCTGTTACCTTCAGCCAATTCCAAGGCTCCTTGAAGGCCAGGCTGAGATGGAAGGTGATCCTTACCAGGTTCCTTGCATTTCTTTTTAAAAAAAAAAAAAAGATTTATTTGGGCTGGAGAGATGGCTCAGAGGTTAAGAGCACTGTCTGCTCTTCCAGAGGTCCTGAGTTCAATTCTCAGTACTCACATGGTAGCTGACAACCATCTATGACATGATCTGGTGCCCTCTTCTGCCATGTAGGTGTACATGCAGAGAGAGTACTCACATACATTATGTATGCAGTACTCTGCCTACCATAAGAGGGGATTAGATCACATTATAGATGGGTTTGAGCCTGGGGAACATCCCTGGGGAATGTTCCTTGATTACCTCCAAATAAGTGACCTAGGGAGGTGCCAGCATCATGTCCCCAAGGATTATAGTGTTTCGTTTATGTAACAACATTACCAGTTAATCTACTGCCAGGTCAACCTCCGTCCTTTTCCTTGCCTTTGGCTGACATTCTCAGGCTGTGTTGGGATTTACCATTGGTCAGTAACCCTGAGGGAATTATTTTACAGAAAACTAAGAGGGCATTTGTCAGTGGTCCAAGCTTGAGAATCTGTTGCTACTGATATCTAGAGACTAAGTGGGTATGCTATCATCCAGCGAACAGAAACATCCCTCAAGATAACCACCGGACTACCTGGCCTCATATACAACAAAGCTGTGAAAGGAGTAAATGTGAAATGAACCTGGGACAGAAATGTTGGCTTCCTGTATGACCTTGAGCAAGTCACTGACCTGATACAAACTCTTGATGAGTCAGCCCAGAGATAAGAACAAGTTCCAAGAGTTTGAAGGATAGCTTTACTAACCAGCGACGCGACCTAGGCAGGACGCCACACCTCCTTGAGCTTCCCTCTTGGTTTCTTTACTTATAAAAATGACTTGTTCCAGATGGGAGAGCTGGCTTAATGGTGAAGAGCTCAGACGGTTCTTGCAGATGTGGGTTCAAGTCCCAGTAACACATCTGCCTGTAACTCCAATTCCAGGGGATCTGACAGCCTTTTCTGGCAATTGTGAATGCCAGCATGCACATAAAAACTAACTTATGCCAGTTTACAGACACATGTATGCTTCTGTGTGTGTATGTGTGGGGGTGGCAGCAGTGTCGTCTTCATCTTACGTGGGCTATCAGTGCCACTTTAGCCAAATGAGGGTGAAGAGAGGTGTAGGCATAGGCCACAGACACAGAGCTACATGAAGCTGTCTGAGCAATTCATCAGCCCACACCTTCCAACAGCACTTTCAGTTTCAAGCAAAGATTATAGATTCTCTAAGAGGAAACCGTGTGCTCTGTTTAGTCAACATTTCTAAGCTGGGTGTACTGATGGACACCTTCAATCCCAGCACTCGGGAGGCAGAGGCAGGAGGAGCATTTTGAGTTCGAGGCCAGCTTGGTCTACAAAGTGAGTCCAGGACAGCCAAGGCTACACAGAGAAACTCTGTCTCAAAAAAACCAAAACAAATGAACAAACAAAAAGGCTGGAGAGACGGCTCAGCAGTTAAGAGGCTGCTGTTCCAGAGATCTTGAGTTCAATTCCCAGCAAGCACATGGTAGCTCACAGCCATCTATAATGGACTCTGATTACCTCTTCTGGTGTGCATGAAAACAGAGCACTCATATACATAAACTAAACAAACCAATCTTAAAAAACAAAAAAACATTTCAAGCTGCTCTTCCAGAAGACCTGCGTTCAATTCCCAGCATCTACATGGAAGCTCACAACTGTCTGTCACTCTAGTCCCAGGGGGTCCAGTTCCCTCACACAGACACATGCAGGCAAACACCAATGCACATAAAATAAAAACAATAGATATACACACACGTGTATCTATAATATATGTACATATATATAAAAGAACATTTCACAAGCCTGCAAGGTTGGTGATGAAAATGACACTCACAAGCCCTAGATACAAATGAACTAGCTACAGGTGAGACGCCCACCTCCACCTTCATCTTCCCTGGATCCCGTCAACAGGCTGCTGTGACAAGAACCTTTTCTCAGATGGGAGTGGTGGCACTTGCCTTTACTCCCAGCACTCAAGAGGCAGAGGCAGGTGGACCTCTGTAATTTCAAAGCTAGCCCAGTCTACTAGCAAGTTCTAGACCTGCCAGAGCCACACAGCAAGTCCCTGAGGACTCAACAAAATAAAACACCCCCCCCAAACCCAAAAACCAACAAAATGGTACCTGTCAATATGCTAAACTTGAAAAGGGCAAAGCGCCAACCATTATTACCCAGGCTATTTCACAGTCCTCCTGGGGGACAGTGGGACCCATCCATGCTCTGCCCACTTCCTTATCACCAAGTGTCACTTCTAACCATTTCACAAAAGCTTCCCCCACCCGCAGGTGGAAAGACAGGCACAGGCGTATGGTTTAGAGAAACGTTGTTGTTTAATGGTAAAGCTTAGCACACTCCAGCACCGGGACTGGCATGGAGTCAGAGCAGCAGGGACGGCTGGGTGACCCCATGGAGCCTCACATGGCGAAGAGGATGAGGAAGGCAACCATCAAACAGAAGAGCCCCATGGCCTCAGACAGGGCAAAGCCCAGGATGGCGTAGGAGAAGAGCTGCTGCTTGAGAGACGGGTTCCTGCCAGGGACAGGAAAGGGTGAGGGTACAGGTGGGGGAGGGGAGCAGCTTACTATTCCAAAAGGGACCAGCCTACATCTACCCTGGGGACTTGGACAGGAAAGGCACATTCAACATGTGGGATACTTCAACTCTGACTAGGTCACTAGAGAAACAGGAGGTAAAATAACATCAACTTGAAGGCTCCCATCTTGCTAAGGCTCTGCCCAGACGGGGTGGAACTTATTATATACGACAGGCAGCCCCAAACTTACCTGGCATAGCCAATAATCAGACTCCCAAACACTGTTCCGATGCCAGCCCCTGATCCAGCCACACCAACTGTGGCGGCCCCAGCACCAATAAACTTGGCTGCTGTGTCAATGTCCCGGGAAATAACGCTGGTCTGGAATTCCCGTCTGGCCACCCGGAGAGGGGAGCTGCTGCAGGAAGGCTGGAAGAACAGGGAGTAGGAAGGAAGAGAGCACGGAGACAACCAGGCAGCCGGCTGGTGGCTGGCTCCACTCTCACCCCACCCACCTGAGCTAAGAAGCGGCTGGCAGACAGCCTGACAAGGGCAGAGTACTCTGTGTGCAGGGAGAATGTCTGTCAGTCCTACGGTGTTTTCAGACAGGGCTACATATGTCATTTTGAGACTTGAGAGTTACAAAGGCCTCACAGATCCTAATTCTCCTAAAAGCAACTCAGCTAACTGGAGGGACCATTGCCTAGGGGTTCCTGGGGATGGGGTGTGGGGGGGTGTCTTACTTCCTTACCTGTTTAGATGGGGCCTCTGGTCTACTCAGAAGGGAGGAAGACACAGGCCTGATTAGACCCCTGGTACAGGAGCGGATCTGCAAAACCAGAAAAGATATATCCCTCCAAATCAGGCACAAACAAACAAACAAAAAACCCAAAACCCAACCAAAGTGACAAGCACTTGTCATAAACAGTCCAATAAATTTCAAGGTCAACTAATTTGTTCTTATTTCTCTCAGGTAGGTCTGCACCAGAGACACAGCTGTTCTGATCATCTGTAGCAGGCAGCAGCAGCAGCAGCAATCACCATTTGAAATGATGCACCAGGCTGTAGAGCATTCCCAAGACTCTGGGGTCAATCCTCAAACCCAAACCAAGCCAGGTACAAAGTTCACTTCCAAGGGCACAGAACCTTCATCAGTTTTCCAGAAGAAAAACTCAAAACATCCAATCAGTTACAGGAAGTGTACTGAGATAACAAAAGGCACCAAAGGGAGAAATTTACTGAAAGAAACTCAGAGCTACGAATCCTTCATGTAGCGGGGCCAGAAAGCCGGTTTGGCTCTCAGAACAGCCATCTTAGGACAGGCCCCAGCGATGTGAAATTTCTTGACATATTATTTAGTACAATGACTCTCAAACTTGGCAGAACATTAGAATCACCAGGGAAATTCTGAAAAAAGAAACTGCTTGGGGTTCCACCTCCATTCCCACGGTCTGATGCAAATGGTGTGAGGTGCAGTCTGGGCATCGTGAGTGGTAAGCTTTCCAGATGACCCGAAAATGCGGCCAAGGTTGAGAAAAATTGTTTTCTGGTTGTCTGGCTACCGAGTTATGATAAAAAGGTCAGCTCTAGCCTCTCTGAGGACACTCAGAAAGCCGCGACAGATTGGTTTACAGCCCTGAATAAGCAAAGGTTACCAGCACCACATCCCATAGTTTTCCCCCCAAAAGCCCATCAACACCACGGGGCGCCAGCTCCTCACAGCCCATTCATTAAACAAGACCGCTCTTAAACCACACACGGCTCTATAGGGTAACCCCGAGCCACATCTTACCAGAACTGGAGAAACCAGCAGTGCCTTGGTAGTCTGCATTTTTCAATCTGCAAGAAGAAGGAGGGGGGGGGAAGAAGGGGAGGAAATCTGTAATTCCTATGAAAGCCTGGTGGTCTGCTTATACTGTCGACCTTCTGACGTCCCCCATCCACCCCCAATCGTTCTCCCCACCCCTATCTTCCTATGCCCCAGCTAAGGAGAGCATTAGAGGTCAGAAGGACAGCGCCGATTGCGGGGTCAACCCCTTTCTGCGCAGCGGGTCTGCAGAAGGACAGCAACCGAGTTCGGAAGTAAAAAGGAAGCGGCTCAGGCCCCAGGAGGGAAATGTTGCGAAAAGGAATGGTCTCCTGGGAAGACTGGAGGAGGCCGAAACTGGCAGACGGCCGTGCAGGATCCTGTCCATGTTCCAATTGCTGTCCCCTACTCTCCCCAGTGGCCGTTTATCGCTCATTACCGTTGGTAATTAATATTAATTGATAAGGATTAAAGACTCCTGTCCTCATTCCCATCCTTGGAGGCAAATGCTGCTCCACCTGTCCCACCCCACAGCCTTGCGGACCCCGGGCTCCAGGCCCCAAGTCACCTGCACTCCCACTCCCCTGCAGCCCCTGGTCGGCCCACAGCACTCTCCCTGCTCAAGGTGACTGACTCACCTCCCAGCTTTAGCCCTTGGTCTCAGCGCTCAGCTCCCCCACCCACGTGTCCGGGCTCCCTCCACTCCCATTGGCCGTTATCGCCACGCGTTCCAATTGGTTAGCGTCATCAACTCCTTCTTTCTCATTGGTTTTCTTCAGCTTCTTCTTCTCTCTCCACAGGAGCTTCGTGGCAATTCCCGCCTCCTTGCGGATAAAGGCGGGTTCTTTTTCTGAGGTCGGGGTTACGATTGGTCGAACTCCGAAATGCTGGACCATAGAGTCGACAAGACTCAGAGGTTCTACAACCTTCAACACAAAATGGCGACCAAAGGTGCAAGCGGAAGAAAAAGGCGTGGGAGTGACGACCGGTCACGCCTTTCAGGCGGACACGTGACATGGGCTCGGTGCTCTCATTCGGCCGCTTGGACCTTGGAGCGCGTTGCATGTTGGGCCTTGTAGTCCGGTCCGAGGGTCCAAGGACTACCGAGATCCCGCGAGACGTTGCTTCCCGGCAGGGAGCGCCGACGCCTTTGCGGTATATTCTATCATAGTGATTTGTAAAAATCCCTACTTCCGTCCGAGAATTAAGGCAGGTTGGAAATGTTTCAAGTACTCAGCGTGCTCTTCTGGACCTGTCAATGGTCAGCAGACATGGACTGGTTTTTTTTTTTAAAACATAGTTGAAGCCAGGCTTGGTTGTTTCACATCTGACATTTTAGCACTTGGCAAGTGGACACAGGAAGGTCAGGAGTTCAAGGCCAGACTGAGCTTCATGAGTTTCGGTCAAAAAACCAAGGTGGGGCTACACAATTGTATTGAGAGTTGGGAGAACTCTAAAATGAGAACATAATTGCTAGACAGGAAGCCTCAAAGAAGTCAGGTGGTGTATGCTTGTAATCTCAGACAACAGAATGCTTAGGCAGGAAGACCATGTACGAGTTCCAGGCCAAATCTGGGTTAAGTAGCAAAACTCTGATTTAAAAAAAAAAAAAAAGAAAGAAAGAAAATCACATGTATATACACACAAGCACAAAGTGTAGGGTCGGGAAAATAGGACTGCAGTAACCCCACAACTGTTAAGAATTAGAAAACGTTCCTGGAAAGCGGTTTGGCAGTGTTTTTTTTTTTTTTTTTTTTTTTTTGAATGCTACGAGTGAGCCATCCTCTTTGCCCCAGTAATTCTTGAGTAATTGAGAATCTTTAAATGTTCCATTCTCTTTGACCCAGTATTATCAATTCTAGGAACCTGCACTAAATAAATAATGTTATGCCAAGGTTCTGATGAAAAAGGATGTGCATTTACAGAGCTTTTGGTTTTGATTTTTTTTTTTTTAAAGACAAGGTAACTCTATGGAACCCTGGCTGCCCTGAGCTTGATATGTAGACCAGGCAGCTTCAAGCTCACAAAGATCTCTCAGTCTCCCGATTGCTGGGATTAAAGGTTTATACTACCATGTCTTGTCCAGAACTTACTGAATAGGAAATGTAAATATCACACTGATAGTAAATGCTCAAATAAGCTATATATATTTAAACAAAAATTTAAAGGTATGCAGGTGTTTGCCTGCGTGTGTAGCACATATGTGCCTGGTGCCTCTGAGGCCAAAGAGGGCATTGGATTCCTGGAAAGTGGAATGAGAGATATTTGTGAGTCACCATGTGGGTGCTGAGTGTGAAGACCAGATCCACTGGAAGAACACATCATCATGCCCAGTGTGAGAATATTTCCATCATTCATTAATTTTTTTTCCTTCAGAGGCAAGGCGTTGTTATGTAACCCTGACTGTTGTTGAAGAGTGATCCTCCTGCCTCTGCTTCCCAAGTGCTGGGATTACGGCCATGTACCACCGCTCCCGGCACAGATGTTATTCTATTGAGAAAATTTCCAAGGCTCCAGAGATGGCACAGGGGTTAGGAGCACTAAAGGACCAGAGTTTGGTTCCCAGCAACCATATAGAATTGCTCACATCAGCTTGGAACTGGAGTTCTAGGGGGATTCAATAACCGAAACCCTCTTCTGGATTCTGAGAGCACTTGTACATCTCCCATCCCTCATATACATAATTAAAAAGTAAAAACAGGCCTAGTGAGATGGCTCAGCAGGTAAAGGCACTTGTCACCAAGTCTTACAACTGAAGTTTCATCCCCAGGACCCACGTGGTAGAATGAGAGGACACCAGAAGTCCTCTGCCTACTGGGTTGCTCCCCCTGCCTTACTCACCAAATTTACCTCAAGACACATGATAAATAAACAATTTTAATAAAAATTTAAAGCCAGGCACAGTGTCACATGCCAGTAATCCCAGCACTCAGGAGGCAGAGGCAGAGGCAGGTGGATCTCTGTGAGTTCGAGGCCAGCCTGGTCTACAAAGTGAGTCTAGGGCAGCCAAGGCTACACAGAGAAGCCCTGTTTTGAAAAAAATTAAGACCATTTTTTAATTTATTTACCTTTATTTTGTGTGCATTGGGGTTTTGCCTGTATGCATGTCTGTGAGAATGTCAGATCTTTAAAGTTACAGACAGTTGTGAGCTGCCGTGTGGGTGCTGGGACTTGAAACTGGAACCTCTGGAAGAGTAGTCAGTGCCCTTAACCTCTGAGCCATCTCTCCAGCCCCTGAAACAATTACTTTCTGATACAGGGTCTTTCTGTATAGCCCTGGCTAGCCATATGTAGTCTAGGCTGGCCTTGAATTTACAGAGCTCTACCTGCCTCTGCCTCCTAAGAACTGGGATTAAAGGCATGGTCACCATGTGTGGTTAAAATTATATTTAAAGGCTCCTCATTAGCACAATAAGCAGTGCTTCAGTCTCATAAAATTAAATTTAAAAGAAAAAGAAAAAAATATGGGCCCATAAAGATGGCCCAACAGTTAAGAACACTGGCTGTTCTTCCAAAAGACTCAAATTTGGATCCTACTACCCACAACTCACAGTAGTCTGTAATTTCAGCCTAGGGGATATGACACCCTTGTTCTGGCCTCAAAGGGCACTGCATGCATGTGGTGTACATACATTCATAAACTAAAACACACACAATGTTTTTTTTGAGGCAGGGTTTCTCTGTGTAGCCTTGGCTGTCCTAGACTCACTTTGTAGACCAGGCTGGCCTCGAACTCACAGCGATCCACCTGCCTGCTGTGTCTCCCAAGTGCTGAGATCAAAGATGTGCACCACCATGCGGGTAAGTAAATATATTTTTAAATTGGCAAAATAAAATAGAAAAGTTTCATGATATTAAAAAAATATGAAAGGCTCAAAATGATAAACTGGGTATGCTGGAGTCATCTTACGATCTAAACATCTGGGGAGCTGGAGATAGGAAAGTCACTGCAAGTTGTGTAAGAATCCAAAAATTGTTGAAGGAGCCGGGAGTGGTGGCCCACACTATTAATCCCAGCACTCGGGAGGCAGAGGCAGACGGATCGCTGTGAGTTCGAGGCCAGCCTGGTCTACAAAGCGAGTCCAGGACAGCCAAGGCTACACAGAGAAACCCTGTCTCGAAAAACAAAACAAAACAAAAAGAGCTAACTGTAACACTCAGTGGAAAACTCTTTCCACACCTCAGCCTAGCATATGGGCCTCGCCCTGAGCGCTCTAAGCTGCCTCTGAGCAAGAAAAACAGACCTTGGACCTCCAGGTTCTTCTGTTATTGTCCTGAAGCAAGCCGCACCAGACCTGGCCCAGGCCACTGCTGACCAAGATCATCTTGTTGCAGTCCAGATGAGCACATCCTCTGACTGGTTAAAAGAAAGAAAGGCAGGCCGGGCGTGGTGGCACGCACCTTTAATCCCAGCACTCGGGAGGCAGAGGCAGGCAGATCGCTGTGAGTTCGAGGCCAGCCTGGTCTACAAAGTGAGTCCAGGATGGCCAAGGCTACAAAAAGAAACCCTGTCTCAAAAAACCAAAAAAAAAAAAAAAGAAAGAAAGAAAGAAAGAAAGAAAGAAAAACCAACCAACCAAACAAAAAAATCGTTGAAGGAAAACCCCAGACTAGTATAGTATGTAAAAACCAAGAACATTTATTCTGCAGAAACAACCTGCATGCAGGGGTCAATCATCCCTACAAAAATACAGGCCTTTTATAGGAAACTAGGGGACTTTTTTTTTTTTTTTTTTCGAGACAGGGTTTCTCTGTGTAGCCTTGGCCATCCTGGACTCACTTTGTAGACCAGGCTGGCCTCGAACTCACAGTGATCCCCCTGCCTCTGCCTCCCGAGTGCTGGGATTAAAGTCGTGCGCCACCAGGCCCGGCTTTTTAAATATTTTTTATTTATTTAATTTTTTTTTTTTAAATTTATGTGTGTTGGTGGGAGGGTGTCAGATCTTGGAGTTACAGACAGTTGTGAGCTGCCATGTGGGTGCTGGAGAGATGGCTCAGTGGTTAAGAGCACTGCCTGCTCTTCCAAAGGATCCAGGTTCAACTCCCAGCACCCACATGGCAGCTCACAACTGTCTGTAACTCCAAGATCTGACACCCTCCCACCAACACACATAAATTAAAAAAAAATTTTAAATAAATAAAAAATATTAAAAAAGTCGAGCCTGTCTTCTCTTCTAATTTGATTGGGTGGGCTAAGGTGGGGGAAAAAGCTGATAAGCTGGGGCCAAATGGCAGATCCCTGTAGTTACAGTCCAAAGACATTAGGCCATATATGCTCACATTAGTGGCTGATTGGTTCAGATCTTTTCTGCGAGGTCTTTCTGGGACCAGGAACATATTGTGGGTGCTACGTGACTTGCGATATGGCACCATGGGCCTGGGGCTATGTGACTCTAGCTATGGGACTGTTAACAATGTCTGACCCTCTCAGCTGGAGGGCAGTCTGGTCTACATGGCAAGTTCAACACCAGCCAGGACTATGTAATGAGGCTCAGTTCACAAAAACAGCAGCTAACCAAGCAACAAAAAATCAGATAGATGGCAGGAACCAGAGAAAGAGTTCAGTCATGCAAAGCATGCTTGCAAAGGCTTATACTTGCGTGCTGGAGGTTACAGTTGGGGGTGGGGTTAGGCGTGCATGTAGGGGTGATCTCTGGAGCTCTGTGGCCAGCCAGACCAGTTGGCTTAGCAAGTTCAGGCCAGTGAGAGACCATGTCTTAAAAAAACAAAACAAAACACAGCTGGGCAGTGATGGCATACTCCTTTAATCCCAGCACGCGGGAGGCAGAGGCAGGTGGATCTCTGTAAATTCGAGGCCAGACTGGTCTACAAAGCAAGTCCAGGACAGCCAAGGCTACATAGAGAAACCCTGTCTCGAAAAACAAAACAACAGCAACAAAAACCACCACCACCAACAAAAAGTACCTGATGGGGCTGGAGAAATGGCTCAGAGGTTAAGAGCACTGGCTGCTCTTCCAAAGATCCTGAGTTCAATTCCCAGCACCCACATGGTGGCTCATAACCATCTATGAGATCTGGTGCCCTCTTCTACTGTACATGCAGGCAAAACACTGTATATATGATAAATAAATAAATCTTTAAAAAAAAGTACCTGAGAAAGGATAAATTGTTTTCCGTTTTCTGGCCTACACACACACCCCACACAAACATGAATTGACACACATAAAAATATGTATGATTAAAAGATCAGAAGAGGGCCAGGTGTGGTGGCGCACGCCTTTAGTCTCAGCACTCGGGAGGCAGAAACAGGCGATCACTATAAGTTCGAGGCCAGCCTGGTCTACAAAGCGAGTCCAGGACAGCCAAGGCTACACAGAGAAACCCTGTCTGGAAAAAAACAAAACAAAACAAAAGATCAGAAGAGGATCTTTTAAAATTATATTAATATTGTAATCCTAGCTGGGCATGGTAGTGCATGCCTTTAATCTCAGCACTTGGGAGGCAGATGTAGGAGGATCGCTGTGAGTTCAAGGCCAACCAGGTCTACAAAGTGAGTCCAGATAGCCAAGGCTAACACAGAGAAACCCTGTCTCGAAAAACCAAAAAAAAAGTAATCCTAGTACTTGGAAGCTGAGGTAGGAAGATTGATATGAATTTTAGACTAGCCTGGGCTGCAGAATGGTACCTTGTCTGAAACAAAAACAAAAAGGAGCAAAGTGAATCTGAAAAGTCAAAACTCTGGCTTCCTGTAATGACATTCAAGATGGCTGCTCACAAAGGTCTGTAACTCCAGCCCTTTGGTATCTGATGCCTTCCTCTCACTTAGCGCTGTACAGCTTTGTGTTCAGTCCCAGAATGGCATAGACAGTATGATGGCCAACACCTGTGATGCCACCATTGTGAAACAGGGGCAGGGCACTGGAAGTTACAGCTTCTTGGGCTCAAAGCTTTGCTATGTCGAGTAGATGTAAACATGTTCTTATTTTGATCCCAAGTGTGGAATGTGAAACAGAGTTGTGTGAGGGTGTGCAGTGTTTCTCCACTGAAAACAGACTTGTGAGAGAACAGGTGATGTTTGTTCACTGGAAGAGGAACCGCCTCCTGCGGGGGCGTGGTCTTTGCCAACTGATAAACATTCTAGTACAGGCTCTGAGAGGGTGTATACACACACACACACACACACACACACACACACACACACACACACACACACACACACAGACTCTGAGAGGATATATATATGCCCAAAACAAGAGGTGGGGCTTTTTGGTCTTGGCTGTTCATCACTCTACTTCAAGACGCTCCTAGAGAGAACACTTGGAGGCTCTGTGTTCCAGCTGCTGTGGCAATCACCTCCGCTGAATTGCTGGTGTGCTGTTTAACTGGTCTGTTGGAACCCTGCTGACTATGTCAGTGGAATCGCTCCAAGAAACTGAATCTAAAAAGGCCCACTTCTTCTCTGTCCCTATTAACCTCTTTTCTCTCCTATATAGAGTAGGTGGATTGGAAGGGAGGAGTAAGCATTAAAGAACCACAAATAAAATCGATGTGAAAAAGTTCAAAGCCTACAGGGCTACATCAGTACCTGTCTCAAAAAAGAGGGAGTGAGGGCAGGAGAAAGGAATGGTGGGGTGGAAAAGGCCGGTTTTAAACGTGCACACCAGTCTGAGCTGTATGGTGAAATTTTGTGCTGTCTTGTCCCAGCCCTGCCTCGCCTTGTCCTGGGGGTGAACCTTCCCTTTGTCCAGCTGAGTACAAGCACTCAGCAAGGTACTGAGTAGCTAGGTTATCAGTTCCAGAGTCACAGTTACCAAGTTTCTGTGTACGGGGCTTCAGGCGTCCTCTGGAGTCCTGGAATCCATCCACTGTAGTGGACGTTTTGTTTTGGATTTTTTTGTTTATTTGTTAGTTGTTTGTTTTTCAAGACAGGGTTTCTCTGTGTAGCCTTGGCTGTCCTAGGCTCACTCTGTAGACCAGGCTGGCCTTGAACTCTCAGTGATCTGCCTGCCTCTGCCTCCCGAGTGCTGGGACTAGAGGAGTGCGCCACCACGCCTGGCAACTCATTCTATTTCAATCTGAGCTTGTACACTGTATTATTTTGAGTCTTCTAAGTTTATTGAAGCTCTTTTTTTTTTCTTTTTTGTTTTCGAGACAGGGTTTCTCTGTGTAGCCCTGGCTGTCCTGGACTCACTTTTGTAGACCAGGCTGGCCTTGAACTCATACTGATTCACCTGCCTCTGCCTCTCAAATGCTGGGATTGAAGCTGGCTTTATGATCCAACATACCTGAATATTGATCCCTGTGTGACTGAACAGAACCTGCCCATTTCTGTTCTCTTCTTGCTGATTCTCTAAGTGTGTACTAGCTGACTTTTCTTACTGCTGACACAAAATGCCTGACAGAAACAACTCAAGGGAAGACAAGTTTGCTTGGGCTCACAGTTTGTGGGAATGGCCAGTCATGACAAGGAAGTCATCACCATAGGAGCTGGAGGTAGCTGGTCACATTGTATCCAGTCAAGCAGCAGGGAACAAAAATGCTGACACACCCTTTCTTCTTTTTATTTAGCCCAGGATCCCCACCACCACCACCACATGAATGGTACAGCCAACATTCAAGGTGGGTCTTCCCGCCTAGAAACTTAACCTGGGGAGTCCCTCAAACACACCCAGGGGTTTCTCTTTGTTTCCTAAGTGAGTCTTGATTCTCTCAAGCTGACAATCAATATTAACCATCAAGTAACATGTTAGGTCTTTCCCCTCCTTGTTCGTCTGTGTGAGACAGCTCTGGCTGTCCTAAAACTTGCCTTGTAGCCTGGGCTTGCCTCAAATTTAGAGAGACCCGCTTGCCCCTGTCTCCCAAGTGTTAGAATGGAAGGCATGCACCGCCACATCTGGCTTCTATTGGGTCTGTATGTTTAGTGTTGTTCAAGATTTCTACTCCTTATTCAATGGCCCTCTACTTCTAGTTCTGTAATGCGGTACTGATGTCAAATATAGCTGGGAACGACGGCACACACTCCTAGTTGTAGCTACAAAGAGGCTGAGACAGGAGGATTACATGAGCCTTAAAACTTGTAGCTAGCCTACCCAACACTATGACAATCTTTAAAAGAAAGAACAGCCAGGCGTGGCTACATTTACTACTATCTTTGCACTTGGGAGGCAGAGGCAAGAGAATCACATGGTTCATTTCATTGTTTATTGTTCCGTGTGTGGGTGTTTTGCCTACATTTTTTGTCTGTGTACCTCATAGGTGCAGTATCTACGAAGGCCAGAAAAGGGCACCTGATACCCTGGAAGTAGATTTACAGATGTAGTTAGTGAGTCCGTAGTTTGAGTGCTTGGAATCAACCCAGGGTCCTCTGGAAAAGGAGCCAGTACTACTAACTTGTTATTCCTGTTTCTGCCTCTCCCCTCAGGGTAACCAGGCTTGTTGCACACCGAGCTGCACTGGAGGGAGTGAAGCTTAGCTGGGGTGGGTGGGTATACTGTAGAATCTTGGCTGGTGATGAGTGCATGAGGAACAGCCTTCTCGGGAGATAGCTTCAGTGAGACAGCTCATTTAACTGGAGGGAAGTGGCGGGGGAGAGGGGAACGGGCCAGGAGGGAAGCCAGGCGACAAAGGCTTTTTAAACCTTTGGGGAGTGGGTAGAGGCTTTCAGAGTGAGTGTAACATCTTTGGCTGGGGCCAAGGTGCTGAGAATGCCTCATTTGCATGAAGCTGAATTCCAGGTGCTTGCTGGACATGACCTTATTACTACTACTATTATTATTATTATTATTTGCATTGGTGTTTTGTTTGTATGTATGTCTGTGAGACCGTGTTGGATCCTCTGGAACTGGAGATACAGACAGCTGTGAACTGCCATGCTGGGAATTGAACTCAGGACCTCTGAAAGAGCAGATAGTGCTCTTAACCACTGAGCCATCTCGCCAGCCCCCTGGACATGACCTTATAAGGAGAGAGGAAGTTTAACCTGTAACCTCACCACCAGGTGACTTGACAATCTCAAGGGTAGCAGAGGTAGAGGTTGTTAGGCTGTGTGGACAAGGATGTGCAGGCCCAGGGAAGGGAGGAAAAGGTCCTATTCCTTCTCGCTTTATGTTGTCAGGGTTTGGACAGGCCTCCACCTCACTCTTGCTCCAGGTCAGCACAGCTTCCTGGCCCTACATTAACTGTTAAGCCATCTCTCCAGCCCGGAGGATTGCACCTTTACTTATTTATTTGGTATTTTCAAGATAAGAGTTTCTTGTTTTTGTTTTGTTTTTTGTTTATTTATTTATTTATTTATTTTTATTTATTTATTTTGGTTTTTCGAGACAGGGTCTCTCTGTGTAGCCTTGGCCATCCTGGACTCACAGAGATCCGCCTGCCTCTGCCTCCTGAGTGCTGGGATTAAAGGCGTGTGCCACCACGCCCGGCTTTCATTTTTTGTTTTTAAGACAGGGTTTTTTTTTTGTGTAGCCCTGGCTGTCCTGTAGACCAGGCTGGCTTAAAAAACAACCTATCCTTAAATACTATTATTAAGGAAATTGTTAGGGTCAAAAGGTCAAAGTTCTCCCCTCCCATTGTCCGTTGGCATTCCCTTCCACTGAGTACCCTGCTCCAGCGGCCAGCCCCTTATCTTTACAGCCTTCCTAACCCTGAGACCCCTTAATACCATTCCTCCTGTGCTGGTGTGATCTCCAACCATATTTTATTGCTACTAATAACTGTAATTTTGCTACTGGCATGAATCATAATGTACATATCTGATATGCAGGATATCTGATATGTGACCCCTATGAAAAGGTTGGTTGACTCCCAAAGGGGTGGTGACCCACAGGTTGAGAATCACTGCTTTACAACTCAGCAGTGCTCTTTAGGTCTTGCTTAAAAGCTAGCCTGGTGTCCCTATCTAATAAGGCAAGCACTCAACCTTTATAACCCTTAATCTTATTTTACTTTTATTTATTTATTTATTTATTTATTTATTTATTTATTTATTTATTATAGAAGGTAAGTTTATTTTGGCTGGGGAATGTAGTTCAGTTGGTAGGATGCTTGCCTCATATGCATGAAGTTCTGGATTTCAGTCCTCAACCTCAGGTGGCTGTGTGTGGTGACACGCACCTGGAATTCAGTGGAGGGGAGGATCAGAAAGTTCAAGGCCATCCTGGGCTACTTAGTGATTTTGAGGCCAACTTGGGCTAGAGACCTTATCTCAAAAAGAAAAAGAGGAGCTGGAGGGATGGCTCAATGGTTAAGAGGATTGGCTGCTCTTTCAGAGGACCCAGCAGGCACTCAGTGGCCATGAGAGACCATCGGAATTCCCTGGCACTTGAGTGACAGCGGTTAGAGCTGCAATGATGTGGGTGCTGGGGGCTGAATGGGGTCCTCCAGAAGAACAGCCAGTGCCCTCAGCCACTGTTAGCGTGGCCTCCTGTGGCTGTTAGCGTGGCCTCCTGTAGCTGTTAGCGTGGCCTCCTGAGGCTGTTAGCGTGGCCTCTTGTAGCAAGCAAGCACGATCACTACGGTGTTGCCTTTCTGTCCTCTAGTGCGAGCTTAGGTTTTAAGCTGCTCAAGTGTAGGATTGTTGCCTGTGGTACACACCAGGCTTAAAATAGCTCCTGGCACAGAGAGGTGCGCACTCAGCAAACGCCTCTTGAATGAACAAATCAATGCACTCACTCCAAGAATTAAGATCCTGCAGCTCGGCAATCAGCATTCTGACTTCATCCTTTGGTGTAGGAGAAGTTCCCTTAGGTGGGTTTCCTCATGCTTGACCCTCCCTCCCTCCTCTGTATGGTATGTCTTGGCTGTGAACTGGGTATGTTCTAGTCTCCTCACAGGTCCCTGCAAGCCTGCCATTCATAGAGCTGTTCCTCTCACTCAGAATAGCTTCCCCTCCCTCTCTTCTCTCCCCCGACCTTTCTTCTAAGACAGGGTTTCTTTGTGTAGCCTTGGCTGTCCCTTATGCTCTTTGTAGACCAGCCTGGCCTTGAACTCACAGAGATCCGCCTGCCTCTGCCTCCCGAGTGCTGGGATTAAAGGCGTGCACCACCACTGCCGGGTCCTGTTTTTGGTTTTTCAAGACAAGGCTTCTCTGTATAGAAACTCCTTTCTACTCTTCTTGCAAGTCTGCCATTCTATTGATCTGAGAATATCTATCTATCTATCTATTGGTGTTTTTTGGAGACAAGGCCTGGACTCACTTTGTAGATCAGGCTGGTCTTGAACTCACAGAGGTCCACTTGCCTCTGCCTCCTGGGATGCCTGGAAATGTCAGACACCCTTTTGAGACCCAGTTTGAACGCTACTACCACTGTGATGCCTACTTCTGTGACCTGAGACACTCGGTTTTCCCTGATGCTTCCAGCGGGCTGGGGCGCAAATGCGTTCCAACAGTCATTGCACTGAACTGTACCTACGTGCATAGTGTATTTAACCTCATCTGTTAACAATGAAGGTGAGTGAGGAATGAAGGAGGCGCTCAGTTCCCCACCTGCACCTTCCTGGAGCAACCTCTAGAGGGCAGTCTCACACCGCATTTGGGCGTCTCTACCCCGGGCCCCTCTGACTGGATGAGTTGGTGGGTGGGTGGGTGAATGGACAGGTAACTGGAGTGGGTACAGTCGACTTGGTCTTTGGGTTCGGCAAATTCTGAGAAAGGCAGCTAGCTTTAGCAATGGCGGTACTTATGACCCGTTTCTTAGACTAAAAGTCTGGGAGCCATGATTGAAACTTGGGGAAAAGCCGGGCGTGGTGGCGTACGCCTTTAATCCCAGCATTCGGGAGGCAGAGGCAGGTGGATTGCTGTGAGTTCGAGGCCAGCCTGGTCTACAAAGTGGGTCCAGGACAGCCAAGGCTACACAGAGAAACTCTGTCTCAAACAAACAAAACAAAAAAAAGAAACTTGGGGAAAAATTATTGGCTTCTAAATGAAAAAGAGAAAGCTATACTATGGAATTAAACAAAGATTAAACAAATAACTCTGCTATATTATCTGCTCAGCTGCAATTCACTTTCCATAAAGCTTGGGTATAAGCCACATTCCATGTGGGGGTGTGTGTATTACTTGTTTTGAAGTGTCAAGCCATGCTGGGGTGCCCAGAATGGAGCAGAACTGAGTTAAACTGCAGACTCCAGGCAGAGGGTTTAGGAATTCAGGACAACAGCCAAACCCCCAGCATCAGTGACATAGACTCTCTCTGTCCCGCATCTTACCTCATCTAAAGTGGGACGGGTGTCCACATGGGTTCTAACACCAAGGAGAGATTGAGGGGGAAAGGTTTTGTCCTTTGGCACTCCCAGCTCAGGAGGTGGCTGCACACTGCTCCGCTGTGCACCGCTTTGCTCCTCCACCCTCACTTGTCCTTTCTTCTTCAGCCAGATGCCTGCACCTTGATGTTAGGTCTCTCAGTCTACAGAACTGAAAAATAAAATGCTTTAAAAGTGCTTTCCCTGGTGCAGGCCTGTAATCCCAGCAGAGGCAGGTGGATCTTCATGAGTTCGAGGCAGTTACTGCTCAACACAGTTGCTGGGAATAAAACTTAGGGTCTCCTCAAACCAATAAATAGATACTCTTCATCACCGAGTCACCTCTCCAGCACCCTCACCCTCACATTTCCCCCTTACCACATGAGGCCTGGTCTCTGTCCTCCTCTGCCTGCTGCCACTGTGATACCCAGGGCCGTGTCTCTGCCTCCGACATTATGATTATGAGCTAACGCCCTAAAACTGTAAGCAAGCCCCCAAATAAATACTTCCTTTTATTTAAGTTGCCTTGGTCCAGCCTGGTCTACAAAGTGAGTCTAGGACAGCCAAGGTTACACAGAGAAACCCTGTCTCAAAAAACAAACAAACAAAAAAAGTTGCCTTGGTTGTGGTGTCTCTTTATAGCAGTAGAACAGGAATTAAGATAGCTACTAGTCAAGCCTGGTGAGGTGGCACACCCCACCGGATCTTTGTGAATTTGAAGCTAGCCTGGTGTACAAAGTGAGTCCAGGACGGCCAAGGCTCTATTACACAGAGAAACCCTAACTCAAAAAATGAAACAAAAGAAAAGATAGCTATTATTCTCAGCTACACTGGAACTCAGTGAGCGGGCCCTATCAGGCTGAAGACCCCAGCTACTTACCACAGGACATGAGAAATCAAGCTGATTCAGAGTTGGAAGTGCCCTCCCAGGGCTTAGCATACCTTTAATCCCAGCACTTGGGAGGCAGAGGTGGATTCTCTGTGAGTTCGAGGCCAGCCTGGTCTACAAAGTGAGTCCAGGACATCCAAGGCTAACACATAGAAACCCTGTCTCTGAAGAAAATAAAATCTTGATGTTTTGGTTGTAAGTTATAGCATCTAATGGCTGGGCTATATTTCTAGGCCTAAAGTCAAGTCTTTGTTTTTTAAGTAAGCTGCAAGGTCAGGCCACTGGCAAATAGAGTTACAGAGCACGCTTGTGAGAGAAAGCTTCTGGTCCAGCAGCTCTTATCTTGGATTTTTTTTTTTTTTTTTTTTTTGGTTTTTCGAGACAGGGTTTCTCTGTGTAGCCTTGGCCATCATGAACTCGCTTTGTAGACCAGGCTGGCCTCGAACTCACAGCGATCCGCCTGCCTCTGCCTCCCGAGTGCTGGGATTAAAGGCGTGCGCCACCACGCCCGGCTTTTATCTTGGATTTTTTTTTTGTTTGTTTGTTTTTTTGTTTTTTTGAGACAGAGTCTCTCTGTTAGCCTTAGCGATCCACCTGCCTCTGCCTCCCGAGTGCTGGGATTAAAGGGGTGTGCCACCACGCCTGGCTCAGCAGCTCTTATCTTTAGTGCTGTTTAAGAGCAGTTCCCACTTACAGGGGACTATGAACCCTATTGGCAGAGAAGATGAGAAAGGTTGAGTATGAGGAAGTTAGCCTCAGACTCTGAACCCCCTTCTCTCATGCTTCTACAACTGGGTCCCCCCCCCCTTTCCCTGGATGGTACAGTGCTGAGGCCCCACCCTTTCCCTGGATGGTACAGTGCTGAGGCCCCACCCTTTTCCTGGATGGTACAGTGCTGAGGACCCACATCTCTCAGCCCAGCCTCACCCTAAGCCTCAGCCCTCTCACAACGCTCAATTATTATTTTTTTTAAAAAAATACTTCTTTATTATGTATACAGTGCTCTGCCCACATGTACACCTGCAGGCTAGCAGAGGGCACCAGATCTCATCATAGATGGCTGTGAGCCACCATGTGGTTGCTGGGAATTGAACTCAGGACCTCTGGATGAACAGTCAGTGCTCTTAACCTCTGAGCCATCTCTCCAGGCCCACAACGCTCAACTATGATCAACACTCAACACCCAGCGCATTTAAATAATCAACAGTGAGTCCAAGGCTCAAAGATTGGTACTGAGGAGCAGGAATAACATGCAGAAACAGTCCCTCTTCCTGAAGGGGTTAGAGGAACAAAACGGGCATGTGTCAATAAAGAGTTGGGCATGAGCTGGGTGTGGTGGTGCACACCTGGGAGGCAGAGGCAGGAGGATCGCTGTGAGTTGGAGGACAGCTTGGTCTACAAAGTGAGTCCAGGACAGTCAAGGCTACACAGAGAAACCCTGTCTTGAAAAACAAACAAACCCCAAAATATAGCCGGGCAGTGGTGGCGCACGTCTTTAATCCCAGCATTTGGGAGGCAGAGGCAGGCGGATCTCCATGAGTTCCAGGCCAGGCTGGCCTACAAAGGGAGTCCAGGACAGCCAGGGCTACACAGAGAAACCTTGTCTCAAAAACCAAAAAACCCCCACCCAATATATGTTTACCTGTTGTATACTTTATTACTCTAGGGCTGTAGAGATTGGTCAGTGGTTAGAGCATGGGCTTTTCTTGCAGTGTACCTGAGTTGGATTCCCGGCACCATTGTTGGTGGGTGACTCACAAACACCTGTTAATTCAATTTTAGGGAATCCAGTGCCCTCTTCTGGTCTCCATGGTTCACCTGCACCTACATGCACGTACACATAAATACAAATTAAATTTTTATGTCTGTGCTATATCTGCCACGTGACAGGTGCCTGCGGCAGTTAGAAGAAAGCATCAGAGCCCCCTGGGAGCTGGTGTTACAGACAGCTGTGAATTACTCATCAACATGAGTGCTGGGGGTGGTGGTGGCTGGAGATGATGGCTCAGAGGTTAAGAGCACTGACTGTTCTTCCAGAGGTCATGAGTTAAATTCCCAGCAACCACATGGTGGCTCACAGCCATCTGTAATGGGATCTAATGTGCATTGTATACATAATAAATAAATAAATAAATAAATATTTTTAAAAAGCATGAGTGCTGGGAATCAAATGCAGGCCCTCTGCAAGAACAGTTCATACACTAACCTGGACCTGCATAATATTATCATTATAGCTCCACCGTCAATTAGCTCCTGGACTTCCTTTGTAGACCAGGCTGGCCTCAAACTCACAGAGATCTGCCGGCTTCTGCCTCCTCGAGTGCTGGGATTTAAGGCGTGCACCAACATGCCAGGCTTCTTAGTTTGGGGGTTTTTGCTTGGCTTTTCCCTCATCTGTTGAGAGATGGTGTTTAATCAATGTGCGTCTTCAGAGCTCCACAGGCTGATAGCAGGAAGTAGGTGTCAGCGCAGGGCAAATAGGATGCTGGTTTAGAATGTATTTTGAGTCCACTGCTAGGTTCTAGTGTAGAGTAATGGCTGTTTTGGCAAGCGATCACATCCAAAGACCTTCCAGGTCTTTGTAATCCTGGCTGGCAAGAGATCATTTGCAAAGATCTTCTAGGTCTGTGTGATCCGGCTAGAATACCAGCATGCCTTTAATCCAGCAGACAGAGGCAAACAGATCTGAGCTCAAGGCCCAGCTTGGTATAAAGTATCAGGTAAAGGAAAGCTTAGATCCAGGCTCAGTGATACATGGCTTTAATCCCAAAGTTAGTTTGAACAGGTTTGAAAATGTCTAATTGCGTGGCAGAGATTTGGTAGAATAGGAAACTATTTAAGAGTCAGTTTTATGCCGGGCATGGTGGTGCACGCCTTTAATCCCAGCACTCGGGAGGCAGAAGCAGGTGGATCGCTGTGAGTTTGAGGCCAGCCTGGTCTACAAAGCGAGTCCAGGACAGCCAAGGCTACATAGAGAAACCCTGTCTTGAAAAACCAAAAAAAAAAAAAAAAAAAAAAAGTCAGTTTTACAGAGAGGAGGCAGTTTTCCCCAGGACAGTAAAGGAGAGATAAGTTGCAGAGAGAACTCAGGTGAAGATGTAACAGGCCAGATAATGAGAAGCCAGATTACAGGAGATTGCTGAGATACAGAGTAATTCTGGGTAGAGAGAAAAGCCAGATTGAATAAATCAGCTGGGAGAAGAGTTTGAGCCAGGACAGCTGAGTTGAACCAGCCAGCCCAGAGCTCTGAAAGAACAAAGGTGGCTTCCTAAGCACTAAGTTTCAGAGACTAGATTGTCCAGAGGTTGGACACTCCCAGGGCTAGGCGTAGGTTAGCAGGAGGCAGGAAGCCTCCCAGTTACTTTTACATTCCAGCGAATTGACATGTAATCAGAAAGCATGGTGGTATCAGCCTGTACTCCTGGGATTTGGGGGGGGGGGGGTCTTTAATCCCAGCGCTCGGAGGCAGAGGCAGGTGGATCAGTCTGGTCTATTGAGTGAGTTTCAGGACAGCCAAAGCTACAGAGAAACCCTGTCTGGAAAAAAAAAAAAAAAAAAAAAAGAGGCTAGGAAGCAAGATGAGTCTAGGGCAGAGAAAGCCCTGGGAGGTTCCATGTAGTAGCTGCTCTCCCAGAAGTCCTGGGTTCAAATCCCAGCAACCCTGTGGTGGCTCAGTAAGTCACAGCAAGTAGGAAGGGCCTCAGTTCAAGCAGGATGATTCATCGCCTCCCTACCTCAACATAAGGACAGTCTTTCTTTTTTTTTTTTTTTGTATACAATGTTTTGTCTGCATGTACACCTGCAGGCCAGAAGAGGACACAAGATGTCATTATAGATGGTTGTGAACCACCATGTGGTTGCTGGGAATTGAACTCAGGACCTTTGGAACACCAGGCAGTGCTCTTAACCTCTGAGCCATCTCTCCAGCCCCCATAAGGACAGTCTTAAGTTGGTAGAAGGCAACTGAGGGCAATCACCGGTGGAGTCTGCACTCCCATGGCCTTTTGCACAAATGCACAATATTTTAGATTTACTATGTATACAGCACTCTGCCTGCATGTACACCTGCCTGCCAGAAGAGGGCACCAGATTTCATTATAGATGGTTATGAGCTACCATGTGGATGCTGAAAATTGAACTCAGGACCTCTGGAAGAGCAGACAGTGCTCTTAACCTGAGCCATCTCTCCAGTCCCAAATGCACAAAGATCATAATCAGAATGTCTTCACTTTGTTAGAGGGTGTGTGTACACTCATCTATTTGTGTGGAAGTCAAGAGAAGCTTTTGGGAGTCTGTTCCCCATGTAGGTTCCAGGACTGGAACTCAGGTAACTTTTTTTTTTTAAATTAAAAACATCATCTTTATCGCCTGTATCACCACCCTTCTTAAATTTTTACTATTCACAGCGAGACAGATCAGATTCCCTAGAGCTGGGGTTTGAGATAATTGAGCTGCCATCTCGGGTGCTTGCTCCATCTGAGCCATCAATCCAGCCCTTCAACATTTAAATGTAAGTTGGCTCACAAATTTTATCCCAGAGAGGCAGGCAGGTGGTTCTGTTCCAGGAAAGCCAGGGCTAGGGAAATCAAAACAAAACCATGTCGCTGGGTGTGGTGGTGTCTCGGAAACCAAACCCAAAACCCAAGACCAAACCAAAACCATCTCTTTAAAAGAGTAATTTATTTTATGTTAAAATGATGAACAATAGTCTCATTATTCCATGATTGAGCAGGTTGCAAGCAGCCTGTCCTTCCTACCAATTCCTAATTGTTTTTGAAAAAAAAAAACAAAACAAAACCTCCACGACAATACATTTTACATGCATAAAAAGGAACAGAAAATGCCAATTAGAGGACTCTAGAAAGTCCCCTGTCCCTGCCCCCTCCCCCCACTTCCCTGGGTGGCTTTGAACTCAGCCATCCTCAACCTTCACTTTCGGCCCTTGCGGCTTAGATAAATGATGGTATCAAGAAAATCGAACAAATTTCGGCAGGTGCAGTAGTGGGAGTTGCGAACCGTTGCCCGCAGAACTTGCAATTCGTAGGACACATTCTCTATTTTGTTATTCCTGATTATAGTCATGGCCTGTCAAAACAAAACAAAATCAAAAAGGCTTCTTTTGGAAGCTCACATATCTTTTGAGCCTGCGTTCTCTGCTGCTGTGCTCTTTTTGGATAATTTAATAATACAATCGGCTTTTTAAAAAAGTGGCTACACTCCGGCTTTGCAGGCAGCACTTCTAAGTGACCCGCCCCCCTAATGATTTCCGGCTAGGCCGGCTTCTCTGAGGATAGCTTAGTGCAGCTTAGACCCACAGGGTGGTGGAAAGCCTGCTCTGGCTCCTTTCTCAGTGGGAAGCCCTTGACACAACCAATTCCTTCACACCTCCCACATGACAAACTGAAGAAATGGAGGTCAGTGGCAATGTGAGCTTTTCGGTATATAGCATAATTATAGCTCAGGAAAGGCGCTCAAGGATGATGCCTGGAGCTTTCCTCTCCTCCCATGACTCCAAGCACTCACTACTGCCAAAACAGTCAACAAAGCTCTGGCCTGGAAGGAGACATTAACCAGGGAGGCCTTGCTTGGTGGGCTGCCCCAGGCTACATCTCCTCCCCAGTCACTGCCAACTTGTAGCAGGCAATGCTTGAGGAAAAACGGCTTTTTTCCCCCTCACCTCAGCAGGCTATCCTGGCCCTGGGCCCAGGACAGGTTAGCCAGCTAACCCCTGCAGATATCAAACCGAACTGATCTTTCTCCAATGACTTGGAGCAGGAATGGAGGTTTCTCAGGGATTTTTTTTTTTTAATCTATGAACAAATCTCATGAACCAAATACGTACTGCATTGCGGGTTTCTTGGACAATATCTCCGGGAGCACTTTGGAGACCTAGAAGAACAGCACGTTTTTGCTTAATGAAAAGGCTAGCATACCTAAACACCAGCTGTCTTCTAACCGGATGTGTTGCCGCCCCCTACATTTCACTGTGCAGAGGCCATTCCTGCTTCCTTTCCAAGTACTAGGATTATAGGCACGTGGCACTAGACCTGGTTTCTGGTATGCTAGGGATCAAAACCCGACTCTTGGTGCACCCTGGGCAGGCACTCTACCAACTGAGCTGTATATATACTCAGCCTCTCATCATTCTTATTGCTTTCTGCTCAAGGCAAGTCTTACTAGTAGCATGGCGTCTGGCCTGTGCTCACCATCCTCCTTCCTTAGTCTGCCTTTTTGTGTTTGTGTGCGTGTGCAAGCACCCTGTGTACACTTGCTTACACATGCGTGTATGGAGGAGCCTTCTGCTGCCTGCTACCTTTTTTGTCTCCTGCCCCCCCCTCCCCCAAGTAACCTGTGGCTCACCAGCTAGCTATGATGGCTGGCCAGAGAACTGCTAGGATGCCTGGGTGGTTATATCACACCAGTGGATATGTACTGGTTACAGGCACGTGCCATTGTGCTATTTTATGTGGGTTCTGGGAATCTGAACCCCCAAAGGCTCTCAAAGTGACAAGAGCAAGAACAATCCACTGGGGTTGGGGGGAAACGGCAGCTCAAGAGGTTGACCTATGGGTTTCTGGGAGGCATAATGTGCCTCTAGCATCTCTGTATCTTAATTAGCTTCCTCAGCTCTGTATGCATTTTTTTTTTAAAACAAAGACATTTCTGATTTATATCAGGAAGAGAGCCATGGGACTCAATTTGAGTCTAGTACCTCCAGGCAAATGATCTAACTTGTGTCTTCTGAATTCAGATTTATTTCTCAATTAACACTTCTTTCCTGGCAATCTTTCTTTGTATCGGGTGCTCTTAACAATGCTAGCTTTAATTAGCATCACACACACTAGTGGGGGAAAGGGCCTTCCACTAGTGAGAATATCTGAGTTCTGGTTTCTTTTTAAAAGACAGAAATAAGAATGTTTTCACTTTAATCCCAGGTGTGGAGACACGTGGCTGCTGTGCAGCAGTTGACTATGATTTTGCCTATTGTCCTGGGGCCTGGAGAAGGAACTCAAAGCCTCTAATCAGCAGGAAGAAGTCTGATGTCACCTTTTGTCCCACCCCCCCCCCCCCGACTTAATCTTTTTTTTTACCCGGGACAGGGTTTCTCTGTGTAGCCTTGGCCATCCTGGACTCACTTTGTAGACCAGGCTGGCCTCGAACTCACAGCGATCCGCCTGCCTCTGCCTCCCGAGTGCTGGGATAAAAGGCCTGCGCCACCACACCCGGCTCCGACTTAATCTTTTTAAGAGATTGGGAGGGTGGAGGCAAAGGAGCAGAGGGGTGAACTATAGAGCCAATATAGTTAAAGCCAGCCACACTTCCAGCTACAATGGGAAAGTTGTCTTACAAAGCTGTGAAGCCCTGCTGACGGGGGCTGAACTTTTCTCTGGTTGCTCTTCGTCGTTTGTAAAGTCAGTCAGGCACTTCATCAGCCTCTTGTTCTCCTTCTTCAAGATCTAAGGAGAAAGGAGTTGTGTTGAAAGACAGTAAAGAGCAGCTGTAAGAACTACGTGCATGGTTGGCACTTTGGTTAAAAAAAAAAAAAATCGTTCCACTCCCCCCCTCCCCCCACAGGGTTTTTCTCTGTAGCCATGGCTATCCCGGATTCACTTTGCAGACTAGGCTGGCCTCGAACTCACCGGTGCTGGGATTAAAGGCGCGCACCGCCATGCCTAGCTAAGCTCAGTGTTTGACACCCAGGAAACATTGGGTGCATGAGTAAATGAGTAGCTGCTTCTTGTGACATGACCGCGGGTCTCACCAAGAACTTTGATTTTTCTCTTGTGTTGCCTTGGCTGTCCTGGACTGCCTTCTAGACCAGGCTGGCCTAAAAACTTGAGCCCTCCAAACATGAACCATGTGTGCAGCCCTTCCCTCTGAAATCCCGTGCTTTTCTTCCTCAGACTTACAGAGAGTTCTGCTTTTATTTCCTCTTTCTCGTCCTGTCAAGCAAAGAGACATTAGAATTAGGATCTTATAATGCAATCGGGCCCCAGTGTAGCCTGCAGAGGAGCTGGCTTCCTAAGGGAAGCAGGCTGAGGTTGCGGAGATGGGAAGTAGGGAGGGGTGCTGAGGACTTGTAGCCAAATGCTGAAAGCTCAGGCAGGCACAACAAGGTCAAGGACGGGAGGGAGCTTGACAAAGGTAAGATAACTAGCCTCCTGGAACCCTACCCAGCCGGGACAGTTAGCTTTGAGGCATCTTGCTCTGATGCCTGAGGTACTCAAGACATGGCTTGCTTGGGAGCACTCTTAATGTAAACACAGGGATACTGCGCCTCAGATCCCGCAGGAGACACAGATCACACTCAAGTCTCTCCGGAAGATGGCAGTGATTCAACTGCTTCCATGTTTGCACACATACGTGTGCACACATCTTCATGAACACACCTTCAAGTAATCCTACTGGTTTTTGGTTGCGGGATTTTTTTATTTGAATGCTTGTGTCCAAACTGCTTCTAGCCTGACCCTGAGGGTCAAAAGGGCTACCCCATGACAGTGCTGACTCCCCATCCCCACTGGCTCCTGTTGGCTCTTCTGGTCCTGCTCTACTTCCTCAAGAGGCAGAGGAAATAAGGACCGAGCCTTTGGGAGGCAGAGGCAGAGGCAGGCTCTGAGTTCCAGGGCTGTTAGAGACACCCTGTCTCGAAAAACCAAAAAAACTGAGTCTGCCCCAAACCTCGATCACTACAGAAACTTTCTCCGGAGACTTGAATGGGCTCCTGCCTAAGTTCCCAGGGTCTTTTCCCCCAGAGTTCTTAGTAATAGGGTATATCTTCTGCGCTTGGTGTGTGTGTGTGTGTGTGTGTGTGTGTGTGTGTGTGTGTGTGTGTGTGTGTGTGTGTGTGTATAAGCCCTATCTTTCACATCCCCTACTTTCCTGGGCCCCTTGACTTGGCCACCTACCGTTGTAGCAGCACTGAGTTCCCTGATCTGTTTGTGGAGCTGCTGACACTCTTTGCACTTCTGTAAGTACCAGGCTTTCGCAGCCTCTATCTTGGCCTTTAGGCGGTCCACCTCTTGCACTAACTCCTCCTCCGTCTTTGTTTCTTTCTTTGTAGGCTCCTGAAGTGTAAGATACAGTCCTGGCAGTTAGAGGGCTTTTGAGAAATAAAGATCTATCGTAGGGTTTTTTGGGGGGAAAGATAAGGAAAGCTAGACTGGTCAAAGAGGCTCAAATCCCTATCCAAAACACCTCAGGAACTGGATTAAAGGAAGGAGGTGAAGCCGGGTGTGGTGGCGCACGCCTTTAATCCCAGCACTCCGGAGGCAGAGGCAGGCGGATCTGTGAGTCCAGGACAGCCAAGGCTAACACAGAGAGACCCTGTCTCAAAAATTCCAAAAAAACAAAAAAAGGAAGGAGGTGAGTGAGCAGCAGAGCTGAGGGAGTAGCTCAGTGGAAGAGCAAGTACATGCTTAGCATATGAGACCCTGTGTGTGGTTATGTGCTGCGTAGGCCGCCTTCAGATCCATGCAGGTAAGGAAGAGCCACTGCTCTTACCTCCACCCCCACCTGCAGATGGCAAGGAGGTGCTACAGTATTTTATAGTTGGTTTTTTATTTAAGAGAAAAGGATTCTGTGTAGCCTTGGCTGTCCTGGACTTGCTTTGTAGACCAGGTTGGCCTTGAACTCACAGCAATCCACCTGCCTCTGCCTCCCCAGGGCTGGGATTAAAGACTTGTACCACCATGGTTTTCAAAAACTGACCAAGAGTGACAAGTCCCATCCATTCAGAATCCACACAGCGTTCAGGTACCTGGGAGCAGCATCATGGGGCCTCTTTGTTTTTTTTTTTTATGGTTTTTTGAGACAGGGTTTCTCTGTGTAGCCTTCACTGTCCTGGACTCACTTTGCAGCCTCGAACTCACAGCAATCTGCCTGCCTCTGCCTCTTGAGTGCTGGGATTAAAGGCGTGTGCCACCATGCCCGGCTTCATCCTGGGGCCTCTTTTCCAACAATTTATTGTAGGAAGTCACTAGTTCATTAGGGTCTTGCTTAAAAAAAAAAAAAAAAAAAGACTATGCTACTCAGA